>NW_026622775.1:68302685-68610000 GCF_023065955.2 Ursus arctos | reverse complement strand
ACTTTCATGTCACCCCTTATACATATTGTAAAACAAATCTACTTCTGTATATCCTTAAAAATGGTTTCCAGATCCTAAGGTCTGTCTCAGTGCTTGATTTAACCTTCTCTCCTGACTTCTGACTTGACGGCAGAGATATAAGATATCCAGAAGATTGTGGTCTTTGGAGGCATCAAAACCATGATTCTGGCCACTCAATAATTATGTGACTTTAGCATATTATTTAATTTCTTTGACATATGAACTTATCACCTTAACACTAGCATACTGATGCTAATAATGTTATTGAACAGTTGCAGGATGTTAATGGGGTAATACATATAAAGCACACAGGTCTGTGTCTATATAGTAAAAGTACTCTTCCTTGTGTCCTTCCATTATGACTGTCACTGTCACATCTGTGTGCAGAGCATGTTCTCAAAATGTCTCATTTCTCAGAAAGTCTAAGGTGAAGCTGCGGCCTTCAAATGAAGTCAACAAAGAAAACGGGACCAAGGGAAGAATTAACGGGTATTATTCCAGGCTAAAATAATGGGACTGAGAAATTTTCCCTGAATCTGACCATTGATTTGTGACCCTGTTTTTCTCATTTAGGGAAGGAAGTTCTTCCCTGTTGTTCTGCGAGCATTGTTGTAACAGAGAAAGAGTGCAGAAATGCTGTGTTTCCCGTCATGTGTTTTAGGCTGATATAATGAGGCCTGTGTGTATGTATCGGATAATTCATCAGTAATCAATGAAGACACCTCAATGAAAAAAGGCATCATATAAACACGTTATCTTTGAAAAAGAAACAATTATTATAGCTTATTTTTGAAACAGAGATGTGATTCCAAAATAACTAGGTGACAGATTAAAACAACCATCCTATGGGGTAGTGTCCTACTTCAAGGGTATGGGAAAGAATCATGTGTAGAAACCTAAAAATATATTCATGCCTGACATCACACCTCAGAGGCTCTTATTTGATAGGTGCAGGTGGGGCATCAGTATCTGTATTTTGCTATATAGATACTATGTTGAAAAAATTCATAGACTGTAGTAGCTACCAAGTGGATTCTAGCATGCATGTATAGCTATGCTTTAGGCCATGATTTTTCGTTATTTCCCCTGATTTCAAAGGTAATGCTATACTGGATACTTTTCTTTTGCTCATCCATTTTTGATATCTACTCTTTTCTATACTGAACTATGATGGAGGAAGCTGATCTTTAGGATATTTATTCTATCACTCCCTCCCTGCCAAAGGTTTCAGTCCTTGAGCAACTTCTATACTCTGTGGGATGTGCTAAGGACTTCTTCTTCCAGACCTAGAGGTTGTAGCTTTTGGCTGTCGATAGCCCAGAATAGCAGTACTGTTTTTGGCCTCAGGCATTTGGTTTTCTCAAACTCTGTCGATCCCTTGTGTGATGGTTAATCTTTTGTGTCAACTTGAGCAGGCTATGGAGTGCCCAGACATTTGGCAGAAACATTATTCTGGGTGTGTCTGTGAGGATGTTTCTGGATGAGATTAACATTTGATTCAGTAGATTAAGTAAAGCAGATTGCTCGCTCTAATGTGGGTGGGCCTCATCTGATCAGTTGAAGGCCTGCATAGAAAAAAAAAGGCTGAGTAAGAGGGGACTTCTCCTGCGTGACTACTTGATCTGGGACATCAGTCCTTTGTGGCCTTCAGACTCATACTGAAACAGCAGCTCTTCTTGGGTTCCTTTTGACCTTCAGGCAGGAACTTATACCATTGGCTCTTCTGGGTCTTGGGATTTTTGATTAGGACTGAAAGTACACATTGATTTGCCTAGGTCTCCATCTTGCTGACTACAGATCTTGAGAGTTCTCAGCCTCCATAACTGCATGAACCAAATCCTTTGAATAAATTTCTTCCCCTCCTCCCCCTGTACATATACATCCTATTGGTTCTGTTTCTTTGGAGAACCCTGACTAACGTATGATGTATGTTGTAAATTACCCCTTTATTAAACTCTCCTCAATTACCATTTTTGGTGAGCCAGAACTTGGCCTGATACTTATATCTAATCCAGTGAGCTATGATGACTAATCAGTTATCTCATAATTGTTATCTTGACTTTGATTATATTTTATGAAAAATTTTTCTGTAAACCTGTATGAATTGATATCATTGACATTACAAAATTCTTGTGTTTGTCTACCAAAAAAATGTACTGAGGGATTTTATAGGCATTTTTAGAGGGATAGATTTCCTTGAAGAGGGAAGTAAGACTTTTAGAGATAAAAATTAGCTCCTTTTTGAAAGTATTTTGCTTTTCATAAGTTCCAAATGTAAGAGTAAATTTGCTTTGTCATCATTCATTTCAATTTGTTTGTTGTCAGCTTTTCCAGCTCACTGGTATGTGCTGGTCTTAGTGAAAATAGTTTAATTCCCAGTAGAAATAGTGTCCAATTGTTTTAATTTCCTTTATCACAGCTGTTAAGCAGCTCTTTCATCTTTGTAGTGGATCAACTTTTGTTGCATTTGAAATCCTTCAGAATGAAATTTAGTCAATTCATGAGGAGAATATTGACCTTGGAACACATGGGCACCGATTAAATGTGCAGGGTCGTGCAGGGAGAAAGGCTGGGCACTCTAGCAAGGGCTCTAGTGACTGCAGTTGTTGATCTACTTGGAAAAAACCTTGACTGTCATCTGGGACTTGTACTGAATCACTAATTCATTACTCTCTTTGGTTGAACTCTGGTTGGGTAAATTCTGTCCAGTATGAATCCCCATTTATTTTCCTCATTCTCTTCCAGGACTGAAAGGATTGTTTCAAGCAGTGAAGGTGAATACGATTCTCTTATAAGCCTGAGAGAGACTGACCAGTAAGAATGGTTCTCCACTGATCATCTGTGTATTCGAGCAGTTATTTTGTGTCTGTGCATTTATTTTCTTCAATGTAAAACATAACTTCTCTACATTGAAGAGATATATGCAAAGATCAGTATAGACTCCAGATATTAGAGAAGGAAGTTTAAATAAAAACTTGAAATAAAAAAAAGAAAAAGGAAAATATTCAAAGGCCAAATAATAGTAATAATAATAGTAATAAAAATAATAATAATAAAAGTTTGATTTGGGAAAAAAAAAAGAAAAAAAGGAAGAACCTTCATTATTATCTAATTTAAAGCTTCTCATCTCGGAAGCCATTGATGGTCATTTGGGATTTGTGAATCCCTGAAATTAAAAGTAAAATTTTATAAAGTGTGCCATGTTGGAGGAGGTGGTGAAAAAGACATAAAAAGCAACTGGTTGGTTGCTTTTTCTCATGGGTAGCCCTCTATGAATCTCCATCTTCCACATAGGAATTTAGGAGAGCAGAAGGGCAGATTTAGGTCTCTCTCTCTCTCTCTCACACACACACACACACACACACACACACACATGCACACACAAAGATGCATACATTTAAGAACTAAGTTTTTCATTCATGTTCAAATGATGTAGTCTAATCAACACAGAATCCAAAGAGTGGAGAGAAATTGGTCAGTCTCTTTCTTATCTGGAAAGAAAAAGCCTCTCTGTCTGATATTTGGGGAAACCCATATGGACACATGTTTGCCAATAGTGATCTCCTTATTTGTGTTCCATTTCCCCTTTCACACAGCCATTCAGTCCTTTAACCACTGCTCTTTCTGCAAAGTTCTTGCCTCCTTGTATATTTTGGCATTTCACCTGCTGGAGAGGGCAGGGGGAAACTCCAGGTGCTGTGTGTGGAGGAGTGTGAAAGGGAAGATGTCAGGGGGACTGGCCTCTGGGTAAAATTTCTAAAAACATCAGATACCAGATTTCCTAATCAGCCAGAGATTAAATGATAAGAAAACCATGTATATTTTATTGTCAGTTTGGTCTTGGAAGGTGCCAAATGGAAAACAGAAAATGTGAGACGAGAACCATTTGTCCAGCTCTGTGTTTTATTCTGTTGAGGAGGTTTATCTCTCACTTTAATACAATTATCAAAAGAATGTATGATATAAAAGGATTTAAGAGTCACTTCTTAAATGGAAATTTATCGTTTTACTGATAAGAAAACTGATGCTCAGGAAAATGGAGGAAGTTGCCCAAACTCATATAGGTAGAGGCAGAAGGGTGGAACACAGCTATAATCCATCCACATTTTCAGTCTCTGTCTCTCACTTCGATGCTCTCTCTAAGATACACTGCTGAGTCTAATGTCACATATAAAAGGAGGTTCTATAAATTTTTTCTCAAGGAAGATGACATATAAATTCAAGTTAGGGTTCTGGTTAACAGACAAACTAGTACTGTTCCGATGCAGCCTAAATCAGAACCTCCAGTTAAGGAATACAGTTTTGGAACTGGTTTGTTTTTTAGGGACGATAACTATGATGTATCCCAGTATCTACTCTAATCCATCATGGGCACGCAGGAGTGCTCCTTCCTGAGCTGGGGCCAAACAATGCTTTGTAGGTGGGAGGGAGAGGGGAGAAATTCACTTTTCTTTTCTGGCTTTAGTCACCATGGAAACAATTTGAAATTGATAAAATGTTCACTTCTTTTCCCTCCTTGACCCATATTTTTATGTTTTAATCCATACATATTAAAATTTGCACATATAATCATGGACTTGCAATTGTTAAATTTCCTTAATAGTATCCCTTAATTCATGGATCTCTGATAGATCATGCATCTGGAATCCTTCCTAAGGTTAGCCTGAGGTACCTGTAATTACTTTTAGTGCCACTTCATTCTACAACAAGGACCATTGTTTTCCTGGATCACAGCTTAGCTTCCTTCTATTGTAAACTCTCTTTGTGCGCATTAGAATCCGTAAATTGAAAACTGTGTTTGCTTGCTTCCCTGGTCCTCTTTATTTGGGAACCAGTTGACTAAAGCTTATTAGAAGTTTGTCATAATACCTTACTTCTATGTATTGGGACACAAAGCATATGTGCAGACTGTGATTAGATACTGCTCCCATGCATACGGCTGTGTATAGTGGGTTGAGGGCCAAGAAATGCACTCTGGTCCCACTAAGCAAACTTATTCTGGGTAGACTTGAATAGTCTATATATACCACTGCACTAGTGTCCAAAACTACCTTTATTCTTCCAGTTGCTTCCAGAAATTAGATGCTCACCACGATGTACCACAATTATGTAAATCATAGAGGGTCATCAAAACATAAGCTAGATATTATTCATAGAATGATTAAAATTAAAAAGTTATTTACGTACTTCCTTATGTATTCACACTTTTTCCGATAGTCTCTTTAACATGGGGAAAAAGGTGCAGGCCATAGCCTACAACTTTGATAGGAGGATCCTGGGTGAGGAGTTTGGGAGGAAACCATTGTTTTCTGCTGACATATTGGGTTCCAGGGTGATTTTAGGATAACCCTAAGACCTCTACAGATTTAATTTTTAGGGTTTATACTAGAAATTATACATACATCTTAATTTATTACTACCTTGAATTAATAACATTCTTTCACTTATAATGTATGAATTTTACAGTGATATTTTTTCATTTATAGCCCTCCCATCTTTTGTGCTATTAATATCATATATTTTACTACTATTTGTTATAAACCCCATGATATATTGTTATTACTTTCTGCTTCAAAAAGTCAATTTCTTTTTAAAAATTTTAAGAAAAAAGAAAACTAGTCTTTTGTGTTTTTTCACATACCAACTATTTCTACTCTTTTTATTCCTTCTTACAGATCTAAATTTCCATCTGATATTGTTTCACCTTTGTCTAAAAAACTCCCTTTAGCATTTTTACAGTGTGGAGTTGTAGAAGATAAAATTTCTAAGCTTTTGTTTATCTGAAAATAACTATTTTATTTTCATTTTTGAGATATTTGTCACCTGGATATAGGATTCTTGGTTGACAGTCCTCTTGTTTTAGTACTTTATTCCCCTGTTTTATGGTTTCCATAGATTCTAAGGAGAAGTCAGCTGAACGCTGTCATTGTTTCACTATATGTAATGTGCCTCCTTCCCTCAGGAAATCTTTAAGATCCCCCCCACGCCTTTTTGTTTTTAGCTGTTTGTGATGTACCTAAGTGTGACTTCTTATGTGTGTGTTTGTTTTTCTTGTTTGAACTTTTTATATCTGTGTGATGCTGTTTTTGATCAGTTTAGGAAAAATTTCAGCCAACATATCTTCAAGTATTTTTAACTCCCCATTACCTTTCCCCTCTCCTGAGATTACAGTTACATATGTATTAGATAACTTAACTCTGTGAACTTGTCATTGACATACTATGCTCTTGGTTCTTAAAGTTATTGTGCTTTGATTTGTATTCTCTATTGACTTGTTTTCAAGGTGACTGGTATTCTCTTCTGTTGTGTCCAAGTTGTTGTTACTACCATCCAATAAATATTTCATTTTAGTTATTGCATTTTTTAGTGTTAGTATTTCCGTTGGTTCTTATTCATAGTTTCAGTATACGAAATACAGTGTAAATACATGAAATTCCCCACCTATTTTCCATTGACCCATTTCCCCTATAAATTCTATAACATATTTATCATTCTACTTTAAAGTTCTTGTTTGTTTATTCAGTCTGAGGTATTTGGATATTTGTAGTTTTTGTTCCTATTAACTAATTTTTTCTTCATTATAGGTCATATTTTCAAGCTTTTTTGCAAATCTAAAAATACTTTATTTTATCTAAAGATTATAAATTGCATTAGATTCTGTAGAACACTGTAGAGAATTTAGATTTTGTTATCATTCTGAGGGGTGTTGAACCTTTTACTAGGCTCCCTGGAGTCTCATGCATGATTGTTCAGGAATCAGCAAAAAATTTGAGAGAAGTGTATATACAAATTTTGTAGTTCCCCTTCCGCGATTCTTTTCTTTTTGGAATTTCCTCCATTGATTTCCAGTCACTCTGACAGCTCCAAATTCTATCTGCTGATTCCCAAGATCATAAAGCTAGATAGGACTTTTTGTTTGAGTTCTATTCTTTGAGTGCATTGCAGACAAGGAATGCCTTCAGCACTAGGGTAAGGACTAGGGTAAGCCAAGAGAAGCATGTTGGAAACAATATTAGAGGAGGCTTTCACCCTCAGGGTCATGCAAAGGCAGGGTTGGGACTTGGGATCAAGTGACTCCTTACATTTTTTATTCCAGGTACCTCTCTTTCTCTCTTTCTTTTTTGAAGATTTTATTTATTTGAGAAAGAGAGTAAATGAGAGAGAGCATGAGCAGGGGGAAGAGAAGAGGGAAAAGGAGAAGCAGACCTCCCACCGACCAGGGAGTCCAATGACGGGCTCGATTCCAGGCCCAATGTGGGGCTCAATCCCAGGACGCCAGAATCATGACCTGAGCCAAAGACAAATGCTTAACTGAGCCACGTAGGCACTCCAGGCACCTCTCTTTCTCATTCTATTCCTTGACCTACCTGACCTTCAGGAAAAATGCTATATAAATTTAAAAAGATTTTTAAAAAATGGAGAGAGAAAATAATACTATTTCTATCACTACAAAGTAAGATAAGAAAGGAGAATAAAAGAAATCAAAGAAACATCTCCATTCTGTAATACAAACTACTTTAAGAAGCCTATTATATATACAGACATATGAATTTAAATATATTATGAACATATATATGATACCTATTTACATATGAACATATAAAATATATTTATATGTAAAATATCCATAAAGAAAAAGAGCTGAGGGAGAGACTATGGGCCAGAGATGTCAACAGATTTGCAACAAAGGAAAGCAGCTGGATGGGTAGGATCTATTTAGCATATTGGAAACAGCTGAAACCTAAAGGCTTGTAGAAGAAATGCAAATGAGAAGCAGGGTTATTTGGATCATAGAATCTTAGAAAAGCAATAAATTGCCTGGACAGGAAGGAACCAGGGACATACCTAAAATCAGGGGGTTGGAAGTCTGTATGAAAGTTAGTTAAACCCTAGCAGCCCCCACTGCCCTAAACAACTACTTGCCCACCTTCCCCAACACTTGAGAGGATAGGAGGTTATTTCCATGGAGAAGCTGAAATACAATGTATTAAGCCAGAGGTTAGGCATTGTATAAAAAGCAGTTGAGGAGAGTATATTTCAAGAGAAAATAGATGTCTGGTGGGGATATTCTTGGATCTCTTTTGATACTCTTTAGCTAGCACCCTGGCAGCTAGCCTTATATCTCTCTTGGCAAAGGCCTAGAAGTTTCTTCTCTGGAGAAACTGGCCCAAGAGAAACGCCTACAGAAACTAACATTTGGGAGTCCACCAATGCAATGGCCGTGACCTGGCCAGATTTATAACAATGTGAGACTTAAACCTGCTTATCTCAGAAGCTTATGAACCAAATAGAAAAAGAGAGAGAGAGAGAGAGAGAGAGAGAGAGACTTGAATTATGTAAGAAACGGCTTTGATATATGAAATGTTGTACCTAATAAACTGGAAAGTAGCAAAAATGGACTATTAATAAAATGTGACTCTCTATTAGGCCCTGAGGAAATAAACCTCCATAAATTTCCATAAGGCAGAAATTTTATGGACAACATTTTCTAGTTCTAAAGTAGGAAAATCATAAATCATCAGTAGAAGTACTTCTTGGTTGGAATCAACAGGACTTACTATGGTTCCTCTAAGCAGCAAAGAAATCTATTAGAAGGATAATAGGGAACTGATAAAATTGCCTATAAGCAGGAGAACCAGGCAAGATGCAAGGAAGGACAGGACAGACCCCAGATATCATGCTGAAGGTCTAGTTCAGGTGCCATCTTGTGAACTGATTTTTTTGCTGCTACTGGAATCTTGCTGCTACACTTATCCCTGAAGTCTCCTTTGAAAAACCCACCCAATGGGGGCTGACCACTAAATTAGAGGGGTTGCTGAATGCTAGGTAGCACAGAACAACAAGCATCCACTGTTGGGGATAACAACAAAGGAAAATAAAAAGAAATGCTTCCTAGTATTCACATTAAAATTTTCTCAGACACTCTTTAAAATAACTCAAGTTAACGAAGAAATCAGAGGTGCTTGGGTAGCTCAGTTGGTTAAGTGTCTGCCTTTGGCTCATGTCATGATCTGGGGTCCTGGGACAGAACCCCCTGTCTGGCTCCCTGCTCAGGGGGGATCCTGCTTCTTCCTCTTCCTCTGCCCCCTCATTCTCCCCCATCCCCCCAAATAAGTAAATAAAATTTTAAAAAAAGGGAAGAAATCAATGTAGAAATAATAATCTATTTGGGAAGGAATGAAAACGTGAGCAAAACATCAACATTGCCAAAGTAATAGACTCAAGTTTTTAGTAATGTATATATTAGGAAAAAATTGAGGATAAAGCATTTCATTCAATAAGGTAGCAAAATAACCACTGTTTCAATAAGGACAAAAAACTTGAAGTTGTTATAATCAAAGGAAAACAGAAAATATAATCCTTAATGAACAATGGAATATTACCTAGCCATCAAAATGAATGGAACCTTACCATTTGCAACAACATGGATGGAATTGGAGGGTATTATGCTAAGCAAAATAAGTCAGTCAGAGAAAGATAAATACCATATGATTTCACTCATGTGTGGAATTTAAGAAACAACAGATGAACATAGGGAAAGGGAAGGAAAAATAAAACAAAAACAGAAAGGGATGCAAATCATGAGACTTAACTATTGCAAACAAACTGAGGGTTCCTGGAGGGGAAGTGGGTGAGGGGATGGGCTAACTGCGTGATGGGCATTAAGGAGGGCACTTGAAGAAATGAGTACTGGGTGTTGTATGCAACTGATGAATCACTAAATTCTACCTCTGAAACTAATAATACAGTATATGTTAATTAAATTGAATTTAAACAAAAAAAGAAAAAAAAGGGGGGAAAAAAAGCACAGGCCTCCATTCTTGCAAAGAATCTAATTTTGAAGCAATAGGTAATTCTATTTGAACAGTTCAAATATAAAAAGATAAGAAGTTCATTTTATGTGGCTACAGAATCCTCATGAAAGTAACTGGACAGGGACAGCATAAAGAAAACTATAGATCAATTTCACTTATGAGCATTAATGCAAAAAATATGAGTAGAATATGGCATTTTCAAATTAAATACAGTAATGGAATAACAGAATAACCACATTCCAAGCATTGTTTATCCCAAGATTGCAAGGATGATTCAAGGGTTGGAATCTATTACTCTAAATTAACATATTAATTGGAAAAACAAACACATTATATTATCTTCTCAATAGATGCCACAAAGAGTTTTGATAACTCTCAACAGTCTTTCCTGATTTTAAAAGGCCTCATTAAACTACGAGTAGAAAACAGCTTCCCCATGCTGATAAAATGTTCTATAAAAAAATTGCAGTACACAACCTAATAATTTCTGAAACATTAGATGCATCCCCTAGAAAGTCAGTGTGGCAGACACTGTTGGTTGTCTGCTCATTATCCATTCCTCCTTTCTTCTTTGTTAACAAAACATCAATATCCTTTCTGGGGACCAAGATGCCCAGTTACATACTTATTTTCTAAGCTGCTTTTACTGTTGGAGATTGTCAAAGGATTGAGTGTTGTCCACTCATTTGCACCTAGAAGTTCCTCTATATGCCACAAAGCTTCTTTTGCTTTCTTGATAGAAGGAGGCACCAAACTGTCCCTAATTGCCTTTTATATATATATATATATATATATATATATATATATATATATATATATATATATATTTTTTTTTTTTTTTTCCGATTGTGGGAAGGAGCCGTTTTGCAATCTAACTAAAACCCAACATACTAAGGAAGATGCAGAGAAAAACACAAAGAACCTGATTCAGTGTTGGCACTTTTCTTGAGCAGTTGTACTATACCAGCAACCTGTGAACTCTTAACTATTGAGGGAGAGAGAAATGTTAGTTGAATTATTCACGGCTGACCAAATTACTTTATGAGGCAGCCAAAAATAAGACAAGAATGCCCACTATAACCAGTATTATTTAGTTGTGTATTGGAGCTTATAGCCAATGTAGGATAATGAGGGTAATTAAATAAAAGCTGTAGACATTGGCAGTAAGACAATTTTTTACCATTAACAGGCAACATATCTGCCTAGGAAAATCAAGAAAGTCAAATTAAAAACTATTAGAATCAAAGAGAATAATAAAGTGCCTGGTTACCATATCAACATATAATGATCAATAGCTTTCCTAATCAACATTCACAATCTATTGGAAAATATAATGGAGTAAACAGTCCCATTCACAATAGTAGCAAAATCCTAAAATACTTAATGGGAAAAGTACGGGATCTACATGACGAGAACAGCAAAACTGTACTGAAGGACAGAATGAAGGCAGAGAGCCTAACCATGTTCTTGGATAGAATCATTTAATACTGTAAAGATACCAATTACTGCAAAATTGTTTTGAAAATCCAATGGAACATCAAGTTCCACAAAAAGACAAAATGAACAAAAAAGGTAAGTATATTTGAAAACAACATCCAAATATGAATGAATATACACTATCAAATGACAGCATATTATAAAACTATAATAATGAAAGCAATATGGAATTGTCACAGTAATAGATCAACCAACAAACTGAACAGAGTTAGGAAACAGACTTATGTTTATAATAAAGGTGTGTGTGTGTATATATGCATGTGTGGTAGCCCTTACTATGTCCAGAATCAAGGACAACGTGACACCTTGGAGATTTTTTTTTTTTTTAATTAAAGGAAACATCATTTAGGTGAACTACATTAATTATGTAAATATAAGTGACCATTGCTCTGGTGGCAGGGTATGCAAAGGTACTGGTGAGAATATTGTTAAATTAATATATAGGAGGAAAGGTCAGATCTCTGACCCCTTCCTTTTTGTAGTTACATGTTGTTATAACCCCTCTGATAACTTGAGATTGTGCCACTCAAATCTGTTGGAATCAAGAGACACCAAGAACCTTCGAGGATGCTCACTAGTAAGGAGGTAGATTGTTGGCTGGGTAGGCCAGGCAGGTGAGGAGGTGGGAGGGTGGGCAAGGCGGTGCTCTGGATTGGCTGCTGGATCTCCATAGCATAGCCTGGATTGGCAAAGGGGTGGGGAGCTCTTTCTCACACCAGTTGTGGCTGGGTCTGAAACCCTCTTCAAGATTTACCACTCTGATGAAGTGCTGTGATTTGGGGGTGAGAGGTGAGCATGTGAGTGGGTGCTAACAGATTGGCAAGCTTGGAAACAAGGCAGCTGCTGCACTGCAGCCTTCAAGACATCTGAATCAGTGAGGTCACAAATATGGCAATGGAACAGTGGTCACCAGACTCTGAAGGGGTGGACGTCCAAGAGCAATGTCTCAGGGCAGGGACAAAAGTGGGACTGGGGGGAAGGGGCAGAGGGAAAAGAAGACTCCCTGCTGAGCAGGGAGCCCAATATGGGACTCCATCCCAGCACCCTGGGATCATGACCTGAGCCAAAGGTAGACACTTAACCAACTGAGCCACCAGGCACCCCTAATCTATTCTTTCACAGTGTTTTCTAAGCTCTTATTGTAGTGATATGCAAAAATGTATCTTTTTGCCCACTATTGATTAACATGAATTTTTTGTAGATTTTTGTTCTTATAAAAATGCAGCAAAGAATATCCTTGCATATGTATCTTTGTGCCATTGTATAATTTTATCTGCAGGATAAATTCCTAGAATTAAAACTGCTGGGTCAAAGTGTACATAAAGAAATATTTGAAGCTACTGTCAAATTGCAAACTTTGTTTCAGTTTGTAGTCACCAGAACAATGTTTGAGTGGACCTGTTTCCCTGTTGTCATTCAGTAGTCTCAATCACATCTTGCCAGTCTGATATATGGAAAGCTGCATCTCTGTTACTTTATTTTGAATTTCTTCTTAAAACATGAGAGGCTGAGAATGTTTTCAAATTTGTTGGTCATTTGTATAAAGAAAGATTGCCTAAAGTATTCTTTGAGCTGAATATTGAGCTAGTGTTAATATTATCTTTCAAAATATCTTTTTATTTCATTTCACTGATCTATTTTTTCCCCATTTTATTTTTAACTTTTCTGTGTCATTCTGTTTTATGTATTTCCTTTGGAAATAATGAACTAGTTAACCTAATATAATATTCTTTATTTTTAATAGATAAATTGAACTTAATCATATTTATTGTAACTTCTGATCTGCTTGGCCCTTTTCAGGGCATATTATGTAATTTTACTTTATTTTACTTCTGTGTATTGAAATTTTTAAATTTAATGTCCTCTCCCATCACCCTTTTATTGTTAGTATGTTAAATACATTTTCTGTTTCTTCTTTGTTCCTTAAGTGGTTTAGGAACTGTATATCTCATGTATTATATTCTAGTACTAGCTGTACTTAATTTTTAACAGATCCATTTAAATTATCAAAATAAAGAATGGTAGTATTCATAGCCTTTCTCTTTTGAACAAGATAAGATCTTAGCTTGTTTTAACTTCCTTTCTTTGCTTATCAACTACTCTTTTCTCAAAAAATAGGGGTTTTGCTGAAATAATCCAAAATTTTAGCTTCAGTTTACTATTTATTATTATTATTATTATTAATAGTGTTTTATATGCCCCACTTCGATTTGTATATATGTATTTTTCTAATAAGAGCATTTAACTATGCATGTATCATCAACATTTGTTTAGATTTACTCTAAGTTTTGCCTGTGTGTAACTTATCATTATTTCTGCTATAGCATGTTTTCTCTCTTCTTGGAGTTTTGCTCAGATTCAGTTTTGCTTGTTTGGTACACTTCTTCAAGGATTTTTTCCCAGAAATGTATTTAGATAATGTTCTTTTTAGTTTTTATATATCTAAAAATATCTTTATTTTTCCCTCACATGGTGAAAGAATCAAATTTTCCTGTTTATAGCTTTTAAATGTCACAATCCTTGCACTGAGTGTTGAGGAACAAGTTTGAATTCCAGTACCCAAGTCAATGGAGAGAGAAGGGGACATTCCAGACAGAGGAAATGACATTTGGAGAAATTTTAGGACACTAATTTTCATTAGTTTTGTCTTTGGATATGAAGCATGAAGAAAAGGGATATATTGAAAAAAGGATGTAGCTAAGGAAGAAAACAAATGGAGTGGTTCGGGAAGTGGAAGAAAAACCATAAATGTAATATTTTATGATATCATTTTACACTTGAGGAAATAACAAGCCAACAGGATGCCTGGGTGGCTCGGTCGGTTAAGCGTCTGCCTTCAGCTCAGGTCATGATCCCAGGGTCCTGGAATCGAGTCCTGCATCGGGCTCCTTGCTCAGCAGGGAGCTTGCTTCTCCCTCTGCCTGCTGCTCCCCCTGCTTGTTCTCTCCCTCTCCCCCTCTGACAAATAAATAAATAAAATCTTTAAAATAATAATAAGAAGAAGCCAAAATTATATAAAGAAGAAGCCAGGATCAAAGAGAAACACAAAAAGCAGTCCAAGAGATCAAAAAAAGAGCGAAAAAGATTTAAACTTATAAAGATAGGTAGATGGATAGATGATAGAGGATAGAGAGATAAAGAACTGAATTTGGCTAGCAATAATTAATTGGTCACTCAAAGAAGACAGTGAACATGAAAGTCATAGAATGTTTATTTGAGGACCTTGGTTTAAAGGGAAGAGAGGTCTAGACTAACAGTTGAATATTAACCTTTACATGCAAATGGTGAAGTGGCTGTGATTGTCCTTTTCCCCTCAATATGAAGATGAGTCTGGGAATATGAATAGGCCTAACATTGTACTCTATCTACTTTTCTAAACCATTGTTCCTTCTCTTGACCTAAACTTAAAATATGATTTTATTGTGTATTTATCTGGTAATTTTCTGTGTTTTCCATGTATAAATTCTACTATTTGGGAAATATTCCTGACTGGAGCACCGGTTACAGTGGTAACATGGGACTGACTGCTGACACAGGCCTCCTTTGCTCTTTCTGCCGGCCACATTTCTAGAGTAAAATAGTTACTGAAAATGGAAGACTCTTCTCAATAAATTTCCTATGACATTCTTCAAGCGACCTCGGTTTACCTCCAAGTGAGAAATTTCAAGTAAGAATTCCACAGAGACTGGGTTTAACATAGCTCAGATTATCTGTCCTTGGTAGTGGAAAATATTTTCTCTCTATTTGTATGCTTGGATTCAGCCCCATGGGCTTTCTCTTAGATGAAGCAAGGACATCAGGCTTAGTTACAGCTGGGGTCTCCCCAGCTGCTGGCTTAGCTTATCTAAAATTGCTCAGGGATAGAGTAAATGTCATTGAGATGGTAAAAGCCAAGAGGTCCATCAGTAACACTGTGAGTGTTCTATTTGGTTTTATGTAGCAGGCATTACAAAACGATTAAGCTATCTTAAGCAAACTTCCCCCCCCCCATTTGCAAAGAAAAACCAAATGGAGCTAATAATTCCAAGAACAGGTATTCCAATTTTGAGGTTTACTCCCTGAGACAGAGTTTGATGTAACCTCTTCTTACCCCCCACCTCCTACTCTCCTGGCACAAATAGCCTGTCACTGGCCAAACAGGGAGGTAATCTCGGAAACATTTTCTCTTCTGTCCTAGGGTAACAGTTCTCAGTGGGTAGATATCCCTCCCATCTCCCCCTCTCGACCCCCCCTTTATAAAGCAGTATAAATGCAAATGGGTTGAGTGATTTACAGCTGTCCTCACTCATAAAGCTGGAGAAAATTGCTTTTATACAGAGATGATTCCTGCTAGTGAGTGCTCTTAGATATTTTTTAATTTTTTTGTAAGCAGGCTGTGCTGACCAGGGAGAGGGGGCGGGTGTAATCCTTCATTAACTTGACAGCAGAAAAGCACTTGACAATGTCACAGCGTCCCAACTCTGGGCAGTATGTGAAAGGTGACCCTGTCTCTTTATAGGAGAACAGGGAATAGAAGAAGGTGTCTTTTTTTTCCTGAACAAAAGCTGGAAGGAAAGGAAATGTTTATCTTTTACTGTCTATCTGGAACTGTATTAAATGCTTTTATTTGTCATTAGTTATGTGATGCTCTATAAAGTAGGTGATCATGTTACCAATTTTATAGATGAAGAAACTGAGGCTCAAGAAATTTAAGACACAGTTCTTTCTAAGGCCACGTGGCAGCACTCTTTGCCTATAGCAACTGCAGAAGAGCCCCGCAGAACAGTGAATCTAACTGGTTGTCTCCTTTGGAAGGAGAAAGTGCTGAACTCATTCAGACCAGGTGATGATAATGTTCACTTGTTCCAAAAACGATTCAAGATAAGTTTTAATTGTCTCTCACTTTATAAAGCACGGAGTAAATATTCCTATAGGCCAATGGGCTTCAGATATTTTATAGAAACACGTTTTATATTGTAACTATAACTACAAGCATGCATACTGTTTTTCGAAGTTGTTTATTTCATTGGAAAATGTTGGTTGGTTGATTTCATGATCACTTATATGATGTCTTGCCATCCAAAAAATCATTCCAAAAATTAAAAAAAAGAAGTTCAATGCCTATCCTCATCCGATATTTTAAATCATTCCTCCAACTTTCTCTATCCTACCAATACTTCTCAAGATCTAACTGCTCAATCTACTTTTTCCTTCAGACTACTCTGCTCATCATAGGCATACTTAATGGAAGTTAAGTCTTGGACTTCTCTAAACAAAGCTTTGGACTTGACCTCTCAGAGCCATATATTAACTCTTAATAAAAAGTACAGGCAGGGTGCCTGGGTGGCTCAGTCACTTAAGCATCCAACTCTTGGTTTCAGGTCAAGTTATGAGCTTAGGGTCCAGGGATCGAGCCCCAAGTTGGGGTCTGCACCGAGGCTTCATGCTCAGTGCAGAGTCTGCTTGAGATTCTCTCTCCCTCTGCCCCTCCCCACTCCAATAAATAAATAAATAAATAAATAAATAAATAAATAAATAAATAAAGTTAAAAAAACAAGTATAGACAACGGATTTGTTTTAACTTTGTGGATTCCTCATCTTAAGCTCTTAAACCACATAACACACTCTGACCTCTTGCTTGAGGATGTCATGGAATTTAAACTGGACAACACCTGATGAATGCTCTGCATTGATGGACAGGCCTGAAAGTGGAACAGAAACTAGTAACTTGCTTCATTAGCAGTCTTTAGCCCTGGTCTCACTATTCTGTTTCTTTAGTTTGCAGGTAAATATAATACGTATAGAGGTGAACTGTAAGACAGAAATTGTCTTGTATAAATGTTATAAATATGTGTCATTCTGTGCTCCACTTGTGTCTCAGACCAAGTTCTAGAACCAAAGAAATTTAAAGGCTTGCTGGCGGTGGTGGCTTCAGGGGTCACTGGGCTCCTCATTAGTAGCATCTCTTTGGAAAGCCACAAAAGGAAGCAGAGATGGCATATGCCTCAGTGGTGAGGGTTTTAACATGATCCAGTATGAATCCTTTCTGCTTCTTTTCATGCAATTCCATGTACCTTATGAGGTCGACAAATAAATATGGATTTATAAATATATTAAGGATTTAGCTTTTAGAAGCAGAAGAGAGAAAAGGGTCTTAATTCTAATTAATGTTTAATAGGAAAATGTGAGGCGTGGGTTGAAAGTTGCTTTCCTTAGGTTTCTGCCTAATGTAAGTGTCTGCTAAAGACCACTAATACTTCTTTTCTCTTTTCCTGGGGTTCTCAAGATTTCCTGAGCTGCCTTCCCCTCAGTGCATCCAAATACTTATGAATCCATCGATTAATTTTATTTGCCTAATATTTTTGGATATTAGATATTGTGCTAGATGCTGCCTGGAAAAGATGCTCTGAATACAGTGTCTTCCTATAAGTAATGTAGAGTCTAGGAGACATGAAAACAACTTTATTATTCAAAGTAGTACTTGAATAAGCAAAAACCTGTAAGAAAAAATATAGGGAAAGGAGGACCCGGCAAACTTCCCAGAGATTTGTTACCTGTATGGGGACACATCTTCAGCAGAGCTGTCAAACAGGTAATGTTTATCTGCCTGCACAATTTCTAGGCTTGTAGAGTGCAGATATAGGATAAATCCAAGCTGTTGCTAGTCTTCCAAGACTGGGACAATTGGAGGAGTGATTAAATGCTATCGCTGAAACTAATCAGGGAGAATTCATGGTAAATAGCCCTATGCTTTCCAAGTATAATGCACACACAAACTAAAGGACATTTATTATTCACACAATCATGCAGGCTATTTCAAAAGCTTGTCTTGTTGTGGAAAGCTTCTTCCTAAAACACAGCAATTCATAGAATAAATAGATCTTTCAATCCTTCATCTCCATTTTTACTAGTACCAGAGAAACGTACTCAGACTTGAATGTCTTCCTCAATTGGTTACTTACACACTCCAAGCCTTAATTTCTTAAACAATAATCTACAAAGACTGGATTTCTACTGCAGTCTATTTTGCTTTGTTGCCTTGGATGTATATTAATTTCTCATGTAAGTAAAAGTTCTCTTAAAACTAATTTCTCTTTTTGAATTGGTAGAGATAAATAGGTTGGAAAACTATAACGCCATATGTAGAGGCATTCCAGTTCAAGAATTTATTGAACTTCACTCAGAATTTCATTGAATATGAGCCCCCCAAGGATGCTTTGCTCATTGATATATCTCAAACATCTAGAACCTTGACTGACATAGAATAGGTATTCAATAAATTCTGTTAAATCATTCCCTAAATTCTTGAATCTTCAGAAATCTAGCTTGATCTTCTTCAGGGGCATGGCAAAATGCAATCTAGATTTGCAATGGGATACAGTGGGAATTTATGGAGAACCTTATATGTGTGCATTCCATACTATATTAAAAAAAAAAGAATGTAGCAAGGAAAGACATCAAGATGGTCCTTGGGTAAAAAATACGGAATAAAAAAATTTCACATCTCTTAGATTACTTTCTTCTGCTTCTTTACAGAATAAATGCCCTGTTGCTCATTACCCTTTCTCTAGCTCCCTTTGCCTTGTTTAATCTCGTTTAAGGAAAATATAGCTCAGTTATTCACATCATAGTTTGAAATTAAGTAAAAAGGGTAATGAATGGGAATGTCTACCAAAGTAGATCTAAATAAGTATGTGTTTCTTTATGGCAAAATTTCTCAGCTTTGGCACTACTGACATTTTGGACCCAATAAATATGTTGTGGGGGTCTGTCTTGTGCACAGTAGGATATTTAGCTCCATCTCTAGCCTTTACCTACTAGACACCAGCAGCACTTCTATGCTCCCCATGCCTTCTTACCCTGTTGTGACATTTCAAAATATCTCCAGACATTAAAAAGGTCTCCCGGGGAAAGGAAGCAAAATATCCTCCTAGCTGAAAACCACTGAGTTAGAGAAATGTTTGGTTTCTCCAAGGACATTCAAGGTGTTTCCTGTTAATGGAATTTCAAGAACCTGCAATAGGTATTGTAGGAAGGCACCTGTTAGGAGCTCCTTTGGAATGCCTTTAAGGTGACTGTTGAATTTACCTTTTTGAACAGCTGTAGTTCAGACTCTTGGGCTCTTTGGCCTGGGATGGAAGTTGAGCAAATCAAGCCTCTATGGGCTAAGGACTCTTTTTGATTGAATATATGGCACTAGACTTGGCCCCCATCCTCATCTCCAGTGTCCTTGCTCCATTTTTAGGATTATTGGGACATAACCTTTTCCTATACTTAATAATGACATGATAGTCTGGTTATGATATCATGATAATTACAATAATAGCAACTACATTAATGAATGCTTTATGTGTGCAGGCACGGTGCTAAGTGCTTTATATAAAATAATGTACTTAATCCTTTTAGCAACATTCTGTGATAGATGGGGATAACTGTGCAGCAGGTAGGGAAGATTATGCTAATAGCCATCATTTATTAATACCTGATTGCAGAAAAAAATCTCTTGAACAGTTGATATAGGCACAATACTCTGGGAAATGAAAAGAATTATATCACATGCTGACTGTTTTTAGATAGTTGTTGAACTGGTTTGTTGTGTCATTCATCCTCTTGCATTGTAACTATTTGTATATATGCCTGTCTCTTTCCACTAGACTCTTAAACCACTTGTGAAGGTCTGAATTCTTGTTTTTGGTATCCCTAGCACTCACCACATAACAAGTACTTCAATGTGTATTGAATGCATACAGGAATGGGTAAGTCGGTAGAGGGGGTGTTGTGTTAAAGGCAACAACACAAGTGAAGGAAATTCTGCTGGCTTGCCATTTCCAAATTATTTGGTTTAGCCATCAGAGTCTTAAAGAGTACTCTCTTCCATACCTCTTGTTGTGGGAATAGAAAGTTCTTAATGGCTGCTTTATAGTGCCATCCTTGTGGGTCAGAGGGAAAGAAAGAGTGGCATTTCTGCATCACCCATTATATGTTACGCACATTCTCAGATGTTATCTCATTTTATCCTTGCATGGACCCAGATAGGTGGACACTAATTTCCATTGGTTTGAAGATTAAACAGCTAAGGCTTAAAGAAGCTATTAAATTTCTTTTGTTTCAGATTGATCAGTCACTTTACAGGGGATATCATTTGGACTGAATTCTTTATTTATGGTCCAAGATGCACATTCATCTGACATTCACTCTCCCCCTGGAAAACTGTCATATAAAATGACTGTGCACTCCAATGCGAGGACAAGATTTCATTATTGCCTTTTCTTTGACATATTGTGGGATTCTTATGTCTCATTTTTCTTGTCCTTAAAACATGAACATTGCTCATTTCTGCCATCAGACCATGTCAGTGAGTACTTTGAAATTCTTAAATGAAAGACCCTACATAAACAACAAAGATGGTATTCCAGTGACAGTAAACAATAGAAAGCGAGTAACTTGGGGCTAAAGTGTCAAGTTTAATTCTTTGAATTCTTTTATCTCCAAGCAGAGCCAGGGTGGGTACATCTTTCCCAAAACTTCCCGAGAACCACACAGTAAAGAGTTGGGAATTCTGTTTAGTTCTGCTAAAGATAAAGAGTTAACTGAATCACACCAGGATTCCAGCCCATGGCTCCAAAGAGTCTAGGTACATCAAACCAGATGTTCAGACCACTGAGCCATGCCCTACAGCTGTCCCAGGGAAACATTTTTTAGACTAAGAATGAACATCTTACTTGTCATCATTGAGCCGCATGTAGCTTCCAGCAAAGTGAAGCTGGTACTACTTTTAATTTGTTTTGCTATTGTTAAACTGTGTTCATTCTTGTGGTCTATTTCATTTGTGTGTGAGAAAGGCTTAAACAAAACCCCACATATTTGCACTCTATCTCTCTTTTGGTATTTTCTTGGGGATAGTCTTAATTGAGGACAATTGGAGATTTGCCCATTGGCCAGTTAAGTCATGAGACTCTTGTCTTGTTTTCTAGTAGGAGGATAAGGCTCAGCAACTGCTTCCTTCTGACAACTGCCAATATGTAGAAATTTCTGGCCCCAGTTTTTGGGTGTTATCTTCAATTTTGTAGAGAATATTATTTTGGCCCTTTAGTATTCTGAAACACCTCTACCTTCTGCTTTTTTCATCCCGTGTGCTGATTGGGACTTAACCAGTATGAAGATGGAACAGCTGGAGTGCAGCATTAATAAAAAGCATGAAAAACATCTGGATTAATTTATCTTTTGGACATCTGCCTCTTCCCTTGTGTCTAATCCAGGCTGCACGAGTTCTGGGTACCAGGTTAGAGAATAGAATGTCCTAGGACATTGGTGTCTAAGATATTTTCCTTCTTCATGATATCAGGAAAGATGAAATCATTTGAGAAGCATTTTTTCCTTCTTTCAACTAGCAACGGAGCAATAGAAATTAGGTTAAGTTCCAAACCAGTACTTTGGTAAAGCTGATGCCCAACAAAATAAATGGGGTAGGTAGTATTCCCTCCCCACCCCCTTTGATGGCAGTTTTGACAATGGAAACATTGTTACCTTAGAAATATGCACCATTGCGTAAAAGGCTTTTTATCTTGGGACCAAAATAAATGCTTTTGTGGTTATAAATACACTAAAAGAAACCTCAAGAAAACCTGGAGCAAATTAGTCAATTGATGTCAAAATGACAGAGGCTGGTGTATTTGTCTTCTTACTGCCACAGCCTGGCTATAGCCTTCAGAGTTCTTTTCTAATAGCTTCCTTCCACTTAATTTACAATATTTGCTATATTTTTATTTTTTGATGTTAGGTATTATTTACTTTTGTCCTGGCAGACTGGCTGGTTACTTGGACAGAGATGATTTTTGCCCCAAAATGATGTAAAGAGAGGAAATACACCACTGCACTTTGAATTCTCTCCAAAGGGGAATACGATTTTTAATAATATGCACTTAAAAATTGTCACAATCTCTGCTTATATGATATGTGTTTTGCAGCATGTTGCATCTTTTAATATTCGTTGTCTGATACCAGTTCACAGAAGGCAGACTTGTGCTTGTATTCAAGATCCGGGAAACCACCTTCCATTTCGAAATTGGGTGACACTGAAATACTTTCCCCTTGCTTGCTCATCTGAAATTAAAGCTTTAAAAGTCAGTGATGGCCTGACAGTGCCCACATGGGGCAGTTAATAACTGAAGACAAATATCTCTAAGGAATGTGTTTCCAAAACAACTTGATTTAAGCCAAACTTTTTGAGAGATGGCATGGGTACTGTTATGCCACATGAGTCCGCCATCATATTTTCCTGGTCTTTTGCCTGTTCACGTGTCTCACTCTGCCTCCCACTATTCTTACATTCTTTATTCAGACTATCCTGAAATGTGTGGCCTTTCTGTAAGTCTTATGATTTGGAAACATACAAACACCAGAAACCTTAGAAGTAATCAGTTATGGGCAATGATAAATTTCAATAAAATAAACATGAGAGCCTAATAAACAAATTTCACTCCTGACTTCATTTCTTTTCCTCTTCCCTCCTTTAAACATTTATTGGTTCTACACTCTGTGTGTGTGTGTGTGTGTGTGTGTGTGTGTGTGTGTGTGTGTGTGGTGGAGGGATATTGATGCTTATAAGAATCTGAGATATGCCATTATTTTAGTATGGGTATTCAGAATGAAAGAATGAAGATATACTTGTTGGGAGGGTGTATGATTTTTCAGTAGTGTCATTAACTGGCATTTGGATTCATTAGGGCTTACCCTTTAGGTTTCCTTATAGGTGTTAATAAAATCTTTATTATAGTCTTATCTGGGGTATTATGGTATGTAAAGCAGAGAACACAGAGCAATTTAATAGGACCCATTAGTGTTATATGGGCTTATGTTCACAGATGTACTTCAACATAATCTGATGGAGATAGAAGTTGAATTAGGAGTTACAGCTTGATTCTTTTTGCCTCTATCCACACATTCAAAAAATGTTTAATGAAAAGATAGCCCACTGTGCCAGTATCTTAGAGCAAGTTATTATGTATACTGAAGAGTCATGGAGAAACTGCCAAGTCTCTTAGTCTTGCATGACCTGTGGGACATGCAAAAAAATGCAAATGAACAAAACTAGGAAAGGATGATGTGAGATTCAAAATAGTAACAATCTTTCTGTCAGGTGTTTCTGAATGAATTTGGGGAGATAGAAAAGAAAAACATAAATACAAAGGAAAATACAGGGGAAAAATTCCAGAATTCTTTGTATATCATGGAATTACATTGTTAATCAAAAGTAATTAAGACATCAAGGTCATGATTATAGGTCTTATGATCCACATACCCAAAGGCAAAATGTTTTAAGAGACTTTAATCTCTCAATGTGAAGAAGGTTTAGACACAAGCTTTTGGACATGGAAAGAAAATAGTTCTGTTTATTTATATGAATTTGTGTTTGTTATTGCTGGTCTCAAATATATGTATATGTTTAATATAGTGTTTCTTCTCTTCAAAAAAGTTGTCCTTTAAATTGAGAGTACAATTAAAAAAATAAATATTAGATGTAAACTCTGAGATATAACTATGACCAAAGTGTTTGTTGTCATGAATTTAATCTTCTCAGCAGAGAAGACAAGAGAGAAGAAGTTTTGTCTTCATTAAGCTTATTTTATGAGCTTAGTAAGTAATAAAATCATTCAGAAATGAAGTGATTTCATTTGGTAATACATGCTGTGGAATAAATCAACTTGGCTGTCAAACAATTTCTTTTATCTCCCTGGGCTTCAGCCTCCTCCTCTGTAGAAATGAAAGTGTTGATCTACCTGTTCTTTAAGTGCACTTTTAGCTGTGACAGAATCTGTTGGATATGTGTGTCAGTGAAATACGTAACTATATATAAATTAAGAGAGGTATACAATCATCATTAGTATACTAGGTGTAGGCGAAGAGGCAGAAGATGGACAGTCACTGAAAAGTGCTTGTGGGCTGATAACTGGCACCACTTCTGCTCCCTAGGTTTGAGGAGATGCTGGGAACTCAGAGATGGTTAGCATAGCTGGCCAAGGTTTGACAAGTCGATAAAGACCAGATGTTATAGAATGAATGTCCATGCCCTCCCCCACTCATATTTATAACCCTATCCCTTGATGTGATGGTATTTGGGGATGGGGTCTTGAGAGGTAATTAGGTTTAGATGAGGTCATTAGAGTGGGACCTTCATGTTAGGATTCCTGGCCTTATGAGAGAGAAGAGGAAGAAAGACTAGAGCTCCCTCTCTCCATGTGTAGGTGGAGGAAAGGCCATGTGAGCACATGATGAGAAGGTGGTTGTCTACAGGCCAAGAAGCCTGCCCTCACCAAGAATGGGAATCTGTCAGCACCTTGATCTTGGGCCTCCCAGACTCCAGAACTGTGAGAAATAAATGTCTGTTGTTTAAGCCACCTGTCTGTTGTATTTTGTTATAACAGCCCAAGTAGAGTAAGACAGCAGGTAACCGTGTCAAACAGGTCAAACAACTAAATAGGAAGGGTTAGAGGCAGCAGCAGTGTGGAGGAGTGAAAACTAGATTCAGAGGACCCCAAACCCAGACTTGCACCCTCCAGTTGTATAACTTTAGAACAGTCACTTAAGTTCTGCCAGCCACAGCCTCTTCATTTATTAAACGAAGAGAGTAATCTCTAATTTATAACATTGTTGTAGGATTCAATATATGTATATAAATAGATTGAAGCATGAAACACACAATATTTTTTTTTCTTCTTTAGATAAGAACTTATTGAAAGGCAACAACCACTAAGATTCATCAGCAGACACCTTTTACTTCTGGGGCAGAGTGGTATAATCAGATCTCGGTTTGAATCCTGGTTATTTCTTTCTAGCTCTCTATAAACCTGGGTATATCACTTCTCCGAATCTCGGTTTCTTCTCATGCAAATAGCTCCTTCCTTCCTTCCTTCCTTCCTTCCTTCCTTCCTTCCTTCCTTCCTTCCTTCCCCCTTTCTTTCTTACTTTCTTACCCATCCTTCCCTTTCTTTACAGTTTATTAAGCATTAAGATCTTTCGATAGATTGAAATGACTTCAGGGTTGTCTTTCGGTAACACCACTTTCTCTCAAGAGAATTCTGACATGTCTCCTTGAGTTAAGTGATAATCACACCCCAGAAAGTATATATAACTATAGCAGAGCTATGGAGCTGGGGAAGCCATGTGTCTATTGTGTCTCTCAGGATGGCAGTCTCAGCTGGTGATGAGAAGCAGGTAATAAACATTCTCTGATGTCCACTGTGATAGATCCCAAAACACAAAGTTAATATGCAAGACATGGTTGCTGCCCTCAAGAAGCTTACAGATTAGTGAAGGAAATTAATGAAATAACAGCAAGTAGAGTGTAATCTGATAGAAGGCATAAGTGAAAACAAGTCCCATGAAAGATTAGAGGGCCTGAGGGATGCTAACTCAGCTAGAACAGTCAGGAAAGACTTCTCAGAAGAAAGCACATTTAACTGGCATTAAGGAGAACTGCTAACTAATGTACATAGCTATAATGTACAAATTCTAATATCCTAGTATTTTAATATGCAAATGACTCTGTTTCAAGCACTATTCTAATTAATTCTACTAATAAAGTGATGCTTTGGTCTCCATTTTATAGAGGAGACAAGAGGTTAAAAACTTGCCCAAGGTCACTAGCTAGCAATTTGTAAAGCTGGGTTGGAATTTCTGTGGTCTGGCCCCAGAGCCTTTGTGTTTGAACACCTTAATACACTGGCCCCACTGGGAGGGCAAGAAGAACATTTCTAAGCAAAGTGAGTAGCATAAGCAAAATTACAGATGGGTGAAAATTCCTGGTATATTTAGTTAATAGATGGGTAAAAGAAAAAAAGGACAAAGGGAAAATGGAAGGAGGATAAAGGTTGGAAGCTGGCTTAGAGAGAGTTGTGGCAGTTTTATATGCTATGATAAGGAGTATTAATTTATTTTGGAGACCGTGAGTAGACAATGGTTCAAACAAATACTGAAGGGAGCAAAAAGAGAACTCTGAAAGCAGTGGGATAACTGCATTTAAATGTTTTATCTAGGTTACAGTTTGCACTTTAGTATGCTCAACCTTGTCCACTGGTGTAAGAAAAGAAAATATCAGAACTGATCTTTATCAATGTTTTATTTTTAAATTAAGAAATCAAGTTTTTTTAAAAAGATTTTATTTATTTATTTGACAGAGAGAGAGTGAGGGAGAGAGGAAACACAAGCAGAGGGAGTGGGAGAGGGAGAAGCAGGCTTTCCGCTGAGCGGGGAACCCAATGCAGGGCTCGATCCCAGGACCCTGGGATCACATCCTGAGCAGAAGGCAGATGCTTAATGATTGAGCCACCCAGGCGCCCCAAGAAATCAAGTTTTTGTAATAGTGAATGTACAATGAGATGTAGTATATGCTTACTTTATGAATAAACAGGCATATTGAAGCGTGTACTCAAATTCTTTTTTATTGAGGGTTATGAGAAAATGAAGTTTGGAGATAAGTGTGCTCTAGGTAAGTGGTTCTTACCCTATTTGAAATCGTTGACCCATTTTAGAATCTGATAATATCTCTAAATCCTTTGTGAAAATATTGCACATTTTATGCATTTTTATGTGTTTGAAATACAACATAATAAATTAGAAAGAGAGAAAACATACACACTTAAATATAGTTTACGAAATTTCAGGAAGTTTATAGAAGATCTGGAGCCAAAATAATGAAAGTTAGATTTGTGGTTAAAAAAAGGGGGGAAGAAAAAATAAAGAAATTAAATATTTATAACATAACCAGAGATTTCATAATAATTGGATTTTATCAGTGAGAAAAAGAAATAGTTGTAGTTGCTCTCAAGCTTCTCCTTTGAGCATATGTGAAGACGAATGATCACATTATTATTATACAAAAGAGAAGCATGTTTCTGGAGGTAACAATGAGTTGAGTTCCGGATATTTTGACCTTAAGCTTTATTGTAGAGCATGGGTGAGAATGAAGAAAACCAGTAGGAGTGAAAGGTCTGAAATTCTGTAAAACAGTGAATTTGGGGCTATATATTTGAAAGCCAATTTTATATATATATATATATATATATGACAAACCATGGACAAGGATGGGATTCTCCAAGAGCATGTATAAAGTGAGAGATGATGTTCTGGAAAATAACCCAAGGAAAACCCATACTTAAGGGTAGGTCAGGAAGGAGGAGCCAGTGTAAAAGACTGACAAGGACACTGCAGGGAAGCAAGCAGAGAATTGAAGAAATAGTATCAGGGATGACAAGTCAGTGGGGTACATTTGCTGAGCTATGAAGGTCAGCTTCGTCAAGTGTGCAGATATTTTCAAAACTTGGTGAGTCAACTGGTAATGACTCAAGAATGAAAAAGAGAACCAGAATATGTCTTCAAAAGAAGGGTGATAAAAGAAAGGAAGGAATTAGGTTAGCATCTGGACAGAGAGGAAAACCAGGGAAGGTTTTTGTGTCTATATCAAAGAGTTGAGCAAATTAACCAGGAGTTCTTAACTGTGACTCTCTATACATGCTGATGACAGGTTCTCCTCACTCCCACAGTTTTACTTGGTTCACTCAGCTCATCTCTCAGGTCTCAATAAAGGTCATTCTTCCAAGGAAGCCTTCTCTGGACTCGTGGACTAAGTCAGAAATCTAGAACGTTTTGCTAGAGGTTCTCCTTGAGAGCAGCTTCCAGTTCATCTTTCAAGGAACTCATTTTTATGTTGGCACATAGTAAGTTTTCAATAAGATCCAGCTATTATGTTCAATCTAAAGTGTCCTTGAAACCTCTATGCAGATGTATCAAGAGGACATTGGATATATATGCCTGGACTGCAGGAGAGACAGTTAATTGGAGATAGAATTTGTGAGATAAATGGGCGAAGGGGTAAATGAAGCCATTGTTTCTAGTAGGACCTCTAAGGACAGAATAAGATACAAAGAAGTCTAGAATTGAGGCTCAGGGACCACAACATTCAGTGGCCCTGTAGAGGAAGATGATTGTAAAAAGGAAGGAAGGAGAAGCCAGTGAGCAAACATGAGGTGTTCCAAGAAGGAGGGTGTGGTCAATCATGGCAAATAGTGCTGAGGTGTCCAGGAAGATGAGAACTGAGCAATGTCCTTTAGATTCAGTGACACTGAGGTCATTGTTGACCTTGGTGAGGCCTGTTTTGGCAGAGTGATAGGGAAGGAACCAGTTTGAATTGGGTGGCAGAAAGAGTGAATGCAATATGAATGTTAAATGTGAGGGGTTTTTTTTTTATGTCTTTTAGGTGGCTGTTGTGAAGAACATTCAGAAATGTACGATTTTTTTTTATACAGGCTTAATTTTTTTAGATCAGTTTTAGATTCACAACAAAATTGAGAGGAAGGCAGAGAGATTTTCCATATTCCGTCTGTCTGCCCACATGCACAGCCTCCCCCACTCTCAGCATCCCCCACCAGAGGGGCACGTTTGTTATGAAGGATGAACCTACACTGACACATCATAATCACCAAAGTCCATAGTTTATATTAGGTTTCAATCTTGGTGATGTACTTTCCATGGGTTTGGACAAACATGTAATGATGTATATCTATCATTAGAATATCATGTAGAGTATTTTCTCTGCCCTAAAGATCCTCTGCATTCTGCCTATTCATCCTCCACGCCTGCTTAGAAACCACTGAAATTTTTACTGTCTCCATAGTTTTGTCCTTTCCAGAATGCCATATAGTTGGAAATATATAGTATGTAGCCCTTTCAGACTGGCCTCTTTCACTTAGTAATATGCATTTAAGGTTTCTCTATGTCTGTTCATGGCTCATTACCTCATTTGTCTTTTAGTGCAGAATAATATTCCATTGTTTGGATGTATCAAAGTTTATTTATCCATTCACCTACTGAAGGACATCTTGGTTGCTTCCAAATTTTAGCAATTATGAAAAAAGCTGCTATAAATATTCATGTGTTAGTTTTTGTGTGGACACATGTTTTCAACTCCTTTAGATGAATACTAAGGAGCATGATTGCTGAATCAGTGCACTTTTTTTTTCAACTAGAACCCAAATTACTATGTTACAAATCTCTACAAGTAGTCTTTACTTAAGCATTTAAATTTAGCTTATCAATCTTATTTTGCCATTTATTTTGTTTATTTTTTTTCTGTCTTTTTTATTGTGGTTAAAAACCATGTAGTGTGAAAGCTACCCTTTGAAAATATTCTTAAGTGTACACTAAGGTACTGCTGACTATATGTACATTGTTATAGAGATTTCTAAAAATTTTTCATCTCATATACTCATTGAAAGCGGCTCCCCACTTTCTCCTCCCCCCGGCCCTAGCAACCCCATTCTACTTTCTGCTTCCATGAGTCTGGTTACTTTAGGACCCTCATATAAGTGAGATCACAGAGTATTTGTCCTCCTGTTACTGGCTTATTTCACTTGCATAATGTTCACAAGTTTCATGTACATTGTAGAATACAACCATATTTTCTTCTTTTTAAAGACTGATTGATATTCCAAGTGTGAGTATACTACCTTTTCTTTATCTATTCATCCCTTGATGGACACTTACATCCTGCAAAGAAAAATGAAAAATCCTGCAAAGAACACAATAGTATGAATATCTCCTTGAGATCTTACTTTCAATACTTTTGGATGAACTCCTAGAAGTGGGATTGCTGGATCATATGGTGGTTTACAATTTTAATTTTTTAAGGAAACTCCATAAATTTTTTCATACTGTTGCATAATTTAATATTTCCACCAACAACACACAGGTGTTCCAATTACTCCACATTCTTACCAACATCTGGTGTTTCTTTCTCTCTTTCTCCCTTACTCTCTCCCTTTCTCTACTACCCCAACTTCTCCCCTCCTCTCCCTTCTTCTCTTTCTCTTTCTCTTTTTTTTTATTTTATTTATTTGTTTATAATGGCTATCCTAACAGGTGTGAGGTGATCTCATTGTCATTTTGATTTGCATTTTTCCTGATGATTAGTGGTGTTGAGCACCTTTCATATACTCGTGGTCATTTCCATGCCCTCTTTGGAGAAATGTCTGTTCAAAACTTTCTCACATTTTTAAGTGACATTATTTCTTTTTTTTTGTTTTGATATTGAGTTGTAGTTCTGTAAGTTTCTTATATATTTTGGATATTAACACTTTATCAAATGTCTAGCTTGAAAATATTTCCATCATCTTTGTAGGTTTTCTTTTCACTCTGTTGATTGTCCTTTGCTGTACAGAGCTTTTCAGTTCATAGTCCTACTTGTCTATTTCTATTTTTGTTGCCTGCATTTTGGGGGTCATATTCAAGAAATCATTGCCAAGACCAATGTTATAAAACTTTTCATCTGGATGCCTGGGTGTCTCAGTCAGTTAAACATCTCCTTGAGGTTCAGGTTATGATCCCAGGGTCCTAGGATAGAGTCCTGTATTGGGCTCCCCGCTGAGCAGGGAGTCCCTTTCTCCCTCTACCTTTCCCTCCTGCTGGTGCTTTCTCTCTCTTTCTCAAATAAATAAAATCTAAAACAAACAAACAAACAAACAAACAAACCCTTTTCATCTATGTCTTACTAAAGGAGTTTTATGAATTCCATTCTTGCATTTAAGCTTTAAATCAATTCTGAATTGATCTTTGTGTTGGTATAACTTAAGGATCCAATTTCATTTTTTTCATGTGGATATCCATTTTCCCCAACACCACTTTTTAAAAACAGGTCCAGTGGTAATGTATTTCCTTAGCTTTTGTTTATCCATGGAAGTTTTTATTTCTCCTTCATTTCTGAAGAACAGTTTTGCCAGGTATTGTAATCTTGGTTGGCAGTTTTTTTCTCTCCACATTTTAAATGTATCACCTTACTCTCTTCTGGCCTGCAATGCTTTTGCTGAGAAATCTGCTGATAATTTTATGGAAGGTCCTTTGTAGGTGACAAGTTGCTTTTCGTTTGATTATTTTTTATATTATCTATTTCTTTGCTTATGTTCTTATTTTGTTTATGCATTGTTTTCCTGAGTTTGTTAAGCATCTTTATGAAGGTTATTTTGAATTATCTGTCAAATTATTCATATACAGTTTTTTTAGAATTAATTTTTGGATATATATATACTCCCTTTGAATGAGCCATGTTTTCCTGTTTCTTCGTGTGTCTTATAATTGTGTTGGGATCAGCATATTTGAAAAAAATTACCACCTCTCAATCTATGGACTGGCTTCATGTAGGGAAAGACCTTCACCAATCAGCTTGGCTAGAGATTATGGAGACCTCTTGAACCTTTTCTGTGGATGCACCTTTTGGGGTGTGTGTGTGTGTGTGTCTGTGTGTAAATTGTCAATTTGAATAATTTGCTGGGGCCTCCTTTCAGGAATTTGTAATCTGTTCCTCCCTCTCATGTCTGTCTATGGTACTGCAGGTTCTCTGGAGCTGCTGAAAGCCTCCCTGCTCCTTTTCTCTCAGCAGCCTCCAGGCTTCAAGAGTTTCTATCACTGCTCCAAATCTGTGGGACAGAAACTCATTCCTCAGGCAGCCTTCTGAAAAGCCAGAATGTTGGACACATGCTCCAACTTTTTCCCATTCCAGAGAGAAGCTGGGAGTTAGGCATTTTCTCTTGCTTATTCTGAATTGAACAAGGAGGGGGTACTATTGTGAGTGAGTGTGTGCTAGCCCAGAAAGTCACCTTTGTACCTGGAACTCTTTCCTTTCAGCACTGAGATTCAGGAAGATAGAAGTCAGTCTCTGAGGCAGCCCTTCAAAATATGTGAACATTGGATGTACAGACCAGTGTTCTTTTCTCCTCCTCAGGAGAAGCCAGGGGCTGGGAATTTCCTCTCAACCTCACTGCAATGTGCTGGTGGGAGGAACTGTGATGAGCAAATGCCATGAATTTTCTTACCAGCTTTTATGTGCCTGGTTTCACACTTACCTGGGGAGGAAATGCCTTAACTTGCTTTTGCATTTCTCACAAAGGGAACTGGTCCAGGTATTGTTCAATTGGCGTCTCCATGGGGGAAGGAGGATCTGGGGCTTCCTATTCTACTAGATAACCTCACCTCTTCTTTTGCTATTTATAAGTTTAGCAAGTTTCAGGAATCACCTTTTAAGAAGCATTTGATTAATATTTGGTACCATATATAAACTTGGTTAAAGTTTTTAAAAAGTATTCTAAACTGCTTTTATCATTTTACTGTATTTTAAGTACCTTAATTTTTTGACAATTCCCAAATTCTTAAGAAAATTTTCTAATGTAATAAATTAATTTTCTCTAAAGATCTCAACTTGTAATTGCATATTAATTTTATGAGTTTAAAACTTAAAATATCAGCTTTTAAATTATGTATTGTAAATTTAGAATCTTAAGACTGATCAGTCACGTTCTCTCCATAATGCATCTAAATACCAAATACCTATTTTTTAGGATCACAAATTCGTAGTTCTACTGACAATTAAGGGATGAAAACTGATTATGTGGGGGCACCTGGGTGGCACAGCGGTTAAGCATCTGCCTTCGGCTCAGGGCGTGATCCTGGCGTTATGGGATCGAGCCCCACATCAGGCTCCTCTGCTAGGAGCCTGCTTCTTCCTCTCCCACTCCCCCTGCTTGTGTTCCCTCTCTCGCTGGCTGTCTCTATCTCTGTCAAATAAATAAATAAAATCTTTAAAAAAAAAAAGAAAACTGATTATGTGCAACTCTTTCAAACAGTTGTTATCAGAGATTTTCTCAGATACATTGCCCTTGCCCAACTCAAATTGAAACTGATTGTTTTATGGAATTGAACATAACTTAGCCTGAATTGGCCTCAGTGAAATATGCTGTTTCCTATTAAGCAATTTATTTGTTATCGAGAGATTGGATTTTCTCTTGATTGTGTTTCACACTTTGTGGCTTCATATTCTTTTTTTATTTTTTATTTTTTATTTTTTATTTAAGTAACTGCTACACCCAATGTGGGGCTCAAACTCACAACCCCAAGATCAAGAGTCACATACTCTTCTGACTGAGCCAGCCAGGTGTCCCCACACTTTGTGGCTTCAAAATTAAGCTCCTTTGGTTTCAGATTCTTAAGCTTCTTCTTTATTCTGTTGGCCAGCATCAGGGACATCAACTGGGAAGATTTTTTTAAATAATTAGCAGCGTATTGATGATTTCTAGTAGTAAAGAGAGAACTGATAGTCCATGCATGAATTGTTTGTAAAAATATACAAAACATCTGCATTGGATATTCTGCATCAACCATTTATAAGAAGTAAAGAGCTATGTGACTCTGTATATGAGACATTCAAACATTTTTGGAAAACGAAGGAATGTAATGGCATTGGTTTGTTGTTCCTAATATTGATGGACAAAGTGATGGAAGAAAATATAAGCTCTGGGATTCTAATTTCTAAAGTTCAAGTGCCCCATAGATGACCTAAGAATTTCTATGTGTACCCTGAAGGAGAGATTTGTGTCATGTTGCTGAAGGATTAAAATTTCTGTAAATCAAATTCAGAACCACATCCTGTGATTGGTTGAATTACAAGTAAAGTTGAACTTCCATTCTCACAGAATGATTGTGGTTAAAGTGGATATTTACTAAGAAAGAATGGGACCTATGAATTGGAATGGGGATGTGTGGGAAATCCTGATGGAGCTGGGGACATTGAACCTTTATTTCTGATGAGTCTTCTTTATCGGAAGTCTCTATACAGAAGGAAATTACACTCTTCACCCACGGTAATATCAGCCTTTCTACTTCTGTCCGATAGGATTAACTCTGCATTGCTTGAGGTCTCCCCTGAGGCAGTTACCATGCAAAAAAAAAAAAAGCCTATTCTTCTCAAGACCTACCACCATCACCCCTCTTTGCTTGTAGACTTATAACTAGACTCAAATCCCAGCAAGCCTGTAAAGGTGAAGTACAATGTTTGACCCATGAGGAAGTGTGCTACACTCCAAAACAACTACTTGAATTTTCTAGTTTATATAAACAAAAAACCAGGGAACATGTATGGGAATAGATAATAAGGTGTGGGATAATGGTGGAAATGGATATGAAGTTGGATCAGGCAGGGTTTACTGATATGGACTCAGAAGCAGAGGTTCTGCATTTAATATTGCAGCTCAGGGAATTAGAAAGGATTCTAACATTTTCGTTCATTGGCTGAACCAACAGGCCCTTTGAGGAAGGTGGAAATGCCTAGCCTCCCCTGGTTTAATGTATAGGAAGGGATTCAGAAGCTGAGAAGGAGTGGAATGTTAGAGTGAATTTGTCATTTAGAATACACTAACTCTGAGAGGGTCCAGAAGGCATGCGTTTCACTAATACTTTGAGAACTAAATTTGTGAGGGGAGTATAAGCATCCTTGAAAAGCTTTATGATCACTCTTCTCTGTAATCCAGACCTTACAGCAGGACCAACAACCAGGAGACTGGAAAACCTAAATGCAATAGGAGTAGATGGATCCAGATCTATGCTGGCAGAAGTGAAGTTGGGGCACTCAACCACCAAAGGCAAGGTGGGTGTAGTTACAGTAATGGACAGCAGAGTCAAAGAACAATTGGAATAATCAGACATTCACAGACCTATGGCTTTGGCTAGTTAATCATGGTTTTCCTAGAAATGAAATAGATGGGAAGCCTACTAAATTTTTACTTTCTCTGCATAAGCAGAAAAGTTATAGGTCAGTGAACAAAAGTCTAACTTGAATTATAAAAACAGTCATGACTCTTCAGTCAATTCCCAAATGAGCCAGTTTATAGACTCAGAACCCCTTGAATGAAGGGCAGGCCAGGTCCCCTTAAGGAAGAACCCTGGTATAATGTCAAAAATTTATACCATTAATCATTCTCTCAGCTTTCCCCAAAGGACTTATGATCCTTTATCAAGTTACACTGTACATTGGGGAAGAGGAAATAATCAGACCAACTGGACACTGGCTCTAAACTGACATTGATTCTAGGAGACCCAAATTGTCATCATGGTCCTTCATTCAAAGTTGGGGCTCATGAGTAGGGTCTCTGAACCTATTCTGTGGTTATTTCCCCAGTTCCAGAATGCATAATTATAATAGACATACTGAGTAGGTGGAAGAATCCCCACACTGGTTTCCTAGCCTGTGAAGTTAGGAATATCATAATGGAAAAAACTAAGTAGAAGCCATTAGAACTGTCTCTACCTAGGAAAATAGTAAATCAAAAGCAGTACTTCATGGAGTGATTACAGAAATTAGTGCCACCACGAAGGACTTGAAAGAGGCAGGTGTCCTGATTCCCACCACATCCCCATTTGACTATCTTATTTGGCCTGTGAAGAAGACAGATGAGTCTTGGAGAGTGAGAGTGAATTACTGTAAGTTTCACCAGGTGGTACCTACAATTGCAGTTGGTATACCAGATGTGCTTTTCATTCTTTAGCAAATCAATACATCTTTGGTACCTGCATAGCCGTTGATCTGGCAAATGTCTTTTTTTCTGTATCTGCACATAAGGCCCAACAGAAGCAGTTTGCTCTGGGCTGGAAAGGCCAGGAATGTACCTTCACTGTCCTACCTCAGGAATATATGAACTCTGACCCATAGCAGAATTTAGTTTGCAGGGATCTTAGTCACCTTTCTCTTCTACAAGATGTTACATTGGTCTGCTACATTGATGACATTATGTTGATTGAAACTAGCAAGTGAGAAGTGGAAACTACTTAAGAGTTATTGGAAAGACACTTGCTTGTCAGACAGTGGGAAATGAATTGGACTAAAATTTAGGGGCTTTATACTGCAGTGAAATTTCTAGAGTCCAGTGGTGTGGTACATGTAAAGATATCTACCTTCGAAGGTGAAGGACAAGTCATTCATCTGGCCCCCCTTACAACCAAGAAAATTGTATATTTAGTGGTCCTCTTTGGATTTTGGAGGAAACATATTCCTAATATGGGTGTGTTACTCCAGTGTATTTATCTAGTGATCAGAAAAGCTGATGGTTTTGAATGGGACCCAGAAGAAGAGAAGGCTATGCAGTAAGTCCAGGCTGCTGTGTAAACTGCTCTGACACTTGGATCATATGATCCAGCAGACTCAATGGTGCTTGAGTGTCAGTGACAGATAGGGATGCTATCTTGAGGCTTTAGTAATCCCTTGTAGATGAATTGCAGCAGGCCTTTGGAATTTTGGAGAAAAGCCTTGCCATCATCTAAAGATAATTACTTTCCTTTTGAGAAACACCTTTTGGCCTGCTACTGGCCTTAGTAGGGACTGAGTGCTTGACCAAGGGCCACTAAGTAACCATATGACCCAGCTGCCTTTCATGAATTGGTAGTTATCTGACCCACCAAGCCATAAAGTTGAGCATGCAGAGTAGCAGTCTATGATTGAGTGGAAGTGGCATATATGTGATCAGTCCAAAGCAGACTGTGAAGGCATACATTACAAGACGGGGCCCAAATGTTCATTGTCCCCACTCTTGATGTACTGCTTTCTCTCTCCCAGCCTGAACCTAGAGTCTCATGAGGAGTTCTCTACAATCAGCTGGCAGAGGAATAGAAGACTCAGGCTAGATTTACAGATGGTTCTGCATGATATATAGGCACCATCCAAAAGTGGACAACTGTAACATTGCAGACCCTTTCTGGGACATCCCTGGATAGTGGTGAATGGAAATCCTCCCAGGGGGCAGAAATTCAGGAAGCACAACTGGTTGTGCACTGCACTCAGAAGGAGAGATAACCAGATGTGCAAATATATATTGATTCATGGGCTGCAGCCAATGGTTTGGCTGGATGATCAGAAATTTAGAAGGAACATGATTGGAAAGTTGGTGACAAGGAAATTTAGGGAAGAGATATGTCAATAGGCCTCTCTGAATTGGCAAAATACATGAAAATATTTGTGTCCCATCAAAGGGTGACCTCATGTTATGTGTAAGTGATGACTCACTAAACTCTACATCTGAAACCAATATTACACTGTATGTTAACTAACTAGACCATAAATAAAACCTTGATACAGAAAAAAAAAAAGATGAGATATGAAGAAACAGCCATTCATATGTTCTTCACAGTAAGATTAATTAGTACAATTTCCATGAAGGGCAATTTGGTAACCTTTCTCAAAAGTAAAAATTAATATAAAAATTTATATAGTCAGAAATTTCACTTGTAGGAATTTATCTTTAAGATATGCTCACACAAAAATGAATATAAAAGAATACTATAGCACTGTTAGTGTTAGCAAAAACTCACCGTACGGAATGTAACTTTTCAGTTGATTAAAGCCCCCATATTTTACAACTCTCTACAACTGACAATGGAGGCGGTTATTTCTTCTGTCCAATAGAAAAAAACCTCAAAAATATTTTTACCTTGTAGGCCATTAGCCAGTTTTGTATTAAAATTAACAATTTTAATTCAGAATTTCTTTTTATCCACTGACTACAATTTTCAACTTTCATATTCTCTTTCAAACCAACTTTGTCATACTGATGGGTTCTTCATTGTAAGTTAAGTAAAACTTGAATATGTGCTTTCTATGCATTTATATTAGAAAAAACAAAACAAAACAAAGGGTGACCTCAGCAGACAAGGATTTTAATAATCAAGAGGATACCCACTCTGTGGGCTCCAGTCATCCTGTTTCTCCAGCACCCCTGTCATCATCCATTGGGCTCTTGAACATATTGGTCATGGTGGCAAGAATAGAGGTCATGCATAGACTTAGAAACATTGACTTCCACTCATGAAGGCTGATCTAGTCATGGCCATGGCTGAGCACCCAATTTGTAAGTAGCAGAGATCAAAACTGAGCCTCCTTTATGGCAGCATTCTTGGGGGTGAATAGCCAGCTACCGAGTAGCAGGTTGATTACACTGGACCACTTCCAACAAAGAAGGAGCATAGTTTTGTCCTTACTGTAATAGAGCCTCTGGATATGAATTTGCCTTCCCTACACACAATGCTTCTGGCAAAATGGCCATATGGGGAGTTACAGGATGCCTTATGCACTGTCATACTACTCCACACAGCGTTGTTGTTGATCAAGTTACTTCACAGCAAAAGAAGGGCAGCAAGTGTGGCTGATGAAATTCACTGGTCTTACCAGGTCCCCTACTATCCTGAAGCAGCTGGCTTGATAGAACAATGGAATGACCTTTTGAATACTTGGTTACAGTGCTGGGTAGGTGACAATGCTTTGCAGGCAGGAAAAAGGTTCTTCAGAAGGCTATAGATGTTCTGAGTCAGCACTGAATATATGGTACTATTTTGTCCATAGCTGGGATTCATGGGTCCAGAGATCAAGAGGTGGAAATGGGAGTGGCACCCCTCTCTATTACTCTAGTGACCAAGTAGCAAAATTTATGTTTCCTGTTTGCATGACTTTATGCTCTGCTGACCGAGAGGTCTTAGTTCCAGAGGGAGGGATGTTTTTATCAGGAGACACAATGATTCTATTGAACTTTAAGTTAAGATGGTCACCAGGCCACTTTGAGCTTCTCATGCCTTTGAATCAATAGGCAAAGCAAAGAGTTACGGTGCTGGCTGGGGTGATTAATCCTAAATACAAGGGGAAAATTGGATTACTACTCTATAATGGAAGTAAGGAAGAGTATATCTGGAATATAGGAGATCCCTTAGGGCATCTCTCAGTATTACCAAACCCTGTGATGAAGGTCAATGGAAAACTATAACTGAATCTAGGCAGAACTAATAATGCCCCAGGTCCTTCAGGAATGAAAGTTTGGGCTACCCCACCAGCTAAAGAATCATAAACCACAAAGGTGTTTGCTGAAGACAAAGAATATACAAAATAGGTAGTTTTAAAAAGGTAGGTAGAAAGACCATGTGACCAATTACAGAAATGAGGACTGTAGTTGTATTTCCTCCCTATTTTGGTATGACTGTTTGTATGTGTACATAGATATGTTGTGCAAATATCTTTGTTTTCTTTTCTTCTCTTTTATTCCTTTATTGTGTACTATAAGATGTATTGATTTTGTATCAGTATTTAAGTATTGTTAATTTTACATATTACTATTTAAGTTGCAGGATATAAGGAGAGTAATGAACATCATTCAAATACTTTGCCCTCTCTTTTGGGGAGCAGGCCATGGGACTGGTCACCCTCCATAATTGCGTGAGTCAATTCCTATAAGAAATCTCCTCACATATGTGATGTTGGTTCTGTGTTTCTGTGGAGAACCCTGGATAACACACTCTCATATCATTGACCAGATATTCTTTATTGATCTGAACTAAAGTGAAAGAAGTATTTTATTTTTGTTTCCTTTTCTTTCTGATAATTACAATTAAATTTAAGGCAATTTTAGCAGAATTAGATCTCAAGTTGATCCCTCCCCTCCATATTCGTTATATCAATGTTAAATTTTGTTCTAGAAATTCCTATGTCATCATCTATAACTTCTATACTTATAAAACTAAAGTCATACATAAACTAAACTGTTTTTCTATATATTTTATCACATGTGAGATTCTCTAAGTGCAATCAGTTTTATGTCATTTCAAAAATTCTCATCCACTATTTGTTCTCCCTAGTGCACAAAATGGTAGCAGCTAGTTAAAAAGCAAGATATTTGACAGATAATTTAATTCAGGGTAATTCATCTTTTAATGTATATCTAATTATAATAAAAGATATTTTACAGAGGAATACATGCTAATGACCATGTATAATGAAGGTAAGTGCTATAGACATTCAGATGGAGGTGAGATGATATTAGGCTGAGGTTGATATATGGCCTTAGAGAGGAAGTGAGATGCAAGCAGGAAAGATGGTGGCATTTATAGAGGAAGAAAATTTGAGCTGTGCGAGCACACTTAAAGATCTAAAAGCATAAGTGAGATCTGGATAAGGCTGACCTGTTTGGCTAGATTGGAGCTTGTGAGAAGGATTCACGTAAGATAGAAACCTATATGAGTTCAATGGAAGAGGAGCAAAATCCTAGAGATGGTTGAAGAATTAATACTTGAAACACTGAAGACTGAATGGCATTGATCTCTGTAAAAGTTAAGTTTGGTATGGGGGAGAGCATGTGAGTAAAGGACAGCCTGAACTCTGTGGTATTTAATATCACCTGGTGTTAAGCCATCCTGTTTGAGATAGCTTACAAACAGGAAACAAGGCAGAGTGGATGAAAGGAGACTATTCAGGGGGTTATCAGTGGATGTGCTGTCTACAGGCATTTTTATAAACACACTGTGTCTTGCTAGTGTAAATTAAAAAAAAAATCTGTTGATCTTCTTTCCCATCTTCATACTGCTTTGCTGCTTACCTGGAATCTTATAGTGCTTGTATAAAAAGGCTCAAGTCATGCTGGGCATCTCAAGAGCCAGAGATTAATCTGACATTAAATCTGGGTTTGGCTTGCATGTGGAGATGAAGAGATGTTCAAGTCCCAATGTTTCAAACTCAGCTCAAAACCCTTTGGTGTGTTTTGAGTTTGGCTCTTGGCAAGGCATAATTTCCTGTTTCTAAGAAAAAAGACTCATGAGAGAGCCTCAATAAAGCTTCTTGGATCAAAACAACATTTTGATGAATTAATTGTAAATGAATCAGAAACATATGGATTCATTCTCTTGAGACACACATGTGTTTAAAGAGGGGGGCAGTTGTTGCTCAGGGCTAAATGTGTTTTGGGTTTTATCAAATGCAAAATGCTTAGGGGGAAAAGAGCAAAAAGAATAAATGGGAACCTTTGCCTTGTCTTTAAATAGGCCCGTTTACAATCTTATTTATGCCACCTATTGTTGTTCCAGAAGAAATTCAACAGTCATGACCAACCACAACCAGCCAGGCCTGATAATTTACACTATTACATAGTTGTCATTTGAGGCTTAAGAAAGAATAGGTCTTGTCTTCATGTTATTAGCAGAGTCCAAGTCAGACTACCTGGTAAAAATCTGGTCTGTCTGTAATGAACAATTTGTGATCTACTCACCTTTGATTGAATTCTTTGTTGTCCTCTTAAGGATATTGGCTGAAATACAGAGCAGTTTTCTGGAAATCCTGTTTCAAAAACTAATGGAACTACACTGAGATCCTACCTCACACATGTTAAGATGGCTACTTTACAAAAGTAGATAACAAGGGTTGGGAAATATTTAGAGAGATTGGACCTCTTGCGCACTGTTTGCTGGAATGTAAAATGGTGCAGCTACTATGGAAAACAGTATGGCCGTTCCTCAGAAATTTTAAAACAGAATTACCATATGATCCAACAATTCCACTTTTGGATATATTCCTCAAAGAAGTGAAAGCAGGGACTTGAAGATATATCTGTACACCCATGTTCATAGCAACATTATTCATAATAGCCAGAAAGTGGAAGCAACTCAAGTGTCAATTGACAGATTAATGAATAAACAGATTGTGGTGTATACATTCATCAGAATATTATGCAACCTTAAAGAGGAAGGGAATTCTGAAACATGGTGCACAATGGATGAACCCTGAGGACAAGATGCTAAGTGATATAAACCAGCCACAGACAAATACTGTATGATTCCACTTACATGAGATACCTAGAGTAGTCAAATTCCTGAAGACAAAGTAGAATAGTGGTTGCCAGACCAAGAAGGGGAGAATGAGGAATGGTAGATTCAATAGGTACAGAGTTTCAGTTTTGCAAGATGCAAAGAATTCTGGAGATGAATTGTTGTGATGGTTGAACAACAGTGTTAATGTACTGAATGCCACTAAACTGTAAACCTAAAAATGATCAAGATGGTATATTTTATGTTATGGATGTTTTACTATCATTTTAAAGACAACAAACTAAGAGACTTTTATTGTAATACTTTTGACCAGAGTAATATCAAGTATACACGAGATCTGCAATCCTCAGGGTTTTGTCCTCTGGCTCTATGGAGTCCAGTTGCTGGACTAGAAGGATTTGGTAATACCTATGAGAAGAAGACTGTGTATGTGCATGCACACATATTTTCTGCCCCAGGCCCCTCAGACCAAAATTCTGTGACCATTTCCTAAAACATTTCCCTTGCCCCAAAGGCTGTGCTTGGTGTTCATTTTAATGAGCTATCACTTGGAAATTAATTTTGTGCTTGGAGGAGGAAGCATATTTTGATTTGCCAAATTCTACTCACTTGAGGGTGGTTCTGTTTATTTTTGCATATTATCATGTAACTTATATCAGATCCTAATGCAGTTATTTATAGACAGGGAATAAAGGAAAAGTTTGTTTCTTGGTTAAGCATTATGAGCAGCATTCTCATCACTACATAGAATATATTTTACCTTGAATGTTTCTTTTCAGTTGATGCCTATTGATACTTTATCCTTTAGTCAAGAAAAATGGGGGATATGTATGGTGTATAGACTATATGATTGATTTATAATATCACTCATTCCAAAAAGGATTTGAAATAGCCTACAAATAAAAGAAGGTGAAAAGAGAAAAATAAGTTAGTGGCAGAGTTAAGATTAGTATAAAAAATACATGCAATGGGAGCTATATTGTTGCTACAGAGACATAAAAAAGTTGGTTCTGGGCTTCCTAACAGATAATGCAAGGAGGAAAATATATACTATTTGATCCACAGAAATAAATCTTATTCCACCTGACAAGAGTCCTCTTGAAATAAATACACCGGAGATCTTAGTCTGTTTTTATTTTATCCTTTGTAATTACTTCATACAATTTATAAAAAATTTGGTGCTATGAAGCGGCTAAGAGGCTCATGTTTATCAATGTTAGCAGGCAACACTGGAAATGATACAGTCTATGATTTATCCAGGTTTTTTTTTTTGAGTCATTAAGGTTTTTGCTTGTCCCTTTTCTCCTTCAACCTCTTTTAATCCACCATTTTTTATTAGTATCTCCTGGAAAGGAAAGAAGAATGACATGAGAGGAAATAAAATTCAAGTTTAATTTTTTTCCTGTATTTTTGCTTACCTGATTTCTTAAAAAAACTCAATTTTAGTCAGTACTTAGTTCTTCTTGCTTAAAATATTTAACTTGAGGTCTAAAGAACTACATGGCTTTGGGCACCTTCTTTGATCCTGATTCTGTGCTATGTTAACAACTTTGTAGATTGGCAGAATGGAAATGACATTAGATTAAGAGTTAGCTAGAGCTAGCACATGGTGTGAGAAGTTACTAGCTTGTCTACACCTCTTTCCTGGTCTCTGACACAGGAAGTGTGAACTACATGGTCTCCTACATCCTTCTCAGCTCTACATGATGAGAGTTGTTTAATCTTTTTGCACAGAGAGGACTCAAGTACATGGAAACATCCTTATATGTGGTGTTATCTTTCAATAATCTCTAGCCAGGAAATGTTGGTAATGAAGAGACTACTTAAAAGTGCTTCTGAGTTCTTTGGGGCAGAAGTCCAAGAAGAACGTTTTCTGTAATTAAAAGGACAGGGGCATTAGCGAGGGACAAGGGGAAGGAGGTTGGGATGTCATCTTAGGATGAAAATGACTACTATGTGCACAATGGAATTTGGCAGTCCAGATTGTTTTGGCTTTATTTCCATTCACTTAAAACAAGTGTTTGTGGGAAATGGGGATGGAGGAGATATAATTTATTTTGGGTGTTGTGCATTAGTCATCTTTCATCTGCGAAGTCACCACCTGTAAGAAACATCAGACAGCAATAGACGTCATTCATAAGCAATACGTTTTGTTTTAAGAGAGGCTTTTATGGATGTGATTAAGCTCTGTTGAACATCCTATGCCACTGGGACAGGAAGCATTCTCATTGTGTATTCTCACTTGTGAAATGCCATGACTCAGGAAATACATAAACTTTAAAACCCATTCTGGTTGGATCCATACGTGCTTTGGGAACTGGGGAAGGGAGATAGAACAATCTGATTGCTGCAGCCTTGATTATTTGGAAATTTAATTGTAAATCACCCAGATGATTTCCTTAATTTTCTTTACCTTTTTTTTTTTGGAAGTAGATACTGTTGTTTTTGCATCCAAAAGCAACTTATTTTTTCATTTAACTATAATACTTCAAATTATGTCCATGGTAATTTACTGGTACAACTTGGAGCAATCATTACACACACATTTACAGTAATTCTCCACAATGCTGCTTGTGATGGTCTTAATCTAAAACTGGTGAAAGGATTATTTTTAGTGTAACCTCAGTATTTTGCTAGAAGGAATGCAAAATTCTTTATAAACAGAAAGGACAAATAGCTTTCGTATTAAAGTAAAGCCCTGGGTCAATATATATCCAGATAACATAGTGACTAAACAGACAAACTAGTGGATAAGCTGAAAGGGTGCCAGCCCTGAGGTGGAGATGTGATGCAGGTTTATTTTCCAAATTTGGCCACAACTGGAAAATATTCTAGACTTCATTGACACCTCAAATCACCCAATCCACATTTGATTTGAATTAAAAAAAAAAAGCATTTAAAAAGTACTTTGAGAAAGAGCACATGGTAAATAATGCCATTTAAAAAATAAATTTGAGGGTCACCTGTGTGGCTCAGTCGGTAAAGCTTCTGACTCTTGATTTCAGCTCAGGTCATGATTTCAGGGTGGTGAGATCAAGCCCCCCTTGGAGCCTGCTTAAGATTCTCTCTCTCTCACCTTTGTCCTCTGACCCTCCCCCTGCTATCTAACCAAACAAACAAAATAGATAAGTAAATAAATGAATAAAATATTTAAAAAATTTTAAAAAGTAATTTTGAGTTAATAGTGGGTTGTAATTTCATTTGGGTGTATAAAGCTCTCTTTTCTATCTGTGTGATATGACTTCCTAATACTGAATTGCTGATACTTTAAAACTGGTTCCATCCACAATGTAATTGATTAATTAAATGTAAAATACAAAAATGTTTAATTTGCCGTACCACTCTCTAGTTTGACAAAGACTGTCATGACACAAAAAACCCAAACCAAAAACAATAGCAAAAGCCAGTCAAAATAAGTGAGGTGGTATTTATATCCAAAAGTCAAAAGAAGCCACTTGGCATATTTTTAAAATTTAGTTTTTGAAATACGCTTCTTGTTGATTAAAAGAAAAGCTCAAACGTAATAATTTCATTTGGAAGATCTAAGTTTTGTCACAAAAATACGTGTTTAGGGTAGTCTTTGATATACACAAGATAGTCTTTGATATATACAACATATAATTTGTGAGTGACTTCAAGTTCAGATTACAGGTGCTCCTGGAAGGCTGTTTCCCAAGATTTGTGAATTGACATTGACTTCTGTATTTTGAAAGTTCCAGATTACTTTTTGATTGGAAACTTATAGCCATCCCTCATTGTAGTTCAAGGTATAAAACATCTTGCAAAGGTTCATATCCCAAGAATTGTCCAAGGATCTCTCTAAAGAGTGAACTTTGATTCTCAACAATTTGTTTACTTTTTATTATCTCTTCTTTAGGAAGAAACTTATTTAGTTCAATAGGAAGTACAGCCAATCTCATTTAAAAGCAATTTAATTATGGTAAAATACACATAACATAAAATTTACCATCTTAACCATTTTTTTTAAAGATTTTATTTATTTATTCAACAGAGAGAGAGAGACAGCCAGTGAGAGAGGGAACACAAGCAGGGGGAGTGGGAGAGGAAGAAGCAGGCTCCCAGCAGAGGAGCCCGATGTGGGACTCCATCCCGCAACGCCGGGATCACGCCCTGAGCCGAAGGCAGACGCTTAACCGCTGTGCCACCCTGGCGCCCCCATCTTAACCATTTTAAAATGTATAGCTCAGTAGAGTTAAAGTACCTTCACATTGTTGCGTAACCAATCTCCAGAATACTTTTTGTCTTGCAAAACTGAAACTATATTCATTAAATAGTAACTCCTCATCCCTTCTCACCTCAGCCCCTGGCAACAACCATTCTGTGCTCTGTCTCTATGGATTTGACTACTCTAGGTACCTCATATAAGTGGAATCATATAATACTGTTTTTTGTGTTGGACTCATTTCACTTAGCACCATGTCTCCAAAGTTTATCCATGTTGTGGAGTGTGTCAGAAATCACTTCCTTTTTTTTAAGGCTGAATAATATGCCATTGTATGTATAGACCACAATCTGTTGTCTATTCACCTGTTGATTGACACTTGAACTGCTTCCACTTTTTGGCTATTGTAACGTTGCTCTGAACATGAGTGTACAAATCTCTTCAATAGTATCTCATTTTTTAAAAAAGTTTATTTCCTATAAATTGAAGAAGAAATTTCCGAGACAATCTAAAACAGATGCTTACTTTTTTTCTAAAAAATTCTGAGTATAATTCATACAAGAGTACTTCTTTGAATGATCAATATTAAATCCTCAATTACCTTGTAAAGAGTTCCCATTAGACTCACATTAGGTATATTGGCCTGATATTGACTTTTCCCTAGCATTTAACTCATGAACAAGAAAAGTTATGGGTAAAATTATATGAGATTGACTTAGACCTCTGATTCTTTTTTTTTAAAGGATTTTTATTTATTTACTTGAGAGAGAGAGAGCAAGCATAAACGGGGCAGGGGCAGGAGGAGAGGGAGAAGCAGACTCTCTGCTGAGAAGGGAGCCTGACACGGGGCTTGATCCCAGGACCCTGAGATCATGACCTGAGCAGCAGGCAGACACTTAACTGACTGAGCTACCCAGGTGGCCCTAGACCTCTGATTCTTAAAACTAAATCAAAACTATATTTGATACTACTTTAAAAGTTATAGTACATTGGAATGACCTTTAAATAGATCAGATACAAATTGTCAGTAAAGTAAAATGGGGATGTATTCTGATTTCTTCTTCTCTTAAATTTCACTTTAATGACTTAACAACATGTTTTCCTCCGTTCATAACTCATTTACTAATTTAGTCAAAAATTCTATAATCTTTACACAACTTCTACTGTTTTAGGCAGATTTCAAGGTGATAGGCATATAGCTATAAATAACACAAATAAGACCTTAGACTACACAATCTTTCTGCTAAATACAGACAATAAACAAATAATTCACCTCCCTCAAAATAATATTTTTTTTCCAGTGATGGATAAGTGCTTCCAAAGAAACAAAGCAGAGAAATATCTGTCTAACATTAGAAATGAAGACAAGTGCAGATACTGAGAATATATTTTGGAGAAAGACCTGACAGAACCTACTGGTCCTTCACTCCATTTCTGCCCCCATATAAACACACATAGTCATACCACACACTATACATTTTTATCAGTGAGAATTATTTCAGTCACAAGTAACAAACACCCAATATCCAACTGGAAGGAATTACTATGATCACTACTGAACCTGAACATACATTAATGTGTTTTTGATTATTTGTATGTTTATTTTGTTTTTAATTAATCTCTTGCCAGATTGTTGCTCTGCTTTTTCCTTAGTGATTCATAGGAACTTCTAATATATTAAAAATCTTAAACATTTTGGGTGATAAGTGATGAAAATTATTTATTTTTCACATTTTTTCATTTGTCTTTAATTATCTTAACAGTGAGTGACTTTAGCATTCAGATATTTTAAATTTTTATATAGTCAAATATAAAAATATCATTTTGAATTCTTTTCATGTTTTTTCTTAGAAACTGTAATTTTTATCGACATAGAGGATATTAAATATATTCACAAATATTTTTCTGTCTAAAAGGTTTATTTGCTTTTTTATCATGATATTATAGAAATATTGTAGATATGGATAAAAGTAAAGAAATTATTGTTAATCAAAGGAAGTAATTGTCATTACTTTGATACTTATGAGTCCATATCTTCCAACAGTATTATAATGTACAGTATTTTAAAAAATTTTTATTGTTATGTTAGTCACCATACAGTAATGTACAGTATTTTTTAACTTTGTTTTTACTAAATACTGTATATTGTACATTTTTACAGCATTTTACAGTCTTCTAAAACTTATTTTTATAACTCCATGATTTGTATTTATTGGCCTTTATTATTCAGATAATTTTTTTTTTTTACATTTTCAATTTCCTGCAATTGCAGATAATTTTGCTAGGATAACTTAGTAATCAAATCTTTGTGGACATTGATGATTATTTCCCTAGGATCTATTTCTGGCATAAGTTTGTATGTCAGGGGTATGTCTATTTTAAAGTCTTTCATCAGGACAATAAGATAGTAATTTTAAATCGGAATGGGAAGTAAGGCTGTCTCAGTTAGAATTCTGGATCTGGCTCTGGCTCTGTCCCTTGCTATGTCACAAACTCTCATTTTTCTCATTTGTGTATCATCTGTACTAGTATCTACCTCAGAATTATTATGCAGATTGTAGAACTAATACAGTTAGTATCTTAAAAGAGGGCTTGGTGCATAGCGATCAATCAATAGATGCTTTTAATTATTCTGTACTGCCAAATTGTCCTTGTAAATATTGTGCCTCTTTATAATTTTCACATTTCATTGAAAATTCCCATTTATACAAAGTTGTTATTTTATTTAAAAATCTCATTTTATAATTAGTATTATTTTAATTTATATTTATTTAAATTTCTAGCAAGAATGAAACTTTTTTTTTTAGCTGGTATTTCTATTTCTTTTTTTTTTTTTTTAATGATTTTTTATTATATTATGTTAGTCACCATACAGTACATCCCCGGTTTCCGATGTAAGGCTCGATGATAAGAATGAAACTTTTTAATTCATATGTTAACTGCTACATGTATTTCTATAGCTGTATATATATGTTTCTTCATTTCTGAATTACTTGTTTAGGTGTTTTCCAAAATTTCTATTGAGATATTTGTTTCTCATTTATTAACAAAATTTTAAAAATGTATTGGCATTAACTCTTATACTTTAAATGATGCAATTATCTCCTTTCAGTTGTTTGCCTCTAAATTTGTATATGTGGTTTGACCTAATTTTTATGTAATCAAATGTACACCTTATTGTGGGGGGTAGAAATTGTGGTATAATACTTTTTTTTATAATGAGACTCCCCGTGATCATCAACCTGGTCCATAAATTACTTGAAAATTATAGACATTATGGGAATGAAATGTAAAGCTTGTAGATCCAAGTTAAGAATAAAGCAAAGGTTTGAAGTTAGAATTAAATGTTTTTTAAAATAAAAGAATATTTAGTAATATATTTTGAGTAGATTGTGTGAGTGAGAGAGAGAGAAAGAGATGAGAAGATTTGGGACCATCCCAGTTGATCATGTGAATGGAGGCCTCCAGCTGGTCAGATCTCTGGACTAGTTTTAGGAAACAAGATAGGCACTTCATCAAAGCCAAAATAGTTTGACTTGTTAAGATCTGCAAGTGGAAGTGCAGTTCTCTCCCTAGTAAGACAAGACCCAATTATGTTGGAGACACACAGGCAGCCAGAATAAAGTCCAATTCCTCTCCATTAGTGTGTACCAACTTAGCCTGGAGTCTTGAAAATATCTGTTCTTCTCTACCTTTAGCTAATATCCCCCTTCATTTTATTACCTACAGAATGAGTCTAGGAGGGAAAATTAAAACTTGATTCCATTGTTTCATATCTTGTGAATTTATGTTTCCAGTATAAAATGCCATTTATCTGGAGGAAAAATTATCTCCTAGATCCATTTTTGGAACTTAGAAAACTAGTCTTTAGTGCAGTCAAAAAAAAAAAGTAATTTCTAAAGCCAAGAGGAAAGAAAGATTTACAACTATATTTATCTTAAAAATTAATAGTTCCATTATTTATATGTTTGTCTTAAGTTCATCTGGTGTGTATTAGCACTCATGGAAAATAAGGTTCTCATTTAATTTACTTTCAATGATTGACTAATTTCTCCAGTTCCATTAATTTAAAATTCATCATTTCAGGATGCCTTTAGAAGATGATATTTATAATATTTAAATTCACACATAAATTGATCTGTTTGCTACTATGCTAATTGAAATACTATTTTTATTATCATGGGTTTATAGTATGTTTTACTTTGAGAGAATATTAAGTCTCTTCTTTCTGACTCTTGTTCTTTAATATCTTTTTGGCTGACATCTACTCTATTTTTCCCAAAGAATTGTAGAAATTCTCAAGAGAAAAAAATTCAAACTACTCCACATGGATTTTCTCCTATAAAAAAAATATGTATAAATTTGGTGAGGAATGCTATGTTTATAGCATTTCCCCATCTGGGGAAAAATATATATGATTTTATTTCATGTCCCTAAAAATCACACTATATACTAAATACTGTACTTTTTTGCATATTTAATGTATAGCTATAAAATGGTTATTATTCTTGGATGTTTAATATTTTAAATTTTAAAATTTGAATTGTCAATGAAATATTGTTTCCTCATATACTCCTTCAGAGAATTGCTGGTAAATAGAAAGACTACTGTTTGTCAGATATTTATTTTCTTCTGAACATCCTAGTAAATTTTCCTAGTTTAAGTTGTACATCATTATCTTCACAGATAATCATATTATCTACAGACATGTGATGCTATTCTTTCTTTTCCCACTAGAAAGTACTTTGTTTTATTTTTCTATTTCACTCACTTATCAGGAACTTTTAAGATAATGTAAATAACTATAGTAAAAATTATTTTGTCTTAAAGTTTTGCTGCTTTCTCTATTTTAAGACATTTCTTAGCAAAATGACAGAAAAAAATTTTCTACTGTCTTGTTCCCAAAGAACATCTAACTTGACAATTACCTAGAGGCAAGGGTGCCTTTGTGGAAGTCCAGAAATCCAGCCGAGAAGTTCTAGCACACTCTTGGAGAAAATCAATCAATAAATACATACTTTGAAAAAAATTCAAATCCAAGATTGGACACATTGAAGGGGATAAGAGGAACAATTTCACTTTGCCCTGCATCACCCCACCCCCGAGGCAGCACAGCACTGTCAAGAGAGATGTCCTTGGCCATAACTTGTCCCAGGGGGGCAAGTGAGAATATATGATTGAGAAGCCAGCTTCCCCAGTAGTACATGACACTGCTCAAAGAGGCCCACTATTTTCTTGCTCTATCTGGAACTGAGATGTTCTGCATAAGTTGGGCAGGGAGGGGCTGGGAGATCTTCAACCAGGGCTGTCAGTGAGCATCAAAGGGACTTGAATCTTACTAATCAGGAAGTCCACCCATGAGCCTCTAGGGATGCATCATCTGCAGATTCCCCTAACAGTCAGTAAAGAGTGGAGGTGACAACTGTTTCTTTAAATGTGAAGACAATGCAAGATTTCACGTAACATGAAAAATCAAGGAAACACGACTCCACCAAAGGAAAACTGTAATTTTCCAGTAACCAAGCCCAAAGGAAAGGTGATCTGTGATTTTCTCAATAAAAAATTCAAAATGGTTACTTTAAAAAGGCTCAGTGAGCTTCAGGAAAACGATACAAGAAAAAAATGAGTTTAACAGTGAGATAGAAATCATAAAAAAGAACCAAACAAAATTCTGGAGCTAAAGAATGAAATGAATAAAATTTTTAATAAATGAAATAAAGAACCTCAGCAGCAGATTTGCTCAAGCAGAAGAAAGAATCTGTGAGATAGAAAGTCATTTGAAATTATCCAGTCAGAAAAGAACAAAGAAAAAGAATGAAGACTAGTGAAGAAAGCCTATGTGAATAATGGGATACCATCAAGAGAGCGATGTAGGTAACACTGGAGTCCCAAAAGGAGAAGAGAGGGAAGAAGAGGCACAAAGCTTATTCAAGGAAATAATGACTGAGAACTTCCCAAATCTGGGAGGAGACTTGGACATTCAAGCTCATGAGATCATAGGTCCTCAGAAAGTTTCAACACAAAAAGATGTCTAAAACACATTATAATAAAACTGTTTAAAATCAGAATTTCAAAAACAGTAAAAGAAAAAAAAATTCCTCACATGCAAAGGAACATCCATAAGGCTATTAGCTGATTTTTCAGCAGAAATCTTGCAGGACAGGGGAGAGCGGGATGATACATTTAGGTGTTGAAAGAAAAAAATAAAAATAAAAACGGTCAACCAAGAATACTTTACCTGGCAAAGCAGTCTTTCAGAAATGAATGTGAGCTAAAGACCCCAGACAAACAAAAGCTGAGGGACCTCATCACCTCTGGACTTGCCTTATAAGAAATGGTGAAAGGAGTTCTTCCAGCAGAAATGAAAGGATATTATTTAGTAATATGAAAACATATGAAAATATAAAACACAATGGTAAATATAAGTATAGATTTAAATTCAGAACACTCTAATACTATAATATCATGTTATGTTAATCATTTAACTTTAGTATAAAGATTAAAGGACAAAGGTATTAAAAATAATTATAGCTACAGGGGTGCCTGGGTGACTCAGTCCTTAAGCATCTGCCTTCAGCTCAGGGCGTGATCCTGGTGTTCTGGGATTGAGCCCCGCATCAGGCTCCTCTGCTGGGAGCTTGCTTCTTCCTCTCCCACTCCCCCTGCTTGTGTTCCCTCTCTCACTGGCTGTCTCTGTCTCTCTCTGTCAAATAAATAAATAAAATCTTTAAAAAAAATTACTATAGCTACAGTAATTTGTTAATGGATACATAGAGAAAAATGTAAATTGTGACATCAAAAACATAATATGGGGGGAGTAGAAGGGTAGAGGTTTTGTATATAGCCAAAGTTAAGTTGTTATTGGCTTAAAGTAGCCTGTTTAACCATAGAATGTTTTATATAAGCCTCGTGGTAACCACAAAACAAAAACTTAAACAGTGGTTACAGAAAAGATAAAGAGAAAGGAATCAATGCCTATCAGTACTGAAAGTTATCAATTCAAAAGGAATACAGCAAAAAAGTGAAAAAGGAACTGCAAACAAACCAAAAAATAATAAGATAGCATTAACAAGCCCTTACCTATGAATAATTATTTTATTTTTTTTAAAGATTTCTTTATTTGACAGATATAGAGACAGCCAGTGAGAGAGGGAACACAAGCAGGGGGAGTGGGAGAGGAAGAAGCAGGCTTCCAGCGGAGGAGCCTGATGTGGGGCTCGATCCCAGAACGCCGGGATCACGCCCTGAGCCGAAGGCAGACATTTAACGACTGAGCCACCCAGGTGCCCCTATCAATAATTACTTTAAACTTAAATTTAAATGGATTAAATTCTCCAGTCAAAAGGCAGAGTGGCTAAAAGGATTAAAAAGACAAACAAAAACAAAGTAAAACAAAACAAAACAAAAAAATAAGACCCAGTTATATGCTGCCTACAAGAGACTCATTTCTGCTTTAAGAACACATATAGGCTCAAAGTGAAGGGATGGAAAAAATATATTCTATGCAAATAGAAACCAAGAGAGAACAAGGATAGTTATACTTATATTAGCCAAAATAGACTTTAGCTTAACAGCTGTAACAGACACAAAGCAGGGCATTATATAATGATAAAGGGGCCAATTCATCAAGAGGATATAAAAATTGTAAATTATATATATGTACCAACATTTTAGCACCTAAATATATAAAGCAAATACTAACAGATCTGAATAAAGAAATAGACAACAATAAAATAATAATAATAATATATTTCAATATCCCACTTTCAACAATGGATAGATAATCCAGACAGAAAACATAGGACTTGAACTGTACTTAAGACCGTATGTATGGTCTTCTACAGACTTGAACATTCCATCCAACAGCAGCAGAATATACATTCTTCTCACGTGTATGCAGGACATTCTCCAGGATAGATCAAGTATTAAGTCACGTGACAAATGAAATTAGCCAGAGAGATAAAGACAAATACTGTATGATCTCACTTATATATAAGATCCAGGGGAAAAAGAAGTCAAGCTCATATAAACAAAGAGTAAAATGGTTACAAAGGGCTGGGGGATGGGGAAAATGGGGAGATGCTTGTCAAAGTGTACAAGCCTTCAGTTATAAGATATTGAATAAACTCGGGGGATCTAATGTGCTACACAGTGACTATAGGTAATAATATATTCTCCAAAACATTGCTTATAAGTGTTTTTTTAAACACTTCTCTGCATGCATTACAAATTGGCAGTCATATCCATTCACTGATATAACACTTTTCTCAATGTAGCAAGTGAGTAACATTCTTAGAAACATCTTTTTTCGCAAGTGTTCTTAAAACATTTTTCTACGTGCATACAGAATGTACTTGACATTTTCTGAGAGTAGATCTCCTCACCATACACAAACAGAAAAAGTCACTATGGGAGGTGACGGATGTGTTAATAACCTGATTGTGGTAATCACTTAACAAAGGATAAGTATATCAAATCACCAATTTGTATACTTTAAACATATATAATTTTACTTGTCAATTATACCTCAATAAAGCTGAAAAAACATTTATATTATGTTAAAGAAAAAAGTCTTTTTAAAAAAATCAGGAATAGGAGTTCACTCATTAAATTATAATTAAAAATTATTATTCGGTATTTACTATGAGCCCTATACTAATTGCTTCACATGTCTGATCCCACTGAATCCCCACAACTCTGTAAATCAGGTATTACAATCCTGGTTATGCAGATTAGGAAATCATATTTTGCAAGTTAAAAAAAACCTTTAAGTACTATGTTTGAAAGTGGTTATTGAGTTTCAGATACCTGATCTGAAATAATATTCTATAGTCTTTCTTTTTGAGGCATTTATAAGCAATTATACCTTTCTCTCCTCTGACTTCCTATTATAATGAATTATAGCAATTAATTTTCTATTAATTTTTTTCTTTGAATTCCTGCAATTGGCCATGCCAATTGCTTTCTATGTAGTGTGGAATCAAGTTGGTAGCACTTCATTATAATATATTTCATTATATACATATATGCTTCCTCTGCATTTGTTTTGTGGCTTTAAATGTCATCTGCATGCTAATGATATTTGTGCAGGTAAAACTTGGTTCTCTTCCTGGGTTTCCCCTCTACTCTCACATGACTACCATACTCACAACATTTCTGACATCAGATGTGGGTTGTATGGGGTTTTCCACACCAAGCAATTCCGTAACACCATCTGGGTGTTCTACAACTTAAATCAATTCTGACATTATCTATCTGGAGATAGTGTCAGATGCCACCAGTTAAAGGCTCAGTGCCACAGACTGTGTTCTACCCCTGGCCACTTCAAATGCCAATTGCCATCCATGTTGTTATCTGTACTGTTTATAAATTGGAGGTCCCTACGAGCTCCTCAGGTTTGATTAATTTGTTAGAATGGCCCAAAGAGGGGCACCTGGGTGACTCAGATGGTTAAGCATCTGCCTTTGGTTCAGGTCATGCTCCCAGGATACTGGGATCGAGCCCCACATTGGGCTCCCTGCTCAATGGAGAGCCTGCCTCTCTCTCTCCCTCTGCTCCTCCCCCTGCTTGTGCTCTCTCTCTGTCAAATAAATAAATTAAATTAAATAAAAAAGAATGGCCCAAAGAACTCAGGAAAACAGTTTACCTATTGTTTATCAGTTTATTATAAAAGGATATGATAAGGTTTGCAGATGAACATTCAAATGGAAGAGAGGCATAGGCTAAGGCATGTGGGAAGAGGCATGGAGCTTCCATGGTCTCTATAGTGCACCACTCTCCCAGCATCATATATTCGTCAGCCTGGAAGCTCTCCTAACCCCACACTTTTTGGGATTTTTATGGAAGCTTCATCATTTAAGCATGACTGATCCTTTCTAGCCCTTCTCCCCTCTGCGGAATGGGGGTGAGGCTGAAAATTTCAAGCTTCTAATCATGGCTTGGTCTTTCTGGTGACCAGCCCCCATCCAGGAGCCCACTGAGTCATCTCTTTAGAACAAAAGACACTGTTACCAGGAAATTTAAGAGCCCTGTATCAGGAACTGGGGCCAAGGACCAAATAACAGGGAAAAAGAGAAGCTCCTAGAGCTCATATCACTCAGAACATGATAAGGGTTCTAGGAGTTTTGTGTCAGGGATTGGGTACAGAGACCAATATATGTATTTTCTATTATCTCACAGTATTATTTCCAATTCTGATTTATCCGCTGAACTTCAGACTTGTTTATCCAACTAACTTTTTGATTCAACCATGTGGACAACTAGTAAAATTCAAAACTGACATAATGAAATAAAACTTAGGACGATTATGCATCTAAGTCATTAAAAACAAGAAAAAATGTATTTTTACTTCATTTTTACTGTTTCCAACACTTATACATCCCTGTCTGTTATCATACCCCTGCCTGAAGAATTTCCTTAACCATTCTGTATAACTCAGATACTCTAGCAAAGAATAAACTTTTGCTTGTCTGAAGAGGTTTTCTATTTCATTTTCATTTTTGAAGGATATTTATTTATATTTTATAGGATTCTGGATTGCTATTTTTTTTTAATACTGAAAAATGTCACTCCATTGTCTTTTCGAATGGCCTAATTTCTGCTGTTGCTCTTATATTTGTTCCTTTGTATATAATTTTTTCCTGCTGACTGCTTGTTTTGCATTTATCTTTGATTTTTAGCAGTTTTACTATTTGTCTGTCTCTTTGATATTTATCTTTTTTTTTGAGCTTCTTGATTCTGGTTTAATGTATTTTGTTAGTTTCGAAAAAACCTTGATCATCGTCTCTTCAAATATTTCTTCCGCTCATTTTATCTTTGCCTCCTAGGATTTTAATTCCATGTGTATTTATTTGATCATTAAATATTATCCAAGAGCTCTTGAGAGGTCTGTCTTATTTTCACTCTTTTTCTCTTTATGTTTCAGTTTGAATATTTAAAAATAATGTATATTTCCCAGGTCACTGATTCTTTTATCGCCTGTAGTAAATCTACTGAGGAGCTCATCTAAAGAATTCTTTATCTCTGATATTGTGTGTGTGTGTGTCTTTATTTATAACATTTTCATTTGTCTATCATCTCTCTCTTGAATTTTCCCATATGTTTCTTTGTGTTTTCCACACTTTCCACTAAGCCTCTAGCATATTAATCATAATTATTTTTAAATTCTCTGATTGATAATCCCAGCATTTGATTGAGAGTTGTGTTGATTGCCTTACTTCTTGACAATGAAGTGGTTATTTGTTTGTTTGTTTGGTTTTTGTTTTTGTTTTGCTTTATTTTGTGTCTCATAATTTTTTGCTGACTCCTGAATATGATGTTGTATATACTGGGGTAAATTTTATCCATGACTGGAAATGGGCATGACTCTAGCTGTCATGCTGTTTGTGTGGAGGTATAATTTATTTTAGTCAGGAGATGAACTATCTTTGGGTTTTATTGTTGCTATTATTATCTCTAATGTACCACTGAGTTCAAAGTTTTCTATTGTCTTGTGGTTAGGTTGGGGGCTAAAATACCGGAGAGTTTTTATCAACACCCCTTCTTCACCATCAGTTTTCACCCATCCTTGCATGTCTGAACCACATAGAGTGTTCTTCTCAAGCTCCTTCCCTTCTCTCGGCAGTAGACATATATTGCTCATTACTCAGTACTAGGTTCATGGAGAGTCTTCTGTTGTCCTGGTCCAGTCTTAATCTTAATTTAACCTCAGTCTTGCTGTGATTGGATCTCAGGTTTAAGGGTTTCTCAGTGTCTCTGCCAATCTTCTCTATGGTAGAAAGTCTCTGCCTTTATTTGTAGTTGATTTTGGAAAGGAGAGAATTTATTGTCACTGCCCCACTGTCAAAAGACCTCTGCCTAATATTGGTTGTAGGATCCTAAGCCAGGAATGATTTTCTGTCCTTCCTTCAGAGGTAGAGGATTTATCTTACATATTTCTCCAAGCAGCAATGCTCTCTCCAAGCATCTTTCTCTAAGGATTCTAATGCGTCCTATAGTTGGAAAGGTTTCCAATTTCTCCTCAAGAAGTAGACAGACTTTGCTTCTATCCATACCCTGGAAACAATCATTCTTTATCTATGTCCTAAGTAAAAAAGTTTGGTACTCTCTTCCAGCAACCATGGGTTTGCTTCTGAAGAGAGTGTAATATAAATTATCCAAAGATGTCCTCTGTATATTGTTTCTATGTTGTTTATTTCGTCACATCAGGCTGGCACCATTAGCTCAAAATCCTGCTAGGACCGAACTCAAATTTTTAAACAAGTCACTCAAAAATACAGTCCAAATCAGCATATTTTTAGTGATTTAAACCTTTGCACACCCTACAAAATTGTGTTAAAAATATGCTAGCCATAGATAAGACAAACACTGGGATTATAAAAGAGGCCAAGCCACGGCTGCCCTTTGAAATTCTTTGACCTACAGACTTTCCAGTATGCTGCTAAATGACATCACCCAGACATACAACCTTCCTCACCAATTTTCCCCTCTCTCAAGAATTCCCTCTAGGTGTTGGTCCTATGTCATTGTTTCTGGAAGCTCTCATTCTGTGAGGTACTTACCCCACCTTCCCACATTAAAATCTGTCAAAATCTATCTAAATAAAGCTAATTGTTTGTTAGTTACATATTAATCATATACTTTTCCTTAATCAGCCCCTGATAAGCTCATTACAAGTGGCAATGAGGACCAGGTCATTTTTAGTGATGATCAAGGAATTCATATAGTATATGACCAGTCAGTAAAACAACCATTTGGCAAGTTGATCCTGGAGAACCTTAAGCAATTAGGGCTCCAAATTTAGGATGCTTACATCTTAGTCTAGTGTGGCGTTGCTCTCTGCTGTATTACACTCTATATTTTTCACAGTCTCCCCTGTGCCTCATTAACCTGGCCAAGCAGTAACACCAGTATTTGAGTGAACCCACATTATTAAAACTGACTGGGGATGGGATCAGAAGCAGTGAGTTGCCCAGGGAAAGTGGTCAGGCTCCTGCGTAGGTTCCCCACTAAGCAGGTACTAGATGTTGTAAGACTTGTGGGCACTGAATAGGAAAAGGGGAGATTGCATGCCACTAGAGCATAGATGGATAACCTATTACCCCATAATCTACTATGGTGGCAGGAATTCCTCACAGCCAAGTCAGAGATTTGGGGTACTCTGAGATGAGAGGACATTCTCTTTCCTGGGGACTTGTATGGTAGGCAAGCAAATCAATAAGGTACAGATATGAGACTGAAATTAGTCTCCTAAGTACAGTTGAAAGAGTAACCTTTGCAATCAGCTAACATGCCTCTGTGATATTTAGTTATGCTGTTGTGATGTCATCATTATAGCTTCTCTGCACAAGGATATTGACACCTGACCCTAACGCTTGGGCTAAGCTAGCTAAAGTTTACTTTAAGTGAACAAAGACAAGGAAATTAATATCCTTGTCTATCCCAGGACTCCACCCACAGCATAATAAAGACTGAAAAGACAAAAGTAAAGGGCTAAGTCGCAGGGGAATGTTCTAACTTGGAGGAGGAAATAGAGCCTCTGTCTCTTACCTTGGGGCCCAATCTCTCCTTAAGGAGCTAAATCAGGAAATAAATTTAAAAATGGGGCTACCTGGTTATGTAGAATGTATCTGGTATGGAATGTGAGCTCCATCTAACAGACTCTGAATTTTAACAATCGGATGCTATAATATTAGATGCCAAAAAATGGTGCTCTTACTAAAGAATCTTACACAATTAGTGCAGAAGGTGGGCTGACCCATAGAGAAGACTTTGGACCCAGGTCCATCTACCTTGCTGTTGTGAATTTTTATGGCTTTGAAATCCACTCAGCCTACATTAGGTCTCATAATGGCCTGGGCAGATAGTCAATGGAAAATGTTCGTTGAGACTAAAGATCTCCTTTACCAGTTGAGGATTTCGGAGTGAGTTCATCAGGCAACAGATGGTATTGTAGCATGATGACTTGGCACATCCAGAGAAAGCTAAAATGAGTCTTGTGTCCATCCAGTCATTTCTAAGGGGGCTTCTAAAACCGTAAGTTCTTTTATTGGCAATGATGGCTAATGCTAAAACAGTTTAAGAGGAGATAGATGCCCTGGATTTAAAAGAAGAAGAGAAGTTCAGATGGCCATGTCCCAGCTGTTATCCACACAAATTAAACAAATCAGCCAAGAACTGGAACTCATGGCTGAATCTTATCATACTTTAGGGCCCCTGGTGTTAAATAACAACATAGCTTTATACTACTTATTGAGTGATAAAGGGAGGGGAGTCTTTTGTGTACTTGCTGATATATCTGCCTATAGATAACACTTACCAAGTTTTAAAGAGAGCCAGAGACATGTACCAAAGGGGCCATAATGTTACTCTATTACTAGATGATTAAACAAATCAAAGTCTTGTCTTTTTCTGATCTATTCTTCTGATTTCCCCCCACTGAGTGGGCAAACCAGCTGCAAACAGGCTTTGAAATCCTAATTTGTGGACTTACAGGATTCTGGATCATTATAATACTTCATGGCTGGCTCCAAACTCAGGCTTTATGGAAAAAAATACAACTTAGATTATGAAACAACATGGTATTCAGGAATAGTTTGTCATATAAGTGTGCTGAAAATGGCCTCTATATATTGTCCCTTTGTTTACTTCACACCAGGCTGGGATCATCATCTCAAAAGCCTGCCAGAGCTAAACCCAAATTTTTACTGATCCAATTGCTTTAACTATAGCCCAAATAAGCATATTTTCAGCCATTTAGAACCTGCCTTTGCATATTCCATGAAACTGCAACTAACATCTGCTAGACACAGATAAAACAGACCTTGGGACTATAAAATCCCCCAAGCTGTGGAGTTCTCTGACTCAGAAATTCCTCATCAAGCTAGACACAAGCTCCCTCTCCAATCCACTCTCCCCAGTTCTCCTTCTGGGTGGTGACCCCATGCCATTGTCTCTGGAAAGTCTCATGCTATAAGGGAAGTTCCCTCCTCATACTAACTTGTACTCCTATCACCTCATGGTTGAGTCTTTTTCCTTAATCAAGCCCCAAATCCCTGAACTCATAACAGGAGAGGATGGTCTGGGGAAGCGGATAGAAATTTCTATGTCCCCTCCTCCCCAGCAGCCACCTATCATCCCCGCATGCCTGTGTCACCAAGAGGGATTCTTTGGTACCCTGCCCTGCCTCCTCTATCAGTTTCCTAGGGTAATAATGTACCTCAAACCAAGCGGCTTAAAACAAGAGAAGTGCATTTTGTCATAATTATGGGGGTTAGAAGGATAAGTGAAGGTGTCAGCAGAGCCATGCTCCCTCTAAGACTGTGGCTAGACTCCATCCTTGCCTCTTTCTAACATCTGGTCATGGCTTTCAATCCTCAGCCTTCCTTCACCTGCAGCTATGTCACTCCAATTTCTGCCTCTGCTGTTACATGGCATTCTCTGTGCATCTTTCCTCTTTTCCTAAGGAAACCAGCCATTGGATTGAGAGCCCATCCATTCCACCCATCTTAATGAATTACATCTGTAACAACCCCAGATCCAAGTAGGATCACAATATAAAGTACTAGGAATGAAGATTTCAACATATTTCTCTTGGGGACACAATCTAACCTAAAACAAACCGTTCTTTCTCATGAGAACACAGTGGAGGTCTGTGTGAAGGGACTTAGAATGAATATTAACTCCTTTTGTGTCTGGGGCCTCCAGTTATTCCAAACTTACACATTAGCCCATACTTTGACCTTAACAATTTGTTGACACTTTAACTAATTTCATCTTACGCACTTGTATGGTGGCCACCTCTTTCCCCCATGCTGTTAGAGGTGATACAGCTTATATTTTGTCTTTCCATCAGAAGGTTTCTTTTTGAAATATAAGTTATTCAGTTGCCTTGAGACTTCAGTTCACTGATGGACTCAAGAAAATGGTAGTATTCAGTGTTTTTCATTGATAGTTTGAGAGTAACATTCTTTGCAGGTTTTTACATCTTAAGTGAAGGTGGAAGTCCTAAACTCTTACTTTATACTCACCTCCCTGCCAACCTGCTTCTCCCTAAGCCATCTCCATTTGGGGCAGTTTTCACCCACTTTTAAAAGTTAAAAATACCTAGGAGCAATATTTGATCTTGTATTCCTTATCTTCTCTATCATATTAAATCAATCAACGTGCCTCCTCTGTTTTATGTTCATATAACACAATATTAAAGATAAAGGGTATGCTAAGACCTTGAAGTGATGGAGATCACCAGAGTGAATTGTAAGACAGATTATAGGAAAGTTATGGGGATGCCCAAGTTTTCCTCCATTTTAAATAGACGGTGGGAGATAAAATGAAATTGCATTTTATTACAAATCATGAATCATGCTTTTTAAGTGCAATGTTTTCATTATGTTCAAAATATATTCTACATCTGATCACTTGTTCAGCTGCCTCTCTGGACTGGCCACCACAATCTTTTTTTTTTTTTTCTGGAAAACTGCAGTAGTCTTAGTGTTCTCCTTTGCACCTCCAATACCCCACCCCCAGAATGCCTATGTTCCACATGACAGGATAAGCCAGCTAGTTTCACTTTCCTGCTAAATGCTTCCAAAGATTGTTCATCACACTTGGTAAAAGTTTCAAAGTCCTTATATTTTTTTTCTCTCACTGTCTCCTACCATTAGTTCTTTACTCTCTCTTTTGGTATTATATTCCTCTTTGCTTTCTAAAAACATTAATCATGCTCTTGCCTTTAGGTCCTGCATTGGCTGTACATATTGCTAAGAGTACTCCTTTCCTAGTTATTTATGTAGCCTTCTCTAGCCACCCTTTCTAAAATAACTTTTCTCTTGCCCACTCCTTACCTTGCTTTATTTTTGTCATTACACTTTGGGCATATAGCACACCTTTGTTTCTTTCTTATCTCTCACTGAAATGTAAGCATTATAGGGGTAGGGGCATGGTCTCAGCTTTATCCACTGTTTCTAGAAAGTCTAATATATGACAAGAGCTCTGAACCTATCTTTTGGGGCTGAATGCACCAGTGCTAAGAATCAATATTCAACCAAAGGCAAATATTATTTTAATAGAAGGGAATTCATGGTATAAGAATTTAGCATTTTACCAATAAATTAATGATAATTTTTATAATTTTTTAATTAATATGTAAGTCAAATATTATAAGGTTCACATTCGTGGAGAGGACTATTATTTCCCAGTATCTTAATCTATAAGGTTGCTTATGTCACTCTCCTGCACAATTGCCATACTAGATAAATGCTTGTTTTTAACTGAAACTGGTGGGTGAGCAAGATTAGTTTTTACTCTTTCTGCTGGTAGAGTGTCTAAATGATGGTGATGCCATCACCAAATTATTAAGGCTTTCATCCTCTATTTTCTGAGCTTCAATTGCATTATGTGATGTAATTTCTTTGAAGCAATCTCATAAACTCAAGCTTTATACAATACTTGAAAATGTGTTCTGAATATTTTCAAAAGCAGACTTAAGATTGTTACCATCACTCATTTATTATATTTCTAATATTTTTGCATTCACTTGCTGTTTTGCACAATCACTGGGAAAAAACCTACCCTAAACCATAGATCCAGAAATACAGAGATGAAAGCAATGTAATTGTTGTTCAAGGCACAAAATTATCTTTGACTTATTACCTGTATCTCAGATTTTATTTAATATCAATTTTAGCGTGTTACCTGAGTAGAATAATAGTACAATATTTGCAGCAGATGGAATGTAAAAAACTCATGCACTTTTCAGACACTTCTGTTTGGTTACTTCTTTAGCAGTTTTCATCAAGCTCACTACATCTGCTGTAAGAAACTGTTGGTTTAATAGGTCCTGCTAGGTTATTGAAATTATCTGTAAATAAATTATTAATCCTTTCTTTTATTCAAGATGTCTTTCTGGCCTATAATTGCCACAGTTCATTTTGTTTGATTATTTTTCATGGATACATGATGGAGCAGGGCTCAAATCTATTACGTGTCATATAGTTTGTCTTTGGCTGGAAAAAAAAGGCTGTAAACGCCCCCAGGATATTCTTGCTAAAGCCACTTTTTTTGTTTGTTTGTTTGTTTACTTTATTCTGTGCTATAATTGATTCCTGAATATGTAGCTAATGGGTGGTAACAAAGCAATGCATGCTTGAAACGTCTTAATTACTTAAAGCTTACACCCTTTTGTTTTCTTGTGAACATCAACCTCATGACATTAGTTTAAGACTTATTTTCTATTCTCTGCATATTTCTTCAAGGAAATTCACTCTGTTAACTATGTGAAATCCAAAAATTTCTCAGTAAGCAAGCAGAGCAGAGGCCTACTAAAATTCATTGCTATTTCAATGAGCTATCAAACTTTTAGTTTGAAAATGGTAACTATCTCAGTCTTGTTGATTATTTTGTTAGCTTTCCCTTTCCTAGAATCAGAACTATAAGAGAATATCTTATTCAATCAATTTTGTAATATTTGTTGTTTTAAAATTTGATTAATGAAAAATAATGGTATTTGAGCTAACCTTATTTTCTTCCAATATTTCTCTTCTTTATGCTCTTTATATTCTTTATTGCTTTGGATCAAAGTAATTTCCCATGTGTTTTGTACAAGATCTTGAAAATTTCCCTGCTCACGAAGTTTTGGCTTTTGAACCATCTTCACAGATGTGAAAATTCATAAATAGGATGTCTTTAAAATAAGTTTTAAAGCCTAAGTGGAATTAAGTAACTAAAAACTATTCTTAAGGGTTGTTTTGATTAATGTGAGAAGTGCTCAAATTATTAGAATTATGACAAGAACTTACCTATATTTTTCTGCCAATTACTATTATTTAGATTTCTTATAAATGTTGTTGTTCCATGTAGAACCATGTTTTTGATAATGTTAGGTACTTCTGCATGAGTTATCTAGTATCCTTAAATTAACTGTAAATATATTACTTTATTTATTCAACTACTTTAAAGTTTGTAGTTATTGTTTTTATATATAAAGTTAACAGTTTTCATAATCATTAATTTTTTAAAGATTTTATTTATTTATTTGACAGAAAGAGAGCGAGAAAGAGAGAGAGGGAGAACAAGCAGGGGGAGTGGCAGGCAGAGGAAAAGTGATCATGACCTGAGCTGAAAGCAGACACTTAACTGACTGAGCCACCCAAGTGTCCCCACAATCATTAATTAAAGTATTTTCTTCCTGCAATAATACATACACATATTTATATTTTAACTAACTGATAGATTGTTAAAATATAAAGCATATAAGAAAAACTTCACCCTGTTATATCTGGAATATATACCTTCATTGATATTTAGATAGTATACTGAAGTTACTACACTGATTACAGATAATGGTATCAATGCCTCATGATCATGTACAAACTCAGAAATAGCAGCAATTACTCTGGAGTAAACTTTCAGCCTCCCAAAGAGAATGCCCTAGGCCATACAGCAGATTTTGGCAGGATTCCATAGCTGGAGCTGGGCTGTTGTGCACCCCAACAATCAGATGATGAATTGAGAATAAATGAATAGGTATAAGTTAATTTTACCTAGAATTCATTGAAGTAGAAAGATGATATGACATTATCTCAGTGTACACAGTAAAAGACAGTTGGAAGCAGCCTCCATTCATTCTGTAGAGTTTATTGAGCATCTTCTCTGTCAGACACATTCTGTTACGCAATGAACATACAGCACTACAGAAAAGGGGCCAAGACCACACACCAGTATAGAGAGACAATACACAAAAAACAATTGATGTTTTCAACAGTGTGATTTGTTTCTACAAGCAAATAGTATCATTTAAAGAAAGAGAAAATGATTGCAGCTTCTTTGTGAGTTTGGTCAGGGAAGATCTCTCTGAGGATTAAATAATATGAAGACATGATTTTGTGGATATCTGGAGAAAGAATGTTCTCAGCAGAGAGAACAGCATACGAAAAAGCCTGAGGTCTGAACATGTTTGGCATACTTGAGTAATTCAAGACACAAATTTGAATAACTAAAAATGGCTATAGCATTTTACAATTTTCAATTACAAGTCCTTTTACAATGTATTGAATCCCAGAACCTCAATTTTAACAACATCAAGAACAACAAAACAAATGCCTATGTAACAACTTTACAAAGAGATGACAGTGCATATTTCTCATAGTTTATAGCTATGAAGTGAACTCTATGTGGCTGAGCTGATACACAGAGGCAAAGAGGTGTATTTTGACACTAGACCAACTATGCTGATATAGGAGCTAATGAGTTTTACTTTGCAGTAAAGAATGTAGGTGGGGGATAAGGTCAAGATAATAACATTAAAAGATTGATTAGAATAGGATCAAATCATATGTAAGTGCTTAAGTATTACTTTGCCCAAATTTAGGGTCACTGCTTACCATGTAGTTCTTATGTTTTAACAGAATTACATGCATTAATTAAGCTAATAGATGGCAATATTTTGCATTTTTTAGGTAAAGATTAATTTATTTATTTTAGAGAGTGTGTGAGCAGGGGGAGGGGCAGAGGGAGAGAGAGAGAGAGAGAGAGAGAGGAGAGAAGCAGACTCCCCATTGAGCAGGGAGCTTGATATGGGGCTTGATCCCAGGACCCTGAGCTCAGGACCTGAGCTGAAATAAAGAGTTGGATATTTAACCAACTGAACCACCTAAGCACCCCAATGTTTTGCATTTTTAACCATGTATTGCTCAAGCATAGCATTTAGGACCCTGTAAGTAACGTATCTACCATCCACTACTATCACATATTCAAATGCAGGATCAAGTTTGAGAAACCAAAACTAAGACAAATACAGCTAAGAAAGAAGAAAGAAAGAAAGAAAGAAAGAAAGAAAGAAAGAAAGAAAGAAGAAGAAGGAAAGAAAGAAAGAAAGAAAGAAAGAAAGAAAGAAAGAAAGAAGTAATAGAAATGAAAAATTATCTTGATGGATTCACTAATAGACTAGATATGACTGAGGAAAGTGTCCCTGAGCTTCAGGGTATATCAATAGACACTTCTAAAATTAAAAGCCAAAGAGAAAAAAGACAGAAAAACATGGAACAGAATATCTAAAAACCGTAGGACAACTACAAAAGGTATAATTAATGTAAATATCAAAAGTAGAAAAAGAAGAAAGGAACATAAGCAGTATTTGAAGCTATAGTGTTTGAGAATTTCCCCCAATTAATGCCAGACACCAAATCACAGATCCAGGAAGCTCAGAGAATACCAAGTAGGATAAATGTCCCTCCAAAACTACATCTAGACACATCATATTCAAACTGCAGAAAATCAAAGACAAAAAAATTTTGAAAGAAGACAAAGGAAAAAAAATACTTTACCTCTGGAGCAACAAAGATAAAAAGTAAATCTGACTTCTCCTCTGAAACCATGAGGGCAGGAAAAGAGTAGATTGAAGTATTTAAAATGTTGAAGAAAAAAAAAATCAACCTAGAAGTCTGTACCCTATGGAATTATCCTTCAAGTTGAAGGTGAAATAAAACATCATCATCATCATCATCATCATGATCATCATCATCAAACTTTTTCAGAAAACAAAAATTAAGTGAATTTGTTGCCAGAATATCTACCATACAAGAAATATTAAAAGTTCTTCAGAGAGAAAGAAAATGATAGAAGTCAGAAACTCAGATCTACATAAAGAAAGCATCAGAGGATTAATAGATAAATGTAAAATAAAAACTTTATTTTTTAACTCTTAATTGGTCTAACAAGTGACAGCTTATTCAAAATAATAGCAAAAATGTTATTACATAATGTATATATTTATGTATTTATATATAACATATATTTATGTATTTATATATAGTATAGTATTAGTTTATCTAATATATATTAGTATATAGTATTAGTGTATATGAATCAGCATTGACATATACATATTACTACATATATATGTAGTATTATATATGTATTAGCATATATAGTATAGCATTAGTATATATAATATATGTTAGATATATTATTAGTATACATATAAGTGTGTGTATATATATAAGTATAAACTAACGTATATGTATGCTAATGTATAAGTGGAATAAACAACAGCAATAATACAGGGGGAGAAGAGAGGAAATAGGAATATTTTTTTATTATAAGTCACTGCAATGCCCTTAAAGTAGTACAGTATTATCTGAACATGGACTTGGATTACTTGTAAATTCATATTTGCAAACTCTAGGGTAACCACAAAAAAAAAGTAAAAAAAAATATAATTGATATATGATGAAAGTAGAGAAAATGGAATAATACTAAATGTTCAAATAAAATAACAAAAGGTAGAAAAAAGAGTAGAGAACAAAAAATAGGAACAAAGAATAAGGGCCACAAATAGAAAACAGTAATAAATATGGTAGATATCACTCTGACTATAGCAATAACCATTTTGAATGTCAATGATCTAAATACACCAATTAAAAGACAGAGATTGCCAGAGTGGATCAAAAAATAAGATCCAATTATATGCTTTCTAAAATAAACAGACTTTAAATATAAAGACCCATATAAAATAAAATAAAGGGATGGAGAAAGATATACCATGCTAACACTAATCAAAAGTAGGCAGGAGTAGTTATATTAATATCAGAGAGATCAGACATTGGAGCAAGGAAAGTTATCAGAGATAAAGGGGGGAATTCCATAATAATAAATAGCCAATTCTCCAAGAAGACATAACAACCCTTAATGTGTATTTACCCAACATCAGGGTGCCAAAATATGTGAGGTAAAAACTGATAAAACTGCATAGAAAAATAAATGAATCCACTATTATAGTTGGAGACTTCAAAATTCTTCTATCAAGTATGGACGTATTCATTAGACAGAAAATCAGTAAGGATATAGTTGAACTCAGCAACACCATCAATCAAATGGCTATAATAGACATTAGAGATTACTTCAACTAACAACAGTTAGTTAGAAGAATAGATATTCTTCTCAAGTCCACATGAAACATTCATCAATATAGATCACATTCTGGACTGTAAGACACACCTTAACGAATTTAAAAGAATAGAAATCATACAATATCTGCTCTCAGACTAAATGGAGTTAAATTTGAAACTAATAACAGAAAGATAGAAAATTCTTAAGTACTTGGAGATTAAATAACATACTTTATATAACACAATGGTTAAAGGAGAAATCTCAAGATAACTTTACTTTAAAAATTAAAATATACTTTGAACTAAAATAGAATGGAAATACAACTTATTAAAATTTGTGGTATATAGCAAAGCAATGCTTAAAGGGAAACTCATAGAATTGAATATATATGTTAGTAAAGAAGAGATTAAAATCAATAAATTAAACTTCCATTTTAAGAAATCAGAAAAAAAAGAACAAATTAAATCCAAAGTAAGGATGAGAAAATAACTAGACTATTAGATCAGAAATCAATAAAATTAAAAATGGAAAATCAATAGAGAAAATCAATAAAGCCAAAAGCTGATTATCTGAAAAGATGAATAAAGTCAATAAACCTTTAGTGAGATTAAAAAAAGGGGGGGGGTGATACAAATTACTAATATCAAAACTGAAAGAGGGGACATCACTACAGATCCCATGGACATTAATAAGATATGAAATAAATATAAACAACTCTATACCCACAAATTTGATAACATAGATGAAATGGACAACTTCTTGAAAGACACAATCTGCCAAAACTCAGACAAGAAGAAATAGACAATCTGAATAGGATTATAACTATTAAAGGAATTAAATAAATAATTAATAACTTTCCAAAATGGAAAGTACCAAGTGCAAATGGGTTCATTGATGAATTTTACCAAATATTTAATGAAGACATTATATCATTTCCCTAAAATCTCTTCCAGAAGATAGAAGCAGAGGCAATTAGTCCTAACTTATTTAATGAGGCCAGCATTACCCTAATACCAAACCAAGAAAAAGACATTACAAGCAAAGAAAACAAGAGACCAATATTTTTAATGAGTATAGATGCAAAAATCCTCAACAAAATATTAGCAAATTGGATCCAACAATATATATAAAGATTACACACCTAACCAAGTGGGATTCATCCTATTTATTCAAGGTAGTTCAACATTCAGATAGCAATTAATGTAATCCATCACATCACCAAGCTAAAGATGAAAATTTACATGACCATATTAATAAATGAAGAAAAATTTTTTGACAAAATTCAATACATATTCATGATAAAAACTTTCAGCAAACTAGAAAAAAAGAGTGACTTCTTCAGGTTGTAAACAATATCTCCCTAAACCCTACAACTAATTTTGTATCTAATGGTGAGAAACTCAGTTTCCTGCTGAAATTAGGAGCAAGGCAAGGATATCCTCTCTCACCACTCTTTTTCTAGATTGTGCTAGAAGCCCTAGCTAATACAGTAAGATAAGAAAAGGAAATAAAACATAGGCAGTTTGAGGAAAAAATAAAATTGCCTTTGTTTCCTGATGACATGATTGTCTATGTAGAAAATCCAAAAGAATTGACAAAACTCTTGGCACTAATGAGAAGTTATAGCAAGGTTGCAGAACACAAGTTTAATACACAAAAGCTGACTCCCTTCCTATATATCAGCAATGAACAAGTGGAATTTGAAATTAAAAACACATTATCATTTCCTGCCCCCCCATGAAATACTTAGAGGCAAATCCAACAAAATATATTCAAGTTCTAGATAAGGAAGACTATAATGTCTGACGAAAGAAATCAAATAACTAAATAAATAGAGAGATATTCCATTTTTATGTATTGGAGACTCTATATTGTCAAGATATCAGTTCTCAACTTGATCTATAGATTCACTGGAATCCCAGTCAAAATCTGATTTCTTGGACATCAATAAACTGATTCTAATTTTTATATGTAAAGACAAAAGATTCAGAATAGTCAACTCATTATTGAAGAAGAACAATGTTGGAGGACTGAGAGTACTCAACTTCAAGACTAACTATAAATCTACAGTAATCAAGACATTGTGTTTATTGGCAAAAGAATAGAGAAATAGATCAGTGGAACAGAACAGACAACCCAGAAACATACCCCCATAAATATTATCAATTTTCTACAAAGGAGCAAAGGCAACGCAAAGGAACAAAGATACTTTTGTCAACACGTGGACCTCCATATGCCAAAATAAACAAACAGAAAGTGCATCTAGAAACAAACTTTACACTCTTCACAAAAATTAACTCAAAATGGATAGTGGACCTAAATATAAGATGCAAAACTATAAAATTCATAGAAAATAACACAGGAGAAAATGTGCTTGGGCTTGGTATGGAAATGACTTTTTAGATACAACAGCAAAGGCACAATCCATGACAAAATTAATTTATAAGCTGGACTTCATTAAAATTAAAAACTTATGCTCTGTGAAAGACAATATTAACAGAATGAAAAGACAAGACACACACTGGGAGTAAATATTTGCAAAAGGTACCTCTGATAAAGGACTGTTATCCAAGTATTTTAAAAACCCTGAAAACTCAATAATAATAAGAAAATGAACTACCCGATTAAAAAATGGGCAAAAGATACCTCATCAAAGAAGATATACAGATGAAAAATAAACCTATGAAAAGATGTTCAATATCCTATGTTCCTAGGGAATTACAAATTAAAACACCAATGAAATACTATTGCCAACCTGTTAGAATGATCAAAATACAAAACACTAACACCAAATGCTGTTGAGGATGTGGAGCAACAGTAACACTTACTTAATGTTGGTAGCAATGCAAAATGGTACAGCGATTTTGGAAGTCAATTTGGTAGTTTCTTAAAAACAAAACATACTCTTAACCATATCATCCAATGATTATACTCCCTGGTATTTACCCAAATCAATTGACAAATTATGTCTACACAAAAACATGCATGCAGGTGTTTACAGCAGATTTATTGTCAACACTTGGTAGCAGTCAAGATGTCCTTCAGTAGGAAAATGGGTAAATAAACTGTGGTACATCCAGACAATTGAATTCCAGCATTACAAGGAAATGAACTATCAAGTCATGAAAAGACATGGAGGAACATTAGTACTAAGTGAAAGGAGCCAGGCTGAAAAGGCTACATATTGCACGGATTCCAACTTGAAAAAGACAAAAATATGGAGACTGTGAGAAGATCAGTGGTTGTCAAGGGTTGGGGGTGGGAATGAATAGGCTAAGCATACAGGATTTTTTAGGTCAGTGAAATTATTCCGTCTGATACTGCAGTGGTAGACACGTCATTACATTTGTCAAAACCCAAATAATATACAACACCAAGTGTGAACCCTAATATAAACCATAGACTTTGGGTGATAATGATGTGTCAATGTAGGTTAATCAACTATCAGTACATAGTAGTAACAAATGCACTACTATGGTGCAGAATATTGATAGTGGAGGGGATTCCAGATGGCATGTCGGTGCATGCAACTTTTTACATATTCTGCTCAATTTTGCTGGGAACCTAAAACTGCTCTAAAAGTAGTCTATTTTAAAATTCTGTACAGTCAATTGTCAATGTACTTTTTCAAGACACTTTTTGATTTTAAAAAAAATGGTAGTGGTAGTAGTAGCTGTACTAGTTAATTGCTTCTTATCGCCAGCTGCTGAAAATAGCCCAGAGTAAGAAAAAAAATACCATTGAGTTTTTGGTGAAGGCTTTCTTCTTACTTTCTCTCTTGTTGTTGTTGTTGTTGCTGTTGTTGTTATTGTTGCCTGAACTTTTTTTACTTGTAGACTGCAGAATGTAGTGCTTTCGAGTGCCCTGGTGGTGTCAGACTAATGGCCTTCAATTCTAGGCTTCACGCCTTTCTTGTTGTATGACTTTAGGAAATTTACATACTTACTCTATACCTTAGACTTCTCAGATATACAATTTCAGGGAAAAATAAGTACCTCTTTTGGTTGTTGTGAAGCATTCTGTCAATTTTCAGTTTATGGTAACTACTGTTAATATGGATGTTGCCACTGAAGAGGAGAATTGGATGTCCTTGGGGAAATGGGTCTATTGTATATATGGGTCTACTCAAATCCCTTATTGCTGTTCATTGCTTGTTTGTATGGTCACCTTAAAGAATAATTTTTACCTTTTAGGTTAGACCCATTATTTGTCCTTTAAGATTTATTTGTTACACAGGAATTTAGACTTCTTCTATGACCCCAAAAAATGGAACAAGAAGGAAATTTTTCTTCACAATAAGGAAAAACTCTGTGAGGACAAGAATAATTGATTCTCACTAGTTTTGGAGCCTTCAGCCATCCCCTCAAACTGTTTGAAACTTAGCTTTGTCATTTATAAAATGGGAATGATGAGACCTATCTTAAGCATGGCTGCAAAGACCAAATGAGATTCAGAGTGCCATGCTCGGAAAATATTTGCTCCCTTTACAAATCCCCATGATTTTTTTTTTCCTTTGGCCTATCTGAAAGGAACAAACTCAATTTTCCACCTGTCCTCAAGATACCACACATTCAGCACAAAAAGACTCTATACTCACTTCTGCTTTAATGGAGCACCTATTCTAGTGGAATTAAGCAAATATATAGAGGCAAATACTTGCGAATGGAATTTTGCTAGAAACTTAAAATTTATAGCATCTCCTACCATACTCTTGGTCCTACCTTTCCATGTGCGTATGTCCCCTATCAAAAAAAGCGGACAATATTACCCTCATGTGTGCCTGCTTCAAGCAAGCACTCACGAGAACAAATGGTGAGGTAGTCAATGAATGGAGGCCCTGGATAGAAAGCAGAATTCCTGTGCATGCTTATTGAGTCTATCCCAGAACGAAAGTATTTCCCTCTTGCTGGTGCCAACATATGCATTTGATATAGTCATCAGGAAAATTTATATAGCAGGCTTTGCAGTCAATAAAACTGGATTAGAATTATTATATTGTCACTTACGTGGTCATAAGCAATTTCACATCTGCGAGCCTGAATTTCTTTGTCTTTGAAAATTGGAATTTTATTTGCTTCAGAGTGTGATAATGAATATGCATAAAAAAGATAAATGTTTTTGTGACTCTAAATCAGAGAGTTCTATGTAAGCTTATCAAAATACACCAGTGTGCAAGTGAGGAACATTTCCTCAATTACTCACTGCTCTAGTCTGCTGCAATGGAGAACCCAATTTTCAAAATCAACACCAACTAAAACATGATTGATTCACTTAATATGAGTAATTGATAATGAATATCAAGTGCTTTATAATTTGCATATTAAGAAGAATGTTTATAAGTGCATATTTACATGCATTTCTGAGCAAGATCGTAGTGAGAAAGTGAATATTACAAAAGTCCATTCATCCCTATGTTCCCAATGAATTTAAAAATGTCCATTTTGCTCTGTGTTTTGTCTCCAGCAGGGGTATTTTGTAAGAACACATGATTATTTTCTTGATATCTATTCTATAAATTTGGGGAGCTTCTTTCCCTCAATGTTAAATACTTTTAATAAATGTATACAGTTCTATTATTGATTTATTTATCCACATTCCTTATAATCTTATTTTCTGAAGAGAAGCATAATAGTGAAGGATATAGTGGCACATTTATGTAGCATTTATCATGACTTCCCTCTCTTGCGCCCACAGCAGACATTACTAATCAATAACAGAACTCTTAGTTTCAGAATCCTTCATAACCCAATATTTCAAGCAGCCACTACCAATCTCTGTTTGGCTAGATTTCTTTTCCTATATGTTTCCAGTTAGCACTGGCCAGAAGAAAAATTCTTGAGGGAGACTTGGAGGACAGAGATGAAGCAGCAGCCATTTTGTTGAGGAAATGCACTATCACTCATCTGCCTACTTATCTTACTTGCCTGAGATCCTCTGTGACCAAAGTCCCTGGCTTCTGCAGGATAGCCTCCTCACAAGTTCATAGGTGACAAGAACTGATGCAGGTTTTCACACCATTCTTTAGCTTGTGCCTGATTGATCTTACTTTCCCTCCTTCCATGCCCATCTGCCTGTCCTGTGACTGTAGACTCCAGAACTGAACACAAAGATAATAACCTTACAGAGACCCACAGTTAAAACCAGACCCACAACTACAAGATCAAGTCCTTGTAACAAATCCATATATATCTTAGTGATTCTGCTTCTGGGATTGAGCAGTGACTGACATAAGAATTAACATCACATGTCATAATTTCTAAGATTCTTTCCAGATTTTCTCCCTTACATATGGGGGCCCAAACAGCAGAATGACTGGGACCCCAAACTTTGTAGCGTAGGTTAACGTAAATCTTAGCCCGTGTGTTTTTAGACAAGTTTTTTTACCTCATTGAACTTCAGCTTTCTTGTAACAGAAAAGTAATATTTACCCCATCATAAGATCATTATGATGATTTAAGAATATTATGTTTATAGAATGCTTAACACAGCCCTTGACACTCAACAAATGGTATTTTAAGAAGCTGTAAGTATAGATTTTCAGTCTTACTGCACTGAATTGACAGAGGTTGCTAAAATAATAATCTAAAATCTTCTTTCATTAATGTAACTGTGAATTAGCCACCTGAGGAAAAAAAATAAAAATAACAATTATAGTGACAAAAAAGTAAATTGCTTACCCTTCCATTTGGTTTTTCTTTAAGCTGTAATTTGAATTTTGATTTATAGTTCATTATTTAAAATGCATTAGCTGCTTTGAATTTTGAAAAAATACTTATCTGTAGATTAGTTCTTTCTTACGCTGTCTTAAGCCTATGTATGACAATGATGTACACTGGAAAACACACCTAGGGGACCCCAAAGTCTGGATTCAGCTTGACTTCCCTGCTTCTCGCACATGACTTGAGCAAATATAGCACTGCTAAAATCTGTTTTCTTATCCATGAAATGAAGGTCAAATCTTCCTATGGACTCGAAGGGTTGTTGTGAAGTTAAATGTAAGAGACCTTTGGTAATGTCCGAGGGCTGTAAACGTAGAATGGTGTCATCACTACTGCACATGTTCTTGAGAAAGTACAATATGAATTGTTCTGTCTCTGTTCAGCCAAATAGTAGCAGTATTTATTTTCCACTTCATGGAGATGACTTGGGAAGCATGAAGTCCAAAGGGAATCTAGTCTTACTCTTATTCCCCAAAATGAGAATAATGTAACGTATTGTGTTTATTAAGTATTTAACCATTTGGAATATGTGGGGAGGAAAAAAAAACAAATTTCTCCATTATACTTATTTTATATCAGAGATGCCTTTTTTCAATAAATGAATAATTGAATGCTATCACTAAAAAATAAACTTATTATTCATTTATTCAATGCTTAGAATGGTCAAAATACATAGCTAGATTTGGTAGGAACACCAAAAATGAATTCAGTGGAATCTCTGTCTCTAAACAGTAAGAAACCTCATAGGGAGAATCAGTCATGCCACATGTACAACTAGATATAATTCACAGTAGAAAATGAATGTCAGCATCCAGAGGAAACCCCAGTTTAGACAATCACATCATTTCTTTCTCACAAAGAGCATTTTTATACGATTTCATACTTTTGTTACCACATTTACTGAAATTGAACTAGCATGTTTCAAATGAACTCCACATAAGGCAATTAGGCTGAGGCTTGATATCTTGATCAAAAAGAATAAAAATAGCAAACAAACAAAATATAGTTCTGTCACATGCATTTGTTAGTAAGGCTGTTAAGAAGGCTGGGAAGGAGGTGATATATTTCAACAAATGTATTTCTTGATCTTATTTGTGTAGAGAAGTTCACTTTTGATAAAATAAGAGCTATTTAGTGCACTGTATAACGTAAGGAAAGGGGATTTTCCTAGAACAGTCAGGAATACTTTAGACAGGAAGTCTGACCTGGGTAGTGAGAAATAAGAAGGAAAAAAATGGCTTAAGTAATTCTTCATGTTCCTAGATAAAACATAGCTAGACATGACTTCCAACTCAGATGGGTCTCAATTTACTGTCTGGACACATAAGGAGTCATCTCTTCCAGACCTTTCCAACACCCCCTCACGGTATTTGGAATACTTTCTTAAAAATTAAGATTCATTTTATTTCTTTCAATTATATCTTTTGTTCATTATTGCTGTTATATAGGATCATTATTTATTTTAGTTTATTGATTTTATGAAGTTTTTTATTTTCAATAATTTGTCAATTCTCACAAATTTGTAAAATTTTGTGTTCAAATTTGTGAAATACAACACACATTCAAAAAGTGAATAAAACATAAAAGTCCAGTACAATGAAAAACTAAAATAAATAACTGTATAACTATCACACAAGTAAAAAAAAATATATATTGCCAGTATTTCAGAAGCTCGTCATATGTGATTCTCCAGAATTTCCTTTAAAAAAAAGAAAGATAAGAGAAAGAAAAAAAGAGGGGCGCCTGGGTGGCACAGCGGTTAAGCGTCTGCCTTCGGCTCAGGGCGTGATCCCGGCGTTATGGGATCGAGTCCCACATCAGGCTCCTCCGCTATGAGCCTGCTTCTTCCTCTCCCACTTCCCCTGCTTATGTTCCCTCTCTCGCTGGCTGTCTCTCTGTCAGATAAATAAATAAAATCTTTAAAAAAAAGAGAGAAAGAAAAAAAGAAAATCAAGTTGTTTATAACAAAAATTATGTTTTTTTCCTTTCCCCTTATTTTTTCATTTTTTTCTTGTTTTGCTGAGCTCATAGAATCCAGAGTATTATATTGACTAGCAATTTGGAGTGCCATATTTCAGTGATATGAAACCCAAATAGAAATTTTGAAATACTAGATTTCCCCACACAGGAACTGGCTATTGGCATCTCTCTCATGGTGATTACAGAATCCCTTTTAGTGCTTTGGGTTAGTAGTAATGTATTTCTAATTCATCTCAATATCAATTCTCTTCATGTATTCATTATATCACTTGTCATGCCTTTATTCAATAAATGTTAATTTACAACTAATAAATGGACTTATTCATCAGAACACTTATGATATAGCTGGAGAGATAAAACATATATACATAAAACATAAACAATTTTTATTTAATATTCAATGGTAGTGTAATAATTAATAATATAGGCAATAAATGTTTTAAGTTTCCCGGTGAGGTGGTATGTAGAGAGAGAGTTGATTTACCTTTAGACTGGCACTGCTCAACCTTCGTCTCTGAGGACCCCTGGATGTCCGGTTTTACTTTTGGCCAAGATAGTGACAGTGGTATTTATGATGTGCTGCTTAAGACCCAAACCCCACCACCAGTGACCTCAAGGGTCAATTTCTTTACTGCTGTTTTGCAACTGGCCTAACCAGTTTGATAACCTGGCTCGACTACTTAAGGAGCCACTGAGAGCTTTTTGGTGGGTTTTCTACCTAAGATTCCTTGCACAGATCTCTGGTTCAGGCAAGAGGTTCAGTCAGTCCATGGTGCTCAGAGAAAGGGCCCTGGGGAGTTTGGGCCTTGTGATGTCTCTGGGGTCTCCTTGATGCTTGCCTGCATTCTCTTTCTCCTGCTGCCCTGCATCCTTTACCTTTATTTTATTTTTTTTATTAAGGTATAATTATGTATAATGTTATATTAGTTTCAGGTGTACAACATAATGATGCAACAATGTTGTACATTACTCAGTGTTTACCATGGTAAGTATAGTCACCATCTGTCACCAAACAACGTTAATTACAATCTTAATTTACCGTATTTCCTATACTGTGCTTTTTATCTCCATGACTTATTTATTTTGTACCTGAAAGTTTGTGCCTCTTAATCCCCTTTTGATTCCTTTATCTTTAAGTGAAAGACTTGTGTGAGTACACACTGTAGAGTCCAGTGGTGACTTTTGTTCAAAGTACCCAAATGGGGAAATGCCATACTGTTAGCTGAATACCATAAGGTTAGTGACCCAGATGGGACATTTGAAATGAAGCCCCCCCCCCCACTGTAATTTAGATATTAAATGCTAAAGCACTGTTTAGGAGAAAGATGAGATACAGGTGGTGAGGGGGATGAGGATATTGTTTCTCTAGGTGATTTCTCCCTGCCCATTCTAGGCTGAGTTCACAGAATTACTCCTTTCACGCGTAGGCAGAAAAGCATTTGTGGGCCTGGGGCCAGGGGCAAAAGCAAAGGAGATTCAAACTGAGGGGCAGTCAGCCAAGAATTGGAGCCTTGCTGCTCCTATTTTAGGTAAAGTGACCAAGAGCACGCTGAAGCTGCTAGGGCCACCATTTAGGGCCTGTGACTGTCTGTAAAGGGGAGGAATGGAGTATCTGGAAGGAGTTTGGGAAGATACTTGCTTTGATTGGAATTTAGTCAATTATAGAGTTAAGCTGCCTTTTAGATCCATTTTGCAGCTCTTCTGGGAATTGCTATTGAAATGGAAATTGAGTTTGGGGAATTAGAGGTGATACCATGTGCAATTGTACTCAGGATCCTAACCTGGCTTGCGGCTTTCACAGAGATGTGGTTAGAGGGGCAAACTCCCACTCGGTTAAGCTGTATAATGGCAAGAGTGTGTGATACAAGCCCTGGGAAGGGAAATTACCCATCTCCTCTCTTGGATAGTAAATGGAATACTCCAAGGCTACTGAACTGCTGGGAATGCTAGCATCTTTGGGTTGGTTGTATGATGATGCATAACGTAACACTGTGATTCTGAGTCAGGTGATGATTGATGCTGAGATGAAAGAGTTACAAGTCTGTGGACATCTCAGCACCTACCCTGTGTGTGGGAGGGGGCAAAATAATTTGAGGGAAGCTCCCCCAGATCTCCTCGCTCAGCTCTTCTGAATGGGGTTTAATGACTGGGGAAAGTAAGTTTATTCAGAAGAAATGGGGCAAAAAGGATACAAGGAATGGGCAAAAGCCTTGGGTCAACTGAACCAGGCAGAAATGTTTTATGGTTGATTGAAAATGGCACGAAAAGGGGGGAGATAATTGGTGTAGTCACTAAACGTTAATGAATCGCTATAAAAGATTATAAACACACCAGCACCAACTCCTCAGACTGTAAAATGATTGAGACAGATTCATTCAATCGACCCTAGTTTTGGCAGATTAAAAATCTGAGTATTACACAAGAGAAGAGTCCAAAATCTCTTCAGAACCCATGTCAATGTAAAAAGTGCAAAACAAAGAGACAATTATGATTCTGAGTGATGGGAACGCCCAAGTCTCTTAGAGAAAAACCCCAGTAGGGGACCCACAGCCATTTGCATTGGTCTGGGTCAAGAGGCCTATGGGTGTTGAAGAAACTTTATTGGGATTGCTAGACACTGGTACCCAGACAAGCTAATGTAGTGTTAATGGGCACTGTAATTACATTAGGGGAATGTGGTGATGTGTGGGTAGAAGGCTAGCAAGTGAAAGTATGGCTCAAAGTGGTGATTTATGGATACAAATTGTGCATGGTTACTGCCTCACTCTTACCAGAATGTATCATTGCAAGGGATGTGATGTCTGAATAGGCTCTTGCCTTATCCAAATCATTGGGAAAGAGATGTTGTGTAAGTCTGCTCCTCCCGCCCCCATTTTAAATAGGCATGCTAAATAGGAAGCCTTTAGAATTACCTGAGCCCACTCAAGTAGTTAATTTAAAACCGTATGAGTTTCACTGGAGAGCGATTTTGGCTTTAATTATGGATCTGTGATAAGCTGTAATATTAGTGCCCACAAATTTCTTATGTCATAGTTCAATATGGCCTATAAAAAAGCTGATAGATCCTAATGGTTAACTGTAAATGATAAGAGGACTGAACAAGATGGTGATTGTAGAAGTTTCTGTTACTGGCAGGTGTGCTGACTATAGCTTCTGGCAAAAGTCTGTTACTGCCACCCTGTGGCAACAGCCAGGATTTTTGGATTAGGACTAATGGACTGGTAATGTGATTTGGAAAAGAATCCTCTAGATGACTGGAAAATTAAAGGAACACCCTTCTTGGTGTTCTGTTATGGAAAACCTGGATTTGAGGGGGAAAACTAGAGTGGGACATGCTAATACCCATCAAAAATCCCCTTCTGACTTCTAAGGTGGCTTGAACCCAAAAATGAATGCCCATTTGCTCTCAGAGGGTGGACTTTTGCTTAAGGAGATAGTGGCTGTAGACATACGAGCAATGCAACAATGGGCAGGAAGAAGATGTATCTAACTATCTCACTCAGAAACTTGAAAGGTAACTAATAATTGCTCTGCCTGTTAACAGGAACATCAGAGACTAAATAGAGTCATGGGCCTTATACCAAGGTGATCTGGGCCACCCATAGCTGGCAGGTAAGCCTTGGCTCTGTGGTGGATACCAATGGGCCTTTACTGCAATAGATACACATTCTGGGTTTGCATTTGCATATCTGATAGCTGAAGCAAATTCCCCTAACACCATAGAAGATATTATTTCCGTTTGGACCTCTTGCTTACATATCACCTAATCAAGGAACCAGTTTTATTGCAGGTATACTGCAACATGGACTAAAAAGCATCATATGCAAGAAGGTCTACCTCTACAAAGTAGTGAGCTGACTGACCATTGGAATGAGCAATAGAAACACTTGCTTACAAAAGTGAGAGTGATAATGGACTGAATTGATGACCTCTATGGTTGAATAAATGTGTGTCAAAATTGAATTTCATGAAAGTAAAGGGAATTTTCCATTGGATAGGTTGTTGAGATATTGCAGAAGGTAAAGAAGAGGAGTGAGACATGGGAACCTACATAAACTTTTTCTCTACTTCTGATTTTCTGTTCTTTATCTCTACCCAATTCTGTAGTGCCAGGAATTGGATTTCATTTAAGAATTTCAGAAAAAAAGAATTGCTTAACATGCCACCATGACAATATGCTTGAATGTCACTGTACAATTTCCTAAGGGGATATTGGGCTGTTTTTCCCTACCTGTCTAAGCTGGATCCGTTTCTGAATTTCTGTCCACTGGATGAGACAGTCATAAGCTTGTGCTTATCCAGTCTTACTCTATTTGACTGAAATGGACAAAGGGCTTTGGCCAGACTCCATACTGCCACCGGTACGGGTTAATCCTCTGCTGAAAATTACAGTTGTACTCTGGGGATGGAAGGAAGATTTGAATGAAAACCAATAATGAATTAAAAGAAGGAAAGGTATTTGCTGATCTAAAAGGGGCAGAAAAATGAATAGTGGTGAATAGGAAAGGCTAGAACATGAGAATGATACTTTCTCTTAGATAGATTTATAGATGCCCCATAAGGGTGAAGATATTAGCCTACGGAAATTAACTCTTTTGTTTGAATCTAAAGGTCCCAGGATGTGCTCCAGGGAATTAAAGAAGGATTCAATTGGGTGTCCATCTATGTGATGGTGACTTGATGACATTAATCACACCTTATAGAGGATAGCTTTTGGGAGGAAACATGCAGGAAAAAAACCAAAGATCGCTGGGTAATTATTTAAAAAAGTGATGATCTTTTGAGGAAGATGCCTAGATATAATGAATATATGTGTTGCATGTTAAATATGTCATGATATAATGTATCCTAATGCATATAACCCATGTTTTTGTGGATTGAGGACAGTCATAAAAATAAAGAATACTTGGCAAAGAGATGGTAATGTCAATTTAGGGGTGACTTCATGGGCCCCAATGTCCACCTCCACCAAGTGATAGTGGATTTATCTATTTCTCCTTGCAGATCTAGCAGGTTTTGCCTCAAGTAGTTTGACACTCTAATGTTAGGTGCATACATGTTTAGGATTGTTATATCTTCCTGCAGAATTGACCCTTTATCAATAATTATGTAATCTCTCTCTTTATCCCAGATAATCTTCCTTGTAATGAAGTTTGCTTTGTCTGAAATTAATATAGCCACTTCAACTTTCTTTTGATTAGAGTTAGCTGGCATATCTTTCTCTGTCCCTTTATTTTCAATCTATATTTAAATCCTTATATTTAAAGTAAGTTTTTTATAGACAATATAGTTGTGTAGTGTTTTTTAATCTCCTCTGAAATTTTTGTTTTTTAATTGCTATATTTAGAGCATTCACATTTATTTTTTTTAAGATTTTATTTGTTTATTTGACAGAGAGAGACAGCCAGCAAGAAAGGGAACACAAGCAGGGGGACTGGGAGAGGAAGAAGCAGGCTCCCAGAGGAGAAGCCTGATGCGGGGCTCGATCCCAGAGCATGGGGATCATGCCCTGAGCCAAAGGCAGATGCTTAATGACTGAGCTACCCAGGCGCCCCTAGAGCATTCACATTTAAAGTGGTTATTGATATTGTTGTTTCTTTCTTTATGTAGAGCCAAATTTTTGAGAATTCCATAATAAATTACCACAAAATGGGTGGCTTAAACAACATAAATTTATTCTCTCTTGATTCTGGAGGCCTGAAGTTTGAAATCAAGGTGTCAGCAAAATTGGTTCCCCCCCAAGGGCTGCGAGAGAGAAACAATCCCATGCCCTCTCCTAGCTTTTGACAGTCTCATGCATTCTTTGGCTTGTATATCGTATTCTCTTTGTATCTTCACATCATTGTCCCTGTGTTTAACTCTGTGTCCAAATTTCCCCTCTTTGTAAGGATACCATTCATATTGGATTAGGGCCCACCCTAATGACTTTATTCAAACTTAATTATCCCTGAACAGATTCTATTTCCAAATCAAGTGACAGTCTCAGGTGCTGGGGTTAGGACTTCAACATCTCACTGTGTGGGGGACACAATTCAATTCATAAGAGTCTGTCTCCAAGTCTCCTAACTTTGTGTGCTCCTTACATGCAAAATCTGTTTGCCCTATTTCAACATCCCAAAAATCTTTATCACTTTAGTATCAACTCTAGCTCCAAAATCTCATCATCTAAATCACTCAGATCGTTATGGATAGAGCTTGGGGTGGATTCATTCTGGGGCAAAGTTCCTCTTCACCTGTGAATCTGTTAAACCAGACAACAAGTTACCTGCCTCAAAAATATAGTGGTGGGGCAGGCCTGGAATAGACATTCCCATTCTAAGATGAAGAAATAGGAAGGAAAAAGGAAGTCATGGGTCCTATACAAGACAGAAAATTAGAAGGGCCAATTCCATTAAATTTAAGCCTTGACACTAACTCTCTTTGGTTCAATGCTTTGTCTTCTGGGCCTACTGGGGTGGCAGCCCTGGGTGTTGGCTCATCCTTCTCTGCCTAGGAAGTAACCCCACCCGTTGGAACTCATGATGTGGCCCTGACTTTTGGAATGGAGAAGGCTGTGGCCCAGTGCCCTGAGCTTTTGGCCTCAGAGCCCTAATGTCAATGACAGACCCATTGGCCTCTGAACTTCCCGTGAGGTAATTCTTCTGTTTTTTTGAAGAGTAACACATGCTCACAGCTGAATTGCTCTATTCACCTGTTTCCTGCCTATAGAATCCTAGAAGTCTGAAAGTCTTCCTTCATTTTTTCTGGTCTCTGTCTCCCTACATCCAAGCTGGAAGTGTTTCTGCTAACATGGTCAATCCACCTCCTTAAATTCTGGCTAGCAATTCCTTCCTCTTACATGTTACTATAAGCAGCAAGGAGAAATCAGACCTGCCTACAACACTTTGTCAGAAACAGCCTCAACTACATATCTGAGTTCATCGCTTACAAATTCTACTTACTGCCCAACAGGACACAATTCAGACAAGTTTTCTGCCACTGTATAAGGTTCTCCTTTCCTCCAGTTATGAATAACATGTCCCTCATTTCTATCTGAGATCTTACCAGAAGCATGTTGAACATTCAGGTTTCTACAACGGTCTCTTCTTCAAGGTAACCTTGGCTTTTTCCATCAAACTACTCAAAATTCTTTTAGACTCAGACATTACCAAATTCCAAAGCCACTTCCACATTTTTAGATATTTGTCAGAGCAGCACCCCACTTACTGTTGCTATGATCTGTATTAACGTCCTGGGCAGCCATAATGAAGTATTCTATCCTGGGTGGATTTAACAACAGAAATTTGTCTCACAGTTTCAGGGGCTAGAAGTCCAAAATCAAAATGTTGGCAGCTTAGTTCCTTCTGAGAGCTGTTCACTCTATCCCCATATCCCCCAAATCTGAATTATTTCAGCATCACCTCTGAGTCTAAAGCCTCATCATCTAAGTCAACCAAATCAGTGATGGATGAGGCTTGGGGTGTGAGTTTGTCCCATGCCTCTCTCCCAGCTTCTGGTAGCTTCAAGCTTTTTCTCAGCTTGTAGATGACATTCTCTCCATGTCTCTGCTTTGTCTTGTCTTTAGGCATGTCTGCCTCTGCGTGCAAATCTCCTTCCCCTTTTAAATACGGGTTTATGCCATGACGACATCATTTTTACTTGATTACATTCATTTTCAAATAAGGTCACTTTCTGTGGTAATGAACATTAGGACTGCAACATTTTTTTTTTTTTGGTAAACACAATTCAATACATAAAATGATCTGTATTATTTGCCTCCTACTTGAATAAGTTATTTTAATATGTCTTGAAGGACATATGTGCTTGTGTTGAATTCTCTCAGTTTTTGTTTATCTGAAAGTCTTTGTTTCCTTCACTTTCAAAGAATAACAGTTTTAGGTGGTTTTTTTTTTCCTTCAAACTTTAAATATTTTACCCCATTTTCTTCTTGCTTGCATGGTTTCTGACAAGAAGTATACTATAATTCTAATCCTCCCACTCTCCAGCTGTCTTTGATTTTCTACAGTTTGGGTATGTTGACCAAGGTGTGTTTTTATTTTTTTATTTTTTTGGTATTTATCCTGTTTGGTGTTCTCTGAACTCCTTGGATCTATATCTGTCATTCATTTTGGAAAGTTCAGGCATTATCACTTTATATATTTCTTCTTTTCTATCCTTACTTTCTTCTCCTGGTATTCTAATTACACTTATGTAATTTTTTAAAAGATTTTATTTATTTATTTATCTGAGAGAGAAAGTGAGGGTGCATGCAGAAGCATGGAGGGGCAGAGGGACAAGTAGACCACCCTTTGAGTGGGGAGTTTGACTCAAACCCAGAACCCTGAGATCACAACCTGAGCTGAAGTCAGACACTTAAACCAAATGAGCTACCCAGGTGCCCTACACATATGTAACTTTTGATTAATTAAACAAATATTTATTGAATACTATTGTATGTCAAATATTATCCTATGAACTAGAAATATACCTGTGTTCAAAAGAGATTTAAAAAATATTAAATGTATTTTAAACTGTATAGAGATATGGTCAGTACATTTCTAATTAATTTCACCTTTGTTCATTCAGAAATTATATACAATGTTTAACACTTTAAATATATCTTTTTATAGCTCTATTGAGATATAATTCATATAACTTACATTTCACCCCTTTAAAGAATAAAATTCAATGGCTTTTGGTACATTCACAGAGTCCATCATCCATCATGACATCCAACATGACAATCAGTTTTAGAATATTTTCATTGCCCCCAAATGAGACCCTACATGCCTTAAATGTCACTCTTCAATTCTTCTGTCACCCCTCCAGGTGTAGACAACCGCTGACCTGTTTCTCTATACAGATTTGCCTATTGACATTTCCTATAAATGGAATCACAATATGTGGTGCTTTGTGACTGTCTCTTTCACTTAACTTACTGTTTTCAAGGTTTATCTATGTTGCAGCAAGTACCAAGTACTTCATTTCTTTTTATTGCTGAATAATATTCCATTGTTGGGATATACCACATTTTATTTATCCATTCATCAATTGATAAACATTGAGTTATTCTTACTTTTGGCTATTATGAATAAAGCTGCTATGATCATTTGTGTACATATTCTTATAAGGGCATGTTTTCAGTTCTCTTTCATTGCATTTCATTTCATCTCTTCTGCATACATAGCTAGGAGTAGAATTTCTAGGTCATATGGTAACTCTATTTTAACCTTTTCAGGAATTGCCAGATTGTTTTTTAAAGCAGCTGTACAATATTACATTCACCCTGGCAATGTATGAGGGTTCCAACTCCTCTATACCCTTGCCAACACATTATTATCCATCCTTTTTATTACAACCATCTTAGTGGATACAAAGTGTTATCTCATTTCTTGTGCATTTCTCTGATACGTAGTGATGCTGAGCATCTGTTCACATTTTTTTTTTGTCCATACGTATATCTTTAGAAAAATATTTGTCTAGATCTTTTGCCCATTTTTTAATTGGGTTATTTTTTATTATTGGGTTGTTAATTTTTTTATGTTTTTTTTATTATATTATGTTAGTCACCATACAGTATCTGATGTAAAGTTTGATGATTCATTAGTTGCGTATAACACCCAGTGCACCATGCAGTATGTGCCCTCCTTACTACCCATCACCAGCCTATCCCATTCCCCCACCCTGGGTTGTTAATTTTTAAAAATATTTTATTTATGTATTTGAGAGAGAGAGAGAGAATACAAGCTGGGGGAGGGGCAGAGGAAAAGGAACAAACAGACTCCTTGCTAAGCAAGGAGCCCGACATGGGGCTCAATCCCAGGACCCTGGGATCATGACCTGATCCAAACGCAGACACTTAACTGACTGAGCCACCCAGGCGCCTGAGTTGTACAATTTTTTAAATGTACTTTAGCCGTCAGGAGTGCAGCTGAGCTGGGAGAAAGAGCATAATTGCCAAGTGTCAGAGTAGCTCTTTAAGCAACAAGACAAAAATGAAAGAGTTAAGTCCTTAATTACTTACTGAGATGGTATAAGCAAGAGGCTAAAAGCAGAGAAAGCACTCTCCTTTCCCATTTTTCCTCATGGTATGATGTGCTGGTTGAGGGTCAGATGGTTCAGCATGGAGGTAAGGTTGTCTCAAGGTTGAGGAGGCCCAAATAAAACTCTCTGGCAGTATTATGGATGGTGGGGATAGGGAAAGAGAGAGAGGGAAAGACTAGGAGTGTGAAAATACTGGGTAATGAGTTGGAGCAGGGAAAAGTATGTTAAAGTTGTCCTCCTCTCCCGTGTGTCCAAGGCCTCAGATAAAATGAGCTAAGAATAAAAGCATTGGGGCTGGGAACTTAAATATGCCAAGAGCATGATCTTGACCAGCCATAGAAGCTTGAGTCCTTGAGTACAATTCCCTTCAGAAACTGCAATATGCCAGCCATGCACCCGGTCTGGTGTGCAGAGTGCAGCTTTCCACCATGGGCCTGCCTGGCAAATCATTTGTTATTGCCCATGCTCAGACCTGAAAAATCACACATAGGTTTTTAACCATGAGTCAGACTCCTTGCTAGATACTAGTCCCTTATCAAACACATGATTTGGAAAACTTCCCTTTCATTATCTACCTTGTCTTTTCACATTCTTGATGGTTTGATAAGTTTTTCTTGATCTATCTTTAAGCTCGCTGCTTCTTTCCTCAGCCATGTCCAGTCCACTGATGAGCCCATGAAAGGCATTCTGGTTTTGATTTCCAGCATTTCCTCTTGATCCTTAGAGTTTCCATCTCTCTGCTTACATTACTCATTTGTTCTTACATCTTGTCCACTTTTTCCATTAGAGCCTTTAGCATGTTAATCATACTTATTTTAAATTCCCAGTATGATAGTTCCAACATCTCTGCCATATCTGAGTCTAATTCTGACTCTTCCGTTGTCCCTTCAGACTGTTTTTTCTCGCCTTGTAGAATCCCTTGTCATTTTTGTTGAAAGCCCGACATTATGTACTGAGGAACAGAAAGTAAACGAAATAATCCTTTAGTGTGAAGTTTGTGTTAATCTGGGTAGGCGTGGTTTGTGTCTAATGTTTATTGTAGCTGTAGGTGCCAGAGGCTTCAAATGTATCTAATGTTCTTGTTTTTGTTTCCCCTGTTGACGTTGGACTTTCCTAAATACTACTCCTCATAGGGAGTCTGTGTCTTGCAGAGTTAACAATTGCAATCCACTGTTACTCAACTGCAGCTCTGTTGCTGTAGTACTAATCTAGGGTTGGGGCAAAAAACCTTTCTGTAATCTTATGACTAAATCTTTCTTTTAGTAATCCTGTGTCCTTGAGCCGCTGCCTTCAAGGGTGTGGGGTGGTGGTGCCATTTTTAACTTTCATTCATAGAATTATTAATCAAAACTGCAAAAGTAGATTTATAGAGCTACAGGTCAGTAGGAAAACAGGAGGGAAATGCAATGTTCCAGAGACATTTTGAAATGTTGCAAAGGAGCCTATAGTAGCTAAAAATTTACAGTTAAACTATGGTTACACAACAGATTATATTCAATCCTGCATTTTCTCAGGAAGTTCTTCTTTATATTTGTCTTTCTCTTTTCCAAGTTGTCAAAATTTGGCTTTGCACTCAATAATTTTTTTCTCTATCTTTGTCCAGTTTTAGCCTGATGATAGCCAACCGCTCAGGTTAGTGCCCACAGCCTTCTCAGGCTTCATTCATTCAATGTAGATGATATATTCCTTTCTCTACACCTGGACTACCATGCCAGCTTGATGATCATTGTACTGTCCCTGAACCACCTGGACTTCGTCATCCTTGTGAACAGGCATGGAGCAGACATTGTCCTTCTGCTGCAGCTGCTTGGAGAGCTGGCAGACGTGATCTTCTTGGGCATATGCAAGAGGGCCCGAAAGCAGCGTTTGTGGTTTTTGCTGCAGTCCTAGGTCACAAAGGGATTGAATTTCATGATGACCTGGCACCGGGTGGGCTCAAAAATGCATGCCTTCACATGTGTTCCTGAGATCCCCTCATCCACTTTAGGTGAATCATGAAAGCTGCAGGGTGATATAGTGAGAGAAATGCCCTTATGGCAGGAGAGATTAGGCTCTGGTAAAGTTTTATTTTTCCCCAGAGATTAGGCCTTTGCTATGGAGAATGCCTCAGGCATATTTTACCATTGTTACTCTTCCCTTTTCCTGGCAGAGCCATGAGGGGATCTTTTCAACATTTCACCGTGAGAACATGGCAGGTTTCCTGGAAGTAAAGCCCAGGAAAGTGTGGGGTCCCATAAGACTGCGACTACCAAGAGTTTCTCTCCTAAGGCTAATCCAACTCAGTCTCCAGAAAATCAAAATTACCACTTAAATGTCCCTACAGTTTATAGTTCCAGTGATTTCTGCTCTTCAGGTAAGCAGACCTCAGCTGTGACTCTCTGGAGTCACCTTTGCATCCATATGGGGGTGGCAGTATTCCCTACAACCTCAGGTCTCTGATAGGTCCAGGAAGAGTTGATCTGTAGTTCTTTCAGTTTTTTCTTGTTATAAAGATGGGAGTGTGGCCTTCCAAGCTCTTCACATGTCAGAGATGCTGGAAGACATATCTTAGGGCATGGACTGCTAGAATGTATCCCTTACCCTCAATTTCCAAGGTGGATGCAAAAAAATTTTTTTTTTCCTCTCAGGACAGATTTTTGTTCTGTTTTGTTTTTTGGGGTGAAGATGACTGATGGTGGTATTTTATGTCACCACAGGCAATATGTGACACAGTTGAGAACTTGATTCTGAAACCAAAATATGAGAGATTGAATTCTGGCTCTACTTCTTTTCCAAGTGTGTTACTTTGAGAAAGACACTTCACCTTGCTGTTCTTTAGTTTCTTTGTCTAAAGAAATGAGGCCCAAAATAGTAGCTTTCTCTCAGAGAAAGGATAAATTGTGCTAATACATACAAACATCTTAGAGCAGTGCCTGGCACAAAATAAGTACTTAATAAATATTGGCTATTATTAAATTTCCCCAAAGTTCATCTGTTTCTCTATTGGTGTGAGAGAGTGGGAATGTTTTTAAGACAGTGTATCCACTGTCCCCTTAGAATTTAGAGGCCAGGCTCAGATTGGCATTAGAACTGATAGAAATCAGCAGGCAACTTCAAGCCATGAGGCTAGACTATAGCAAAGGGTTTTCTAATTGAGAGACACGCCTTTGTCCCTGACGATGTAAGGCAGAAGTCCAACAGCTTTGTTTTATTTTGTTGAAATCATTGTGCGTTTGAAGAATTGTCCTCATGGATAGTTTATGGATTCTGGAAAACTTCCTACAAAAGCAAGACTCTTTGATCTATAAGTGTTTGCTTTTCATCTTAAAAAAAAAAAAAACATGAAAAAACAAAACAAAACAAAAAAACCAAAAAACAAACCCAATAACAACAACAACAAAACAACAACAGAAAACTACCACTAACAACAAATAAACCCAATATAAAACTCTAAAATAAAAGTTTTTGAGGAGCTTTGAAGGCCTGTCCTTCTCCCTAGAAAGAACCTCACTGTTATGATATATGTGATTGTATTGCCATGACTGGGAATGTGACCCTAGTCCTTCAACAGAAACGGAGATGTTCTTGTAAAGGGGGTAGGTGGGGTTCTCTTCAGAGCTGATAGTTTAATTCCATATGGACTTTTTTCTCCATGCCAAGACTGCTTAATGCTCACAGACTGAGGTTAAAAAAAAAAAAAAAAGGTTTGTCTTCAAGAGTACCCAGTCTTTATTTTGCTCTTTTCACCAGTTTCATCCCTTCAAGTCTCTCAGCATTAAGTATCTTTAACAACAAACATTAATAAGTGCCCATAAGTTGCATGCAAATATGTGGGAAATTCTGAGAAATATCACACATGGTTCTGGCCCCCTAAAGATTGACAGTCCAGGGCTGTATGCTGCTCTTTGCAACTTTGGCTAGTTCTGCCTTCCTTCAATCTTATCCTGTATTTTCTCCATATTCACTAAACTACAGACTTGTGGAGGAAGATGTAGAGCTCATTTAACCTCATTCATTTTACTTTTTGTGGCAAAGGTAATGTCCATCATTTCAGCTGATGTTACATCTACGGAATTCACTGTATTTGATAACATTCAAAACTGATATAGGTTATCCACTTTGTGGATATGATGGAGTTCTTATCTGTGGAATGATATAAGCCATGATATGATACAAGCAATTTCCAAGTCTGGCTCCTGGATCATCCTACAGGGTCTTCCTTGCTCTCTCTCTCTCCCTGTCTTTGGAACCAAAAACGGAAGACTCTAAAGTAACAGAGCCGCAATATGAAACAGGACTGGTCCCTAAATTACTACTTGAAAGGGTGCTATCCCAACAGTCATCTGATAAGAAAATTCTCATTGGATTTTGTGATCAGAATATATATTTTATTATGTATTAATAATGAATAAAGAGTTCTTGCAGTTGTTTGCTATAGCAGCTGTCATTAAATGATACACAGAGAATTGAATTTCAGATAATTGAAATAATTTGTTCTAGATGACATATCATTTTGTGTCAGGGCTGGTATTAAAAGTTGACCTTGAATTTATGACATTTTCTTTTTACTTCTTTAACTGTTCAATCTCAGCTAGTTATAACAAAAGGAAAAACATATATCAAAACATAAGAAATCAACACTGAACTGTTTAATATATAGTAATTCCACTTACTGCCTCTCTGTATTAAAAAAAATACTGTATTTCAAGACATTCAATGCCTTGGGTACTTGCCATTCCCAAAAGAATTTCTAAAACTGTGAATTTCAGGAGGTCTGGCTAAAAGTTGGGGGGAGATAGATGGAGTCATTAGACAATTATTCAAAGTTAAGTCACAAAAATCACCACACACTGTATGGAATAAGTCCATTTTCAGTTCCCAGATGTCAAATTTTCTTTTGACTTGAAATGATAATCACATGAGCTTGTGAATCCTTAATTCCATTTAACACTCCATCCATGCCAGTGGATGAGTTAGACTATTGAAGGTATCTGACTAAAGGAAATACTTCAGGGCCAAAGTAAACTGTCAAAATGAGGCTAAATTTAGCTTTGTAAGAGAGCAGATTTAAATGTCAGTGGGTTTCTTACCATGACCTAACAAAGTAATAACATTTGTGCCCCACAGAAACATTTTAAATGTTGAAGACAGGACAAGGTTTGTAACCCATTTTTTCTAAACCACAGACTAAGATCAGACCCCATGCAAGTTGAGGATTACTTGAAATCTGAACTGTTTCACACTGGGTACGTACAGTGTTTCCAATGCAAAACTCTTTAGTTCAATGGCTCTGACAGTGAATGGTTGGTTACAACCAAATCACAGAGTGCGATAGCCTCTATGACCATGCTGTCACCTCAGATGCTCCAGTGAGTGTTTAAAGAATACCAGTGATAGGAGGAATATTTTCTTTCTCAATTCTCTTTTCAACATGGTCAAATATCTGCATAAAGTGACTCAATCAAAAGCAAGCAGAATGTCTGCTGTTATGAAATCTTACATTCTTTCACATTTAAGGGAAAGAAAGAAAATGAAGCATGGGAGGAGAGTATTTTAACTTTGCAAACAAAAACAAAGTTACTTTTTTTCTGGGAGCTTTTCCCTAGGAAGTTGTTGAGAATCTGGTAGCTGTTATGAACTGTATTTCAGTTGTGATTGTTGGATTTTGCATTTTGCATTTTGGGAAACGTTCCATGTTCTTGTTCTTGTTCTTTTTTTTTTTTTTAACATTTGTAAAACAATTGCATGAAATGACTTTTAAAAAATCTTTCCAAAGTTATCTGCCAAAAATCTGAGTAACTTTCCTACATTGTATTCCTATAGGTTTTTCTTCAGAACAGATGAGTTACTGAGGCGCCCTAGGACAGGGCTATATGGTCAAGAAAGCATAGTGTGGCTTTTGGGGTGTATCCATTCATATTATTTTGGCATTTCTATAAAAAACAAATTCATTACACACCATATTGTTTTCATATAGTAATTATCTAACAAAAATGTGTCTAGATAGGATAAGGATAATTACTACAAAACTTTCATCACAGGGAACATTCTAACATGAACCCTAAGGCAGTTATTTTAGAATAAACTATAGCGACTCTATCCTATTTGTATGGTGTTAATTTATACTTTGATATCATATGTAGTAAATATTGACCTGTGAACAAGGTAATGTATATGTTTGACACTCTAAAGAATTTCCTTTTTCAGTCTTCAGAGAATAGGAGATTTTATTGCTGACAATCAGACTGACTTTGGGCTTTGACCTAAAGGGCAATGGCTTTGGCCTATCAACTAAGGAAGCAACCTCATTGGAACGACCAGAAACCCAAAGGAAAGCCACGCCTGTTCTTCAAGGGGAAAACAGATGATAAATGACATGATGCACTTTCTCCCACAACCATTGTCCTTTTTTCCCTTGAGTAATTTTTCAGATATAGGCGGTCCCCAATTTGTAAGTTCACAAAGTTCACTTGTCAGGAGCACTGTTGAAACAGAACATAATGTCCCATAAAATCAATGTTATTCTGGTCGTTGCTGAAGTTGATGTCTTTTTTTTTCTGCCCCAAATCCTCCCTTTTTCTGCTGTTGATAATCCCCCTTTCGCTACCTCCCACCCTGTGGTTCTCATAGACCACCTCCACACCCCTTGACACCAGCCCTAGTCAAATGCAATAATTAAGCAAAGGAGTAGACACAATCCAAGTTGGAACCATCATAGTACCCCAACCCCCAACCCCCACAAGTCATAGTGACTTAGCCAAGTGGTGACCATGTGGTTCAAGCTGAGCCTGGCTAATTGCATTCTGTTCCAGGAATATTTCATTCCAGGAGCTATGGAGTAAGATCTCTATTTTCTCTACTCTGAAGCTGTGAGGTTCTGAACCTGTTGGTGTTAGAATCAGTATTTCTCACCATGTAAAGTCACTGGCTTATAAAAAAGAGTGAAACCAACAGGCCAAGAGAAGCAGAATGAGAGAGAAAGAAAGAGAGAGCTGACAATATGCATCCCTGGTTTTCATTGTCTGAAGGCCAGAATTGCCTTAGTTCTTATTTTCTGAGGCTGGTTATTGAACTCTTTGGGTATGGAAGCCCCCAGTAGTCTAGAACAAAACAAATATAACAAAACATCTCTCTCTCTTCCCCACTATTCTTTTTCCCCTTAAGTCTATTTTAATTTGTCTCTTATAATTTGGTGCCCTACGTAAAATGGTTGATGGATTTAGAAATGTATTTGGTCCACAATGCAGGAAATTAGCCTTTAGTATGAGCCTGGGAATCCTCTACTTCCTTTTTTCTCTGATCTACTTTCAGCAAGAATTCAGTGAGATCAGATAACCTAAACAAAAATTCAGGCCCAGTATTTTGAATTAAATATTTCCTTCTTTTGTGGTAACCATGACGATAACAGTATGGTGAAAAGAGAGCATACTGATTCTCAGAATTCTGCTAATTTTCTGGGACCCTCAGCCCAAGTAAAGAGCCCAGGCAGACCTCCAGTATTGTGCTGGTTAACTGTTTAAAGTAGTATTTAGGAAGGGGACATGTGTAATACCGGGGGTAACTGAGATGGAGCTTTGATCATCTAAGAATGGCCTTCATGTCATACTCATCCACTCATTTGTACTTTTTATTCAGTTTTGTTTTCTGAAACAGCTGAGTCATCTCAACAGTAGGAATAAACTTAAAAAAATACTCCTCAAAATATCAATTATGTTACCATGATGATGCTGATTGCTAACCCATACTAATTACATTAGTTCATCTCAGATGAAAATATTCTTTATTTCTTGAGAGGCATGAACCCTCCCAGGCTCTGATAATACTTTTTCACATTCTGAAACAATTCATCTTTATGCACTTTTTAATTACAGATATTTATTTTATGTGTGTGTTCTACCATGTCAATGACCTTCTGAAAATGTACACACATACACACACATGTGTGTGCATTTTCCTTTTTAGCCATAGTATCTCCACTGCTTCTTGGTATAACCACACTAAAACCCAATACACCTGCCTAAAGTGTGTTTGGTGAAAGGCAGGGAGTGGTTAGGAAGAAGAGTACACTGTTGCATACATTTTGTCATCCCACACTTTTTCTAATTCTCTATCCTTGGGGAGGGTTATCCTAGTTTATTTGGTAGGTACATTCATTTATTTAATAAATACTATTGATGTATACATGCTACATTCTAGGAATTCAAAGATTAATAGAATAGAGTCCTTGACAATAAGTTCTCAGCCCGGTGGAAAGACTATCACATAATCAGATATATTTTTTTAAGAGAGGGAGGGGGAGTAGGGGCAAGGAAGAGGGAGAGAGAGAATCCCAGGCAGGCTCTTGCCCAGTGCAGAGCCCGACATGGGGCTTGATCTCACAACCCTGAGATCATGAGCTGAGCTGAAATCAAGAGTCAGACACTTAACTGACTGAGCCACCCAGGTTTCCCAATCAAATAATTTTAATAGTTACAACAGGAAATTTGAGTGTGCAGAGGAATGGCACCAGACTGTATCTTAACAGATTAGAAGAAGTTATGGTTTAAATGCATCATGAAGGATTAAAAGAGATGAACTCAGAAAAGGCCGTGATTATAGAATAGAGGATAAGAGTTCGCAGCTGAAATGAGGACCAAGAGGAATGTATTTTAGGAACAGATTACAGCATTGGGAAAGCAACACGGTATGTGAAGCAGTTCAGTGTTGCAAGAGTAGTAAGTGTGAAGTAGTTGATGACTAAAGCTGAGAATTAAGAGATAAATGGGAGCCAGATGTTGGAGGGCTTTACATTACCATTTTATGAGGTTTGAGATTATTTTGTTAATAAGGAGTCACACAAGCGATTTTAATAGGTCGGTAGCCTAAATAGATTTACTATCAATCGCTGTAGCATCAGGCTTGAGAATGTGTCTGAGTAGGATAATCTCAGTACTTCACTTGACACATGATGGTGGCTTAGGTCTTCCAAGTCAACAAAAGTCCTACAACCATTAGAAAAATGGCCAAAGTATATAAATACAAAATTTACAGAAAAGAAAATTGAAATGACTTTTATTATTTATTTATTTTAAAAATATTTTATTTATTTATTTGAGAGAGAACACAAGCTGGGGGAGCAGCAGGCAGAGGGAGAAGCAGGCTCCCCAACGAGCTGAAGGCAGACGCTTAACCAACTGACCCACCCAGGCATCCCTAAAATGACTTTTAAACTTATTTATTAAAGCTCAATCCTGTTCATAATAATATAAATGAAAAGTTAAAAGTTAATGAGATAATTTTTACCTGTAGATAGAGACAGAAATCTATTAACACTACATTTTGGACTGTGGGAAAATAGGCACCTTCTTGGATTTCTCACAAAAACCATATATATTTTGAATCATAATTTCACTTCTAAGAATTAGCCTAAAATATCCTCACATATGTATAAAAGGAGTTGTGTGAAAAGTTCTCACTAAAGTATATTGTTTCTAAAGGCAAAAGTTTAAAAACATTGATAGCAGACAATATGTACATGTAATGGATACTATGACCTCACTAGAAAGGACATTTATAAGTTTTTATGTATAGAGAAGGAATAACCTCCGAAAGTGTATTTATAAGAAAAAAGTAATAAATAAGACTATGTATCATGTTGTGACATATGGGTGGGAAAAAAAACACATGAGTGTGAATAGAATATTTTCTGAAAGAATACATAAAAAATTGGTAATAAGGGTTGCTTCTGGTGAGGGACCAGAATAATGAGGGCTTAGGAAGAGGGGGTGACTTATTTTTCATAGTATACTCTTTTGTATTATCATAATTTATACTAAATGAATGTACTACCTAGTCAAGGAAGGAGAGAAAGGGGAGGAGGGAGGGTGGGAGGAAGTAAGAAATAAAGGAAGGAAGGAAGAAAAGAAAGAATTTAGGGGAATTAATGCGTAAGTTGAAATTGCATTTCCTCTAAGAGGGTTGAACTTATACTTACACAAGGTCAGGAGATGAGCCTTGCAAACCACAAGAAGCAAAACAAAACAAAACACCCCCAAAACACAAAACACAAGACACAACTGAACAACAAAAACACATGTAATTGAGACATCCGCATAACAGTAATGCTCAAAGTGCAAAGGTCTCCAATAAGCCATGGGCTAAAAAGATTGCACTTATCAGTAGTATGGTATCTGTGCTAACTCAAGCTTGGAATAGGAAAATAAAATTTTCCCTATGAATTTGTAACCAGAATTTGTCCTCATTTGCATCTGGGGACTGATTTTTCTTAAGAAAGAATCCTTATGTCACGAAAGTAAAAGAGAAAGGAGTTTTGGGTGATAATATCATGTGAAACATGGAAGAATCAAATGGAAACCATCCTAATAGTATATATTCTTATCCTAAGCTCCTCAGGTTCTCTACTGATAATTCCCCTAAATAATGAACATGACCTAAAAATGACAAAACCCACCAAAAAACAAATTACCATGAGTGAGAGATTAGGCCTTCAAAAGTGTCATACAACAGAGCTATTAAGTAAAAATGTTTCAAACTAGTAAACACATAAAAAAGGACTCAAAACAAAAAACAATATAAGAAAAGTTGGTAACAGAGTTAAAATAACTGAAACAGAATATCTAGACATAAATATGGCTCATGGGGTAATTAGCAAGATGGTAAAATAAGAAGTTCCAGTTCTTGTTCTTCCACAGAAACACTGCTTTAATGTTGACATATAGACCAAAATAACTTTCTGAAATTTCCAGAATCCAGTTAAGAGGTTCCAGCACCCCAAAAAACGCATACATCCAAGAACAAACTCATTGAAATAAGTAAGAAGAACAGTTTCAGTTTACCCACATCAGATCCTCTCCTAAGTGGGCACAGGATAATACTGACAGAGATCAACATGGCCTGAGATATCTCCCTTGGGAAAAATAGAAAGTGAAGCATGTATTTAACATCTCCAGGCTTTTGAGACACTGTTTCTCTCTCATCTCATTCAGAGTTTTGGAGAAACAAGCAACGCTTGAAAGCCTAGGGGCAGGTATGAACAAAGAAAAGGGGTGGCTGGCTCTTCACAGCTAGCATGGGTCTGCAAGATTGGGAAAGGTTTACAACTTTGAAAAAGTATGTACATTTCAGCTTCCCCTTCAAGAAGGAGGAAAAGAAGTGGAGCTTGCACTAATGTCCAGGCCATTCAGTGCACTGACCTAGGAAAAAAAGTGGGTGGTTTATGGCAACCCACATGGCTCTGCAAAATTAGGAGAAGGTGCATCTGAAATAGAGGATGAGGTGTGGTGCATCAATATCCATAGAAAAGTTTGAAAGACTCCCAGAATCTACCCTGGTTAATTAGTGAAGGTTTTTCTCCATCAAAACCATCTGTAAAGACTGGAAGAGATGACTGCTTCTTCAAATGTGGTGACATGAATACAAAGCTACAAGAAGCACAACAAATCAGGGACATATAATACAAGAAAAGAAACAAAATAAAGGGGGTTCTGGGTGGTGCAGTCAGTTAAGCATCCAACTCGGTGTGAGATCAAGCTTCACATAGGGCTCCATGTTCAGCATGGTCTGCTTAAGACTCTCTTCCTTTCCCTCTGCCCACCACCCCCCCCGCCTCTCTCAAATAGGTAAATAAATCTTTTTTTAAAAAAGAAAAAGAAACAAAGTAAATCTCCAGGAACAAACGCTCAAGAAAAAGAGATCTATGAATTGTTCTTTTATCTATCAATATTCTCTTATAGCTCACTGAGCTTTTCAGAATAATTATTTTGAATTTTTTAATCAAACAATTCATAGATCTCCTTTTCTTGAGGGTTTGTTCCTGAAAATTTACTTTGTTCTGTATATGATTGAAATTAAATTGTGATCAGCTTTAAAAAGACTGTTATAACTAGAAGTGTTTTAAGTTAGCCTCATGGTAACTATGAGGGAAATGCCCATAGAAGATACACAAAGTAAAAAGAAAAAAGATTCAGAGGAAAGTGGGTGGGGGATGGGATAGATGGGTGAAGGGTATTGAGGGCACTTTTTGTGATGAGCACTGAGTGTTGTATGTAAGTGATGAAGCACTGAATTCTTCTCCAGAAACCAATATTGCTCAGTATGTTAACTAAGTAAAACTTAAATTAAAAAAAAAGTTAAAAAAAAAGAAAAAAGATTCGTAGAATATCACCATAAAAATTAAGAAAACACAAAGACAGCAAAAAAAGAAACGAGGAACAAAAGAACTACAAGAGAGACAGAAAGAAAAAATGAACAAAATGGCAATTATTAGCCTTGACCTATCAACAATTAGTTTAAATGTAAATGGATTAAGCTCCCCAGTCAAAAGACATAGAGTGGCCAAATGGACTAAAAATCAAGATTCCACTTTGTGCTATCTACCAGACACTCTTTAAATTTAACAACACACTTAGGCTGAAAGTATAACGATAGAAAGTGATATTTCATGTAAATGGTAACCCAAAGAGAGCAAGTGTAGCTATATTAATATCAGACAGAGTAAACTTTAAGTCTAAAACTATCACAAGAGACATAGACATTATCTAATGATAGAAGAATTAATTCATTGAGAAGATACAGCAATTATAGACAGATATGCATGACCATTACAGCACCTAACTATATAAAACAGACATTAATAGAACCGAAGGGAGAAATAGACAGAAATAAAATAATAGTAGGGTCTTCGATATCTCAGTTTCAATAATGGAGAGAACGCGCAGGCAAAAAGTCAATAAGAAAAGAGACGTGATCAACACTACCGACCAAATGCACTAAACAGACATACACAGAACGTTCCATCCAACAGCCGCAGAGTACACATTCTTCTCAAGTGCACACGAAACATTCTCCAGAATACATTATATGTTAGGACACAAAAAAAATCCTAGCAAATTAAAGACATTACAATGATACCAACTATCTTTTCCAACAAGTTTTGGTGAATATGTGAAGAAATGGGAACCTTTGCACACTGTTGGTAAGAATGTAAAATGGTGCAGCTGGAAAACAGTGTGGAGGTTCCTCAAAAGATTAAAAATAGATTTGCCATATAATACAACAATCCCACTCCTAGTATATGTTCAAATGTATTGACATCAGATCTGTAAGAGATATCTCAGTGTAAAATTTCAGTTATGGCAATCAGTAAGTTCTAGGGATTTGCTGTACACCATAGTGCCTATTGTTAACATCATTGTGTTGTGCACTTAAACATTTAAGAGGGTAGATCTCATGTTAAGGGTTGTTACTACACACAGAAAAGAACAAAGGCAGACAAGAAAACTTTTGGAAGTAATGGATATATCTATTACCTTAATTGTGGTGTTGGCTTCACAGGTGTATAAATATGTTCAAACCCATCAAATAGTGTGCATTAAATATGTGTAGTTTTTGTATATCAATTATTTCTCATAAAGCTGTTAAAATGGTTCTTGGAATTAATGAAAGAGAGAGAGAGATGGAAAATATGAAAGAGGTAAAGAGTCATAAAGGAGAATATGAAGGTTTTTACCATATGTTCAGAAAATATTTTTTTCCCTGTGTCCACTAAAGAAGCTTAAAAAATTGATTTGGAGAGATGCAAATGATTATCCTGTCTGGTAGACATTTGTGGGGCCCAGGTCCGTACAAATGCAGATATATATAAAACATATGTAAATATTTGAGATTTATAATTCAAGCTAACAAATTATTAAATAATTTATATCTTCCTCCCTTGACAAATATGCCTTCATAACTATAAACATATGTCAAGTTATGACTTTTATAAGACTAAAAATGATCAGATTATCAAAGATGACTAACTTAAATTATTATTGCGCATTGTTTGGTTTTTCTGGTGATGGACCAGTGATCTTTGGATAAATAATATACAAAAACATACACAATTTATAAATCATCATATTAAATTTTCAAATTATATTTTTCTTCATTTCAAAAGGCTGATAATCATATTATTAAAAATAAGATTTTTATATAATTTTTTGAGTGACAATTATGTCAAATTAAAAACTGTCCTTGAGTTACCATAGTTCTTATATTTTTTATATTCATCTCATTTTAAATAATTATTGGATTTGGGAATGACCTAAGAACTTTATATCACATCTAGATTTTTTAATAGAAATGCATAAATTATTGTTAAAATTAATATTAAATTAATATTGTTAAAATTAATTTTGATGAATTATTGTCATGGATAACTAAAATATTCTAATTAAATCAAATTAATTGCTCTCATGTAATGAATTTTACCATCTCATAAAGTGATACCTAGAGCTATACAGTAATGTAAAGGATTGGTATACCCAGAATTCATGTATACATGAATACAGATTTAAGAATAACCTGAATTGTTAAATATTGGAAAGTCCTCCTCAATCACCATGTACAACTGTTGTAAACCAGGCTAAATGCCAGCTATCATGGAATCATAAATCGGAATAAAAACAAAAGAAAAAAGAAAAAGAGAAATGACAGAGTGGACCGAAGACACTACTTGGAAATACATTGTTATGGAAGAATCCTTTATACTCATTCTTTAGGAAAAGAAGAATTTGACAAATTATGTAGTCTTCTCCTACTAACTTTCCTATTGCTCAAATCTTTTCACTATGAAGCATTGTCTATTTTTGACAATGGCTGTCACATAACCTATGGATATTCATGGCATTTCAAAGTAGTTTTTTTTTCTCAAAAATTCAAAAAGAGAAGGTTTCTTGGAGTCTCGATGCTGTTAATTGTAAGACCAGATATTTAAAGTTTTAGGTTGCACTGTACAAGCATTGAGTGCTGAATTACAAGTGACAATTGTTTTTAAATATTGTGTGTGTGTGTGTGTGTGTGTGTGTGTGTGTGTGTAGTGATGAAAGAAGGACCTTTAAAAATATGGGATCTGAGACTGGAACTTCTCTTGCCTAGGTGTTCAAGTGGTATTGCCAACTGGAGTTCTGAAAGGATAGAATAAAGAGAATGCAATATTAAAGAGGAGAAAAGCGATTTTAAGTAGGTAATGGGTGAAATTTTCTAAAAAGTAAAAGAAGGCACAAAAGAATCAGAGGCTCAGATTCAGGAAGCCTAAGGAGTCTAGGGAAGTATAAATAAAACTGGAGTTTGCTAGACACTGCACAATGAATCTCAAGACATCAAGGAAAAAGAGATTCTTTAAACAATTGGAGATAAAAACAAAGTTTCTACAAAAAGCACACTTTCCATTAATATACTCTTGCTGAAAGAGCTTCTAAAGAATATATTTCTGGAAGAAAAACAATAAAAACCAAAGGGAAGATAGGATATGCAAGGCAGATGGTAGGCAAACAAATTGGTAAACATGAGGAAAAATAGGAACCAGATTAACTATATAAAATAATCATCATGAACACTAATTTCGTGGAGGGTATATACAGGTGCAACAAACATATTGGCCAACAATATGACATAACATGAAAGGCGGATAAATGAAACTAATGTGTTCTAAGGCTCTTGGATATTTTGGGAGAAGAGTGGAGATTATAATGAACTTTATATATTAGTGAATACATGTGCTACAAATTTGGGATAACCAGCTAACAGAAATATAATGTATTAATGTCAAAATTCGTGAATAAAAGAAACAATGGAACAAAAAATCTGTAGAAACAACATGGTTAATAGAAAGAAGAATAACATGGTAAATATAAGTGTAAATGTGTCAGTAATAAGACAAAGCTTATCAGCTATAAATCTGTCAAATTCAATTAAAAGGAAAGAAAGAAAGAAAGAGAAAGAAAAAAATCCAGTTATAAAAACAAATCTATAAGAAAAGTGCACTGCGAGATTGAGAGGAGAAAGATAAAAGTTACAATAGATAAATCACCAATGAAAGTTAATGAAGGTATGACACTCTAAGGAAAAAAATATTTTAAGGTAGGAGCAGAGATAAAGTGGTCACTACATAATCATTGGAAGAACAACTTTCCAGGAAGATATAAATTTGTATGGTTCAAACTGCACAAAGCTTCAAACTGTGTAAGCTTCAAACTGAATAAGGCAAAACTTGATAGACTAACAAAGAAGAAAAATATAAATACATCATACAGTGGCAGGATTTAGAATAAGTCACTAGATAACTGATTGATCAAGAAGAAAAAACTTAGCAAGGATATATAAAATTCGAACCATACAATGAAAAACTTACATCTCTCTCTCTTTCTACATATGTATATATATACACACACATAGGTATTTACCTATAGATCTATATATAGATATATACAAATATAGGTAGATATACACATATCCATATGAAATTTTCACTATTTATACCTTCTAGACTTAAAACTGGCAACCAATTTCATATGGTTTAATTGAATATGTATAAAGCTAAATCCAGCAATTGAGAAGGCATTTTTTCAAGAATTCTTGATAAACAACTAAAAATTATTAAAACTAATAAAAGAGTTTAGTAAGGTAGATGGATACTAGGGAAACATAAAAGTAACTATTATATCCCAGAAGCAAAAACAAATTCTAAAAATATAATAGAAGAAATATTTCCCAATTGCAAATTAAAAAACCTTAAAAATATGGAAGTAACAGGACTATGTAAAATTAATGATGGATTAATAAATGTAATTGAAGAATGCAAGCTAATCATAATAAATGTAGTAGTCTTATTTTTAAAGATAAGAATACTAGAGATCGTGAGTGCCAGGTCTATAAATGTAATACAGTATTTGTAATATTTCAAAGAGATTTTGAATGGATTTTGATAAACTGAGTTTTCTATTTATTTGGAAGAAGAAATGCTTAAAAATGGCCACATTATTTTTAAATGAAGATAAATAGAGGGGCATTAGCCCTAGGAGATATAAAAATGATTCAAAGCAACCACAATTAAAATGATAAGGTCTTAGTATAAAAGTAGGCAAATAAACCAATGGAAAAGAAATGAGTAGAGAAATAAAGTACAGTTTAAATGAATGCTTAGAATTAATGAAATTTAAATCTTTGAAAGAATTAATAACGTTGAAATATTTTAAATATTTCCTGTAAGAAAATTCAAAATATTTTAAAAATCAGATCTTCCTAAGGTTATTTATATGTTAGAAATACTCCCAGTTTTCTTAGTTTGGTTTTTAGCAAGGAAAGATGATTTTTTTTACGATTATTTATTTGAAAGAGAGGGAGAGAGTGAGAAAATCGAATGGAGGAAGGGGCAGGGGGGAGGACAAGCAGACTCCCGGTGAGTGCGAAGCCCTATGCAGGGCTGGATCCCAGGACCTGAGATCAAGAGTCCAATACTCAATTTATTGAGCCACCTAGGCACCCCAAGGAAAGATGATTTTAATGAGAAAATAACCACACAAGAATAGCTAAGAAAACTCTCAGAAGTGTATTAGTAAGGGGGATATTGTCTACTTATAGATTAGAATATAATTCAGGGGTGTCTGGCTGGCGCAGTCTGTGGAGCATGCGACTCTTGATCTTGGGGTTGAGTTTGAGCCCCACATTGGCTGTAGAGATTACTTAAATATAAAATTTTTAAAAAATGTTAAAAAAGAATATAATTCAGAAATAAAATAAAAATTATGTTTTATATAATAGTTGCTAAATATATTGTGTACTTTCTATGTGTTAGACATGCTTCTAAGCACTTTACAGATACTGTCATTTAAGTCTTAAATCAACTATATAAGGTAGGTGCTATTTTCCCCATTTTACAGAGGAAAAACTTAGGCAAAAGTTTGAATGAATATGGAAAAGATGGATTTAATAAATTGTGAGGAAATAACTGATAGATATTTTTAAAAAATGGATGGCTATTGATATAGCTTTACATCAAAAGAAATTCAAATGGATCAATGATTTAAACGCAAAAGACGAAACTATGCTAAAACCTCAAAGCATAATCAGAGAGTGGTGGAGGTTTTCTGGTGGTGACAGTCAATTGCTTTTTTAAATTACTAGATGATTCATAGTGAAGAGCAATAGGACAGTTGCTAAAGTGCAATGAAGAGTTAAGAGAATCATTGGTTTACGTGTTTGCTGTCTGTGTGCATACCAGTGTGCATATGCATGCACTTGTGCGTTTCAGGATAAGATAGACCTTTTCTTGAAAGAAAAAAAAATGGAAGAAAAAAATGAGATTTGAGAAAATCGAGAAAACAAAAATATATGGAGGGACAAAGAAGAACATAGGCAACAGGTTTGGGGACTGGGACTGGATTGGTTATGGTGTAGAAGACAGACATCTTACATTCTAAAATGAATTAAGTTTGGGTTGGAAATTACAATTTTGTGGTGGCTCCCATATATAAGGTTGAGTGTATTTTTCTACTAGTACTCAGTATGTGAAAGAGGAGATGAACAACTGTGGAACTGATTCAGAGTAGTAGTGGATTTGTGGATGTGGCAGAAGAAGACAGATGGAAAGGAGCTGAGGTCTGGGGGAAGGAGAGTTAGATGACCATCCTGGGCATGCCCAGCCTGGGGGGGGATTAAGTGTTAAGTGAGTGCTGAGAGACTAGAAAGAAATGAAGGTTGGAAAGCATAACGACAGACAAGAAGACAAGAAGAATTATTTAAGAAATGCTAAATGAGTTAAAATGGGTGGAAATTGTGATTAAGTGAATGTAGAGGTCAAAGAGAAGAGAAACATCTAGAATAACTCCTAGGTTTGTATCTCGGATGACTGGATGTATTTATGATCCAGGAATAGCGAAGGGGAAGCAAGATCAGGAGGGAAGGGGTAAGTTCGGTTATTGGCAAATTAGAGTTTAGGGAGCATGTGAGTCGTCCAGGTGATCATATTTAATAGGCAGTTGGATAGATGAATTTTAAATCCAACCACGTCTTAGATCAGGTTTCCCAATAGATTCTTAGATAAAAATTTATGTGTGAGTGATTTACTAAAGAAGTTCTTCCAGAAGTAGTGGAAGCTATAGGGAAGGAAGGGGAAGAAGTCAGTCAAGGGTGCTGTCTCAGGTGAAGTCCCAGCCTCCTTCAAGTCTAAGGGGAACTCTGAAGAATAAATTGCACCATGCAACTTGTTCTGCTCAAACGAGGGAGCCAGGCTTTTAATCTGTTGCAGAGATCATGAGCTATGGTCTGCTTCAAGGGACACATTTTCAGGAATGAAGGCTCTTGACAAGTCCTTGCAAAGTGGCCCTGGTAAGCCCAAGAATTGTCTTCTACAGCAGGTTGCTGGGGCAGGGCTTCAGAAACAAAGCATGGGTGTGGCCACACAACAAACAAAAGGCACCTGAGAGAGTCTGATCAGAACACAGAAGGGCCGAGAAAGATCCAAGTTTAAAATTCATCCGTTGGTGGAAGTTAGGGCAAGAGGAGGATAGGGTCCTAAAGGCAGAGTGCTTAGAAGGTAGAAAGAAATGATCCTGGAAAATCAATGACCTTTCAAAGGGAGAAAAGCCTGTGAACAGCCTGAAAAATTGAAGAAAACATCCAGAAAAACTGGAGGAGTGGCGGACCATGGACATATCCTGGGCGTAATCATTGTTGGCTTGTGCTTGTTTGTTTTATGATTATTCACATCCTCATACTGCTGTTTTCTAAGAGCCAGTAGTGCGGTTATGGTGAACACTGGGGAGAGCGGTACGGATGTCTCTCCTGGGGAAGTTCGGTCATCAGCCTGAGGAGCACCCTTCGGCTTCCCTGCCTACTTTCCACAGAGGCCCAACTAAAACCAAATGACCCTCACATCTGGGATAGACTCATGGGCAGCCTTCTGGAAGTTCAAAGTCTTCTTGACCAAGTGTGGAGTGTTTTTAATTAGGCAATCTAGAAGGCATCAATAGGATAATAAAGCACACTGTTCTGAAGGGGCAAAGGGAAATTGCCTGAGGGACTGGGAAAAGCCTTGGGTGATATTTATTTAAAACAGTGGGTGAATCACACTGTGCTCAGATCTTCTGGCCTGAGTCCCAAACAGGAAATGAAGCTATATGAATTATGGTGAGTCAGAAGCTAATCTCACCACCTACCTGGCAGGAAGAGGGAGAGGGGAAGGGAGAGGGGAGGGGAGGGGGAGGGAAAGCTAGAGCTAGTGCGGGTGGAGGATAGGGTGGGAGTGTCTCTCCTCCTGCACAAGGAAAAGCCTCTGGTGTTCTGAAAGGAGAAAACTCAGTAATTCTCATTCTTTCTTTCCCTCCTGGTCGACCCTCTTTTTTTATAGGACAAAGTTTGCCTTAGGTCTGTTATTACTGTTATTCGTTGTACAATAATTATAACTTAAGTGATACATATTTATTTTGGAAAGATGTTAAAGCAATAAAAAATGCTGTAGAAATCACCCATATTCTCACTATAAACAAATCTTTTGGACATTTCACATGCATAAAAGGATTAATTTTAAAAATTACATTGTGCTTTCTTTTTATGTTAATATAGATTTTCAAAAATACCATTTATGGGTATAGAGTATTTCTTTGTACAAATATCACATTTTATTTAATTTCCTGACTATTGTTTGACCTTTTTTTTCCCTAGCCTCTTTTTTTTAAACTAATTACATAAATGCCTTTCTGGTATTAAGTATGTTGCTGGAGTTCAGTGCCTTGAATCTACTAGCACTTTAACAATCTAGGCACAACCATTGATCGTATTTGGAGGAAATGAGTCATTTTTGCTAGATAAAATGAGAGTGTGATTGGAAACCATAAGAGTAAGAATTGTATCCAGATATAATATCTCTAACCTAATTAATAATTATTATAACAATTTTCCGATTTTACAAAAGTATTTAAGAGTAACAGTGCAAGTCTAATGTGATCACTGGTATTTAAAGCCCTTGTAAAATCTTAGGATTCTAGGGGACTGTCTCTAACACCACCACAGCCACCACCCTCATCACCCCTGTTCCTAGAAGAGGATAAGATAGAAATGTAAGATATGCTCCTCAGCCTGAAAGAAAACACAATCTAACTGGGAATGCAGAATAATGTAAACAATGTAAAAATTATTCCTGCTATTCTCTCCACTGTGCCAAAGACATCCTTCTGATAGTCTTTACCTCTCTACACCCACCTTATTTATATCAAAAATTTTCAAACCCTATCTGCATGTCTACACTTTGAAGTATAATGGTTCCCAATGTCAATGAATTTGGATTCTATTTTACTTACTAAAATCTATTTCCTTTATCCCACCTGCTCATTCCATTTTTTCATCCTGATCTCCAAATGCCCAAAGCCATACATTTTTCTCTGAATTCTGATATCTCATAGCTAGGTCCATTACCTCCTGACATTCTGGATCCCATGGTGAGCCATCCAACACTGTTTTCATGAACATGCTAGCATTTTTTTTCTTTCGATATTCCACATATTGATTTACTTCTGATTCCTAGAGTGTTCTGTTTTCCAAAGGAAAATCTCAAACCTAGGATATCATGTTCTCTATAAATTCATAATTTTCCACCTTCAATGTTGCATTGACAGCTGCCCAGTAATCCTTTCGTTCATGTTTTATGTATTTATTATGGCATCCACAGCTGCTCTTACAAAACTTGTTCAGACTCTCTTTAATAATGTCTGTAAGTTGCTACTTTGAATTATGTCTCCCTTTGATTTTTTGCTAACAGAACCCCACTTTTATTCAGGAAGCAAAATGTTCAGTCCTGGAGTAAAAATAATGATTGGTCAAAGCCGGTCATGCTAACTGCATTTCCTTTACCAGTTGCTGGTCTTTGGGTAGCCCCTGACCAGTTTAGGCCAATGATATTAAGGGGATATTAGTTGGTGGCTTCCAGTGGTTTCTTTTTTAATTCCTATGTCCCTTCTTTGGGAAAGTCATGTGAAATTGTGATGCTTGGATCTGCAGAAGCCATCCTACCACTTTCAGGAGAAGATAGAGAAAGGGGATGATGAACCCATGGGGCATCTGTCTGGCTCAATCAGTAGAGCATGCAATTCTCCATCTCAGGGATGTGAGTTCAAGCCCATGTTGGGCATAGAGATAACTTAACAATAAAATCTTAAAAAAAAAAAAAGATGACAAACCTGTACCCTGATATTCGCTGAGCTCTTGAACCCATCCTGGAATTGCGTGCTTTCAGGCTTCTTGTTATGTAAGATAATTAATTATCTTGAAATTAATATTAGTTGTTAATTATGCACTTTGAGAGCTAAAATATCCTAATACATCCACTTCTTAAGCCCCAATCCTTATTACTGCTTTTAGATCTTAGCAGATGACATTGCCTCCTTCTTTTTAACAATACCAAAACTATCTTGCAAAGGTACAGCTGAGTCTTCATTCATTCTATCCCCCTTTCTTCTATATAATGGGGTGAAGTGCTCTTAAGAAATTTAACTCATTTACCTATCTGTTGCTGTCCACCAGCTTGCCTCTGCTCCAGAACATTGCTCCATCAATCTGTTTCACCTAAACCTTTAATCTTTTTGTTTTAGTTGCCTCCTCTTCACCCTATTGGTTAACCCCATACTAGGGTTATGGGAATGGTCAAACGCATGACATATGACAGTGTACAGATGCATCTGACAATGGTTTACTAGTCACATACACTCACAGCCCAGAGGAGAAGGATGGTCACACAGGGGTTGCCCTTGGAGCAGAGTGAACAACCAGGGGTTGTAGGAGATAGGCTTTGTAGTATCAAGGGGATGAGGCAAACCTTGGTTCCCAAAGAAGTGTGTGATTGGTTTGTTTGAATAATACTTCTGTGGGCTGGCAGCGAACTTGAAGCCTGTTACTTAGGTATAAAGAAGACCTGCCTGGTCCCCATAATAAAGAAAGTTGTTCAGCTAGTGGAGCTTATCCAAACAACAAATGTGAATATATTGGCTTTTTTATTGTAATTTTGTGAATATTTTTCTGTTCATTTAAGCATGTGCATCTGGGGTATATTATTCATGATTATACAAGGGCCAAATTTTAGTTATTTTATTTGTTTCTGATGATATGCTTTTGTTAATTTTTTGCTCAATATTCTTATGGTTTTCACAAATGATTTTTTAAATTTGGGTATATTCTAGGAAATAGAAATTTTGTCAAAAAATTTACAGAAAGTATTAACTACATATTCTCAATTGTCATACAAAAAGTTTATTCTAATTTATACTCCCAAAATATTCTAGAGTACATATTTCCAAGTACTTTTGATTACCCCAAGCATTATACTATTTCAATTCACTCCAATGTGATAAGTAAGAAATTGTCACTCTTGTTTAAATCCTTATTTCTCCATATGTTTATTGGCTATATTTTTTCTTTCATAAACTATTAATATGAATTCCTGTTTTCCTATGACAATGTTTGTATCATTTTCTGACTGAATACCTATGGAATATTTTTTATTCTAGAAATAATTTTTTTTCAAAGATTTTATTTATTTATGTGAGAGAGAGACAGCCACCGAGAGAGGGAACACAGCAGGGGAGAGGGAGAGGAAGAAGCAGGCTCCCAGCAGAGGAGCCCGATGTGGGACTCGATCCCGCAACGCCAGGATCACGCCCTGAGCCAAAGGCAGACAGACGCTTAACGACTGCGCTACCCAGGCGCCCCTAGAAATAATTTTAAAAATTTCCCCTATTATGTCTTGTGACAAAATATTGCTGGAGTGGGTGTTTTTTTTTTTTTTTAATTAAAATTACCTGGTTTTTACTTAGGAGCCCTCTGCATCTAAATATCAAAGTTTTCTTTGTCTAACGCAATTTTCTTCCCATTTCTGTATTATGTCTTGTCCTCAATTCATTCCTTCTGAAATTCCTATAATGACTACATTTGGCATCCCTATTCTGTTACCTGTATCCTGATCATTTCTCTTTTATGTCTTTATTGTTTTGCTCTAATTTTTCTAAGTAACTTATTAAAATGTCCTCTAATTTTTAAATTTTAACCAGTTCACTGCCTCCATTGTACATTTTTTGTTGTTGTTGTTTAGCAATCACATCTTTAACTTTTTCTCTTGTGAGTTTTTTCCCTTTTTTTAATTTCATAGATGCAATATCCTCTCAAATTTCTTTGACGTTTTAATTAGAGATGGCCTAAAGCTTTCTTCCACTTCTTTCCATATCTGTGTCTCATAAGATATATTTACTTACTGATTTTTTCTTTATAATGGTGTTTTGTTTACTAATCTTATAGAAAGAGATCATATTTTTCTATTTTGGAGAGGTGAAATGGGTGCTTTTGGATATCATTTAGGCCCCTAGTTAAGTCATTGCTACCCTACAGGAGATGGGAGAATTTTATATTTATTAGAGTTTAACATTACCAACTCATATATCTGACACCATTGGTGAAAATAGAGGGCTGTATCCCATGTAGGAAGGTTTGCTCCTGTTCTAAAAAATTTCTTTTATGAGGCTGTTTTGACAACCTAAATATAACTTAGCCAGATTTTGATGGATTCCTGTCTCACATTTAGGTCTTTCAACCATTTTGAGTCTATTTTTGTGTATTGTGTAAGGAAATGGTCCAGTTTCATTCTTCTGCATGTGGTTGTCCAATTTTCCCAACACTATTTGTTGAAGAGACTGTCTTTTTTCCATTGGATAGTCTTTCCTGCTTTGTCAAAGATTAGTTGACCATAGAGTCGAGGGTCCATTTCTGGGGTCTCTATTCTGTTCCATTGATCTATGTGTCTCTTTTTGTGCCAGTACCATACTGTCGTGATGATTACAGCTTTGTAATAGAGCTTGAAATCCAGAATTGTGATGCCACCAGCTTCGCTTTTCTTTTTCAACATTCCTCTGGCTATTTGGGGTCTTTTCTGGTTCCATACAAATTTTAGGATTATTTGTTCCATTTCTGTGAAAAAAGTTGATGTATTTTGATAGGGATTGCATTAAATGTGTAGATTGTTCTAGGTAGCATAGACATTTTCACAATAATTTTTCTTCCAATCCATGAGCATGGAACATTTTTCCATTTCTTTGTGTCTTCCTCAATTTCTTTCATGAGTATTCTATAGTTTTCGGAGTCCAGATTCTTTGCCTCTTTCATTAGATTTATTTCTCGGTGTCTTATGGTTTTGGGTGCAATTGTAAATGGGATCAACTCCTTAATTTCTCTTTCTTCTGTCTTGTTGTTGGTGTATAGAAATGCAACTGATTTTTGTGCGCTGATTTTATATCTTGCCACTTTAATGAATTCCTGTATGAGTTCTAACAGTTTTGGGGTGGAGTCTTTTGGGTTTTCCACATAAAGTATCATATCATCTTTAGAGAGTGAGAGTTTGACTTCTTTGTTGATTGGGATGCCTTTTATTTCTTTTTGTTATCTGATTGCTGAAGCTAGGACTTCTAGTACTATGTCAAATAGCAGTGGTGATAGTGGACATCCCTGCTGTGTTCCTGACCTTAGGGAAGAAGCTCTCAGTTTTTCACCATTGAGAATGATATTCGCTGTGGGTTTTTCATAGATGGCTTTTATGACATTGAGGTATGTACCCTCTATCCCTACACTGTGGAGTTTTTTTCTTTTTTTAAAGATTTTCTTTATTTACTTGACAGAGAGAGAGACAGCCAGCAAGAGAGGGAACACAAGCGGGGGGAGTGGGAGAGGAAGAAGCAGGCTCCCAGCGGAGCAGGGAGCCCAATGCGTGGTTCCATCCCAGGACTCTGGGATCATGCTCTGAACTGAAGGCAGACGCTTAACGACTGAGCCACCCAGGCGCCCCAACACTGTGGAGAGTTTTAATCAAGAAAGGGATCCTGTCTTTGTCAAATGCTTTTTCTTCTTCTATTGAGAGTATCATATGGTTCTTGGTCTTTCCTTTATTAATGTAGTGTATCACATTGATTGATTTATGGATGTTGAACCAACCTTGCAACCCAGGAATAAGTCCCACTTGGTCGTGGTGAATAATCCTTTTAATGTACTGTTGGATCCTATTAGCTACTATTTTGGTAAGAATTTTTGCATCCATGTTCGTCAGGGATATTGATCTGTAATTCTCCTTTTTGATGGGGTCTTTGTCTGGTTTTGGGATCGAGGTAATGCTGGCCTCATAAAATTAGTTTGGAAGTTTTCCTTCCATTTCTATTTTTTGGAACAGTTTCAGAAAAATAGGTATTAATTCTTCTTTAAATGTTTGGTAGAATTCCCCTGGGAGGCCATCTGACACTGGACTCTTGTTTGTTGGGAGATTTTTGATTACTGTTTCAATTTCCTTGCTGGTTATGGGTCTGTTCAGGTTTTCTATTTCTTCCTGGTTCCATTTTTGTAGTTTATATGTCTCTAGGAATGCATCCATTTCTTCCAGATTGTATAATTTGTTGGCATATAGTTGCTCATAATATGTTCTTATAATTATTTGTATTTCTTTGGTGTTGGTTGTGATCTCTCTTCTTTCATTCATGATTTTATTTATTTGGGTTCTTTCTCTTTTCTTTTTGATAAGTCTGGCCAGGGGGTTATCAATCTTATTAATTCTTTCAAGGAAGCAGCTTCTAGTTTTTTTTTATCTGTTCTACTGTTCTTTTGGCTTCTATTTCATTGATTTCTGCTCTGATATTTATTATTTCTCTTCTCCTGCTGGGTTTAGGCTTTCTTTGCTGTTCTTTCTCCAGCTCCTTTAGGTGTAGGGTTAGGTTGTGTATTTGAGACTTTTCTTGTTTCTTGAGAAAGGCTTGTATTGCTATATACTTTCCTCTAGTGTCTTGTTTTCTACACCAGAAGATGTTATAGTTCTGCTATACACAGATGAGATCCGTGTTCTCCAAACACAGACTATTTTGACGATGCGGTAAACAGGAGGTCACTCAGTGATTCCCTCAACCCTATCTTTCCTGAGGGTGTATTTCAGATATTCCTCTTTAATACTATTCAAAATGTTGACATATTGCTGAAATATTCCCTTGGTTCTAGTATCAATACACATTTTCTGTCATTATTATATTTCTTATGATATTTTAAAGAAATTTTGATAGGAATACATGAGAGATAATTCTCTTCCTTTTATATTAAATATTAAAATAGATAATTGGTACTTTTGTCCATAATTTCTAATCAATAACTCATTTTTAAGTTTTTAAATCTACTTCCTGTCTAAAACGGTAAAACTGAAAATTCTGGCTATTTTAACTAGTCTTATCTAATAATAAAGTTCTTACTTCTTACTCTCTGTATCAGTCAGGATAGGTTAGGATAAGCTGCAGTAACAAACAATCCCACAATCTATGTCTTTAAACAAGTAAGAGGTATTTCTCAGTTATGCTGCATGCTCTTTGTGAGTTGGCAGGGAACGCTGAGGCACATTATGTTCTCATGCTTCATCCTAAGCTTATGAAGCAGTTTTTGACTAAACCTTTAGTCACCAAAAGGAAACAAAAGGAAGCATGGGGAAGTTCTCAGTGGGTCTCAAAACATTCAGTGGAAAATAACACACACACACTTGCAACCATATTTCATTAGTCAAAACAAGTCAGGGAGACACAATCTTTAATGTACCACAAAGAAAAGAGAGCTGCAATAGTTATGGAGAGCTCTAATAACTACCACATTTCGTATCATTTTTAACCTTTAACTCTACTGCCAACCCAAACTTCTGATTGTTTATCATATTTTTCTCTAACTTCTTTCCTTTTTGCAATGACCTAAGTGTACTTGATCCTTAAACCTTGATCCTTGTTCATTTTCCATTTTATCTCCTTTCTCTGTCCTTAAGTGACCCTATAGTAACATTTGAACATATATATTGACCCAATCTTCCATCATTTATTTACCAGGCATTTATTGTCAGTCTTACCCATGCTATAAGACAGTAAGATGATCAAGTTAAATCCCTACCTTCAGTAAGTCACAGATTTATATATGTGAATAATAATGATTAAAACTCAAATTTTAAATGAAATCTGGTACTTAATCGCTTCCAGGAAAAATTTGCAATTTGAATGTTTATGTGAAAGAACTGTGGAGAAAAACTGTCATGAAAAAGAAGTTTTAAGAGGTATGCCATATTTTATTTAATATTGCATATGGATTTTTCCTGGTTGTGAAAAATCTTCTAACTGGGAAATTTAAATCTGTAGATACCAGGGTTTATTTTCTCTTTATTTCCTCTAAATTTATTAGAAAATATAAGAAATAATTCTGAAATCTTGGAAGTCAAACCCTACCTCCTCATCTCTGTCAAGCAGAACACTACACAGAGCAGTGCCTCAAACATGTTTATGGAATAAAATAAATTGATTTATCCTCTATCTTAAGAAAATTTAGCTTTTCCATCCTACTTATTACCTAGAAGTTAAAAAATCCATATGGAATATAAAGAGTAATTAAAACAATACAATAAAGGCTACTATAGATGTTCTAGCTTTAAAGACTTAAATCTACTGGCTATGCATGTGCAGGGTACCTTACCTTGCTGTGACTTGGCTTTCCAGCTTTAAAATTTGAGGAATCAATAACTTAAAATAAGAATTGTTGGTGATAAGCACAAGTCTAAGGAAGTACTACTTTATTTTTTGCATCTTTAGATTTATGTATTTTTGAGCTATTCATGTAGGCAAGCACCCTTAAAACCCCTGATTTTCAATGCCACATCCTGGATATTTATATTATGTTGAGATATAATGTATAATTGTTACAAGCAGTTTATAGAAGTCAATCTGCACCAGTCCTAGAAAAGAAAACATCTTAGGCAGGTATTCAAATAAATAAGGTACAAACAAATAGATTTTCCATAAAATTCAATAAATAACTGATATAATGTGGAGAAGGGAAAGAGATAAGAGAGAGAAAGAAACATGATTTGATTGCTTTTCATTTCAGGATATGCAGAATCTCTGAGTTAGATATTTTTATAACATGAAAATCAGTTACTTGCAATTATTTTAGTCCCCCAACACCTTGGAGAACCCCTTTATATAACAGACCTCTGTTATCATCATTTGAATTATTAAGAAAGTGAAACATCTGAAATTTAAAGAAAAAATATGTATGTGGTGAAAACATGACTGACCTTGGAGGGTGAATCTTTTGGGTTCAAACCTGTAAAGGGACAGTGAGCTTCAAACATACATCTGAGTAAATGCCCACATCCTAATCAGAGCTTAAAGGCACATGTTTAGTACTTGGAGAAAATTTGAGGCCTTTCATAAGCAGGAGAGACCCTAAATGACTCGGCAAGAAGAAAATGTCTTAATCATGATATTACACATCAGTCATTGCAATTTGCTCTTAATGGAAACTTTCACTATAACCATCTCAGTCAATGACTAAACCAGACCTAATTGTCTGGTAATTAAATGGTCTTTTATCTAGATGTTTCTCTGTTAAATCATGTTGGAGCATTTCACTAACACGTTAAACTCCGGAATAGTTTTTCTTGTGTGGAACAAGTTTAGTTTTTTTAAAATTCAAGTTCAACTTTTTTCTTATCATTTTAATTTTTGTCATTTTTTTGCAGAGAATGGATAGAAGATGAATGATTTAGAATACAAATTTGAGTAGATTTGCTTGAGGAATAAAAGTAAAATGTAACAGGATTATTTAAGCTATGTTATTTTCTCGACTTGCTTTGGAATTGGTATGTTCAACTTGTCTCCTTATAACTACACTTACATAGTTGAAAAAATTCTATTACAGTTCCCTTCTTGGCTGTGAGGGGTGTGATTTCTTTTCCTAGTAGAACTCATGAGGCTTTCCATTAAATGTGTTTGAGTTTGGGACTCTGACTTCTCAGCTTATTGTTTCTAAGGAAATGGCCAGGAAAGGTCACACATCAGCTTTTTAGTGTAAAAATAATGAATGAGCATTTGAAATGAATAAGAATTAGTCTCACCCTCTGTCCCACCTAGGCCACGTGTTTGCCTTGTGCCTCATTTCCCACAACTGGAAGCTCCCAGCTGAATAATCATATCCAAACATGCTGAGCTAATTGAAGAAAGGTGCTATATAAACACAAGGTACTATTATTATGGTCATTTTCCCAGACCTTGGGCTTCCCCACCCACTTCCTCTAAATTTACAATGAGGTGGAAAGCAGCCTCCTCTAAATGGGTGTAGACTTTGAGAGAAATGCCTTTGGTGCCCTCAAGTGGTTTCCTTAGGTAGAAATAACTTCACCATGAAGCTTAAAACCGTGACCAAAAAAAAAAAAAAATTATTCCCTTTAACATGTCAGTTTAAAGGGGGAAAGATATACAACTAAAGCACATGTAGCTTCTTAGATTAATATTTTTAAAAATTATTTATATGTATAAAATGCCAAGTAGGCTTTACTGTTTTTTTCTTAATATTTTTAAATAACATTTTAAGAAATAACATTTTTATTTATTTATTTTTTTAAAGATTTTATTTATTTATTTGACAGAGCTAGAGACAGCCAGCGAGAGAGGGAACACAAGCAGGGGGAGTGGGAGAGGAAGAAGCAGGCTCATAGCAGAGGAGCCTGATGTGGGGCTCGATCCCATAACGCTGGGATCACGCCCTGAGCCAAAGGCAGACGCCTAACCGCTGTGCCACCCAGGCGCCCCAGAAATAACATTTTTAAATTTTTAAAAATAACATCAGCATCTTTCTGAATGAAAAAGAACAGGTACAATAAATAATTTTCTTGATAATCTAATCCCTCGACCAGTTGTTAGCGCAAATCTTTCTACCCCTAAACTGGAGGCTGCGTGATGGATGCATGAGGATATACAGAGGTACTGAACAAACAGCCAATTCTTTATAAACGTTTCCTAAATCTGTCTTTTGTTTCAGGTCTGGCATTATCAAGCTGAGTAAGGTCAGATAGTTACTTGTCCTATCTGACCTGTTTTCTTTATACCTAAAAGAATAGCATTTAACCCAATGAGTGTTTTTTAAAGTTATCAATTGGTTTAATCAGCTGAGTCTCTTTTTATGGAAGAAATATTCCATACAACCCAAAACATAAAACAAATGATAGTAGGACTATTCTGGCTAGGCTGTGTTGAGGAGGCTGACTTTTACCTACTTAGTCTTCTTTCCTTTTCATTCCCCCAAAGTCCCTGGTACACCTTAGAGAATCCCAGAACTCCAGGCAACACAGTATTAAAATCATTGTACTAGTCATCACTATGGTTTATTTAGGCTTCAATGTAAAAATATCATTTAGTTAACTTCTTTATAGGTTCTTACAATTTAATTTTTTATGTTGTTATTAAAACTTTTATTCACTTCAATCATCAACATGGGCACAGAGGCAGTGAAGTAGGAAAAGATGAATTTCCAAGGTTCCTTTCTGTCCTCGTGTTCTTGGGACTTTATGAATCTATAAAGAATTCTATTTAATCATTTATACTTTTGGGTATCAGTTACTCAACTTGATTTTGCATTTTGTCAGGGTAAAGAAGCTGGTTGAGGCAAAATCTAATTGACAAAACTTTGAAAGCAATGAAGTATTGTCTCATAATATAAATGCATAATATTAAAAACATATGAGTGCCAAAATTTATATGATAGTCTGAATTTTATTGCTGTTTAGAGGAAAGGGAGAACAGTACATTTTGCTGCAATCAGAAAAAAGGGCAGTGAGATGAGGTTAACCTGGAAGAACAGGTGACATTGGATAGCCAGAAAGGTTCAGATGTTGATGATGTCTTAATAAAAGTCCAGGGGCTGAACTGAATCCACTGAGCCTAGCTTTGTGAGGCTGTGTAGTCTGCAGGAGGACCAGCAGGTGGAGTCAGTAGCTCTGTGGCTTGATCCAGGCATTACTCCATGTCAGTGAAAGGGCACGTATTGCATGGTGCACTGGGTATTATATGCAACTAATGAATCATCGAACTGTACATCAAAAACCAGGGATGCACTGTATAGTGACTAACATAATATAATAAAAAAATATTATAATAAAAAAAAGAATGTTACACTACATCAAAAACTAATGATGTACTATATGGCGACTAACATCATGTAATAAAAAATAAAAAAAGAATATTAGTAAAGACACAAACAATATCTAGCCTTAAAAACCATTGATCCCATCCCCTCTCTTAAAGCTTGATATGAAGAAAAAATTAACCCACTCTGTTCCCTTACATACATTATTTTTGCTATGGAAAATATTGGAAGATTACAACATATTTATGATATGAGAGCACAATTTAGACTTTGAAATGTATTCAAGTTTTAGCCTTTACTCTAAGCAGATCATTCATTTTTAACACTTAGACTGGTGATTTTAAGAATCACTATAATTTTCAGACATGAGTGCGCTTAGTTATATGAAAAGGTTTCTCACCGTCAAGGAGGCATGCCTAGGGAACTCTACCAGCAAGGTCAGTGCTGTTCTACACAGATAGCGCAAGCCATCAAGTATTAGCTGTTCCAAGAAGTGGAATATGTCATATCGGAAATCTAATATAAGAGTTGTAACAAAAGAAAAAAGAAGAGTTGGAACATGACTAACATAAAAGGTCAAGTACTATCTTCAAGGAACAAAACGCAGATAGATAAAGTAAGAGGTAACATGGAAGTTAGTTGATCCTTATAAAATTACCCTAGATCCTGTTTGGTGAAGGAACAATAAAAAAAAATCCTCCCTTCCCTAACAAAGTTGGAGGTTTCTCTTCTCTGAAATTGCTATTATTTTTCTTTTTCATTTCACACCCTGGCTCATGTGTTTTCTGGCCCTGGGGCAGGTTGAAGTGAAAACAGGAAAATATCATTTCTCCTATCTGTTTCTTGCCAGGTCAGCTCTAGGAAGTGCTAAGGACCCGGAGGTGTGGATTCAAGTCAGTTCCTGAAATCTTCCTAAATCACTTAGGTTTGTCCCCTGAGAATAATAAAATGTTGTGGCCCAGACTAAGACTGAACATTGATAGAAAATCAGTTGACATATTTCACCATATTAATAGACCAAATGAAAGAAAAATAGGGTAAACTCAAAAGATGCTGGAAAGGTATTTGAAAATAAAAACTCAACATTTATTCAAAAGTGGAAAATATTTTAGTATACCTGGGATTAAAAGATGCATACAAATAAATAAGGCAATATGTTTTCTAGGGGGAAAGAATATATAAATATTGGAAAGAAAGACTGAGAATTATTATTACATATAGATGATGTACTTGCCAGGAAAATGAATACATTATTTGACAACTGTTTAGAACCAAGAGATTTAAGTGAATGATTATAATACCTATATATGAAAGTTATTAGATATTCCCTGTAATAACAAGTTATAATGTGAATGTGAAGTATTCCATTTACAAGATCAAGAAAAATGAAACCATCATGAATAAAACAGAACAACAACTATTTTAGAAAAAAATTGGAAGATATAATAATAGAAAACAATTTAATGGGCATATGATCTATTGTCTTACTGAAACATGAAAGGTTTATTTTTTTTCAAGATTTTATTTATTTATTCGAGAGAGAGAGCATGAGCGGTAGTGGGGGAGGAGTAGAGGGAGAGGGAGAAGAAGGCTCCCCACTGAGCAGGAAGCCCAACATAGGGCTCCGTCCCAGGACCCCAGGATCATGACCTGAGCTGAAGGCAGACGCTTAACTGACTGAGTCACCCAGGCACCTCGCAAGGTTCATTTCTTTGACTATCCCAGCATTGGGGTGCAAGGGATAAGAGTCTGTAACTGTGTTAGAGTTATTAAAAGTCTGCTTTTAAATCTATGCCTTGAGCTCAGGATCTTAGATTTTAAAGTTGTTACTCTGTGGTTAGGTTATCCACCGCAATTAGAAGCAACCAGTTCAACTCCAATCCCTTGAAATTCTCATACCCGATATATTCTTTGTTGTACAGGCCACATAGACTCCCCAGCTTTGCCTTCCATGGGTCTTTTATTACATGTGACCACAGACAGCTAATGCATGTCCCAAGCTGATAGAGTTCCAGCCCTTAATTATACCAGGATTTTTCACTGATGTCAGCATGAACAAAGCCAGATAAATCCTACATTTCACCAACTTGCCTGGTGGAATGGTTGTTGATTGCAATCATTCCCAGCGCTAACCTTTGTGTTAGTTTAGTTGTAAACCTGAGAGTCTAATATATAACGTTAAGAGTCCAACAAAACATTATTATAAGCAAAAAGAATGATGGGTTTATATAGGCAAGAAAGGACTATTAAAGATAGTGGTAACTGGCAGAATATCTTGAGGTGCTGGAGAAATAGGAATAGATTGACCCAGACAGAATGCTTCCATTCATTCCCCAGCCTCTTCTACTACTGCTGGGACCCAGGTAGGACATATTCCTGATGCTGGACACTCCCACTAGAATCGCTGCCCCTGCCGCTGTTAGAAACCAGAAGTAGCGGCTGCCTTTACTACTACCTGTCAACACAATATTAATGTCCAATTACAACCTGAGAAGGGGCGTGTCTGATCAGCATGATGTAAACCATTTGACCCAAACTTGAGCTATGGAGGTTGGGAATGCAAAGATTTTGCATTTATAAGTCTTTAGGGAGGCAGCCTTGGCGTCTTCAGGAGAGAGAGTTCCTAAGCATAGGAAGGGGTTTTTTGCTGCAAAAATAATGACAAATATCAGTGAGTAGAGCAAGTTCTCTCTCCTCTATTTTCTCTCCGAAAAACATTTTTTTCTCAACATTTCTTTCTCATGGTTTTTGTTTCCAAAGGAAACTTAGGATGACCTAATACATTTTAAAAGTATTAAGTAGATTTCAGATTTTGATTAGAGTTGATTTAAATGAGATAATAAGACAATGGATAATATGAAAGAAGTTACATTTTATGATACTCAGTATTTTCATCTAGGAATGTAGTATGACTCAATTGATTCACATATTCAATTATACTTTATTAAAAAAGTTTGCATTATCTTCACATGTTGATAAATTTACTAAATTTTTTTCAAGGATAACTTTTTTTCCTATTTCAAGTGAGGTCTTTGTATTATTTTTAAACTAGCTATTGCCAAAACTATAAAAGTCATTGATTTGTAAATTCGTTTTATTGAAATATAGTACATATTTTAGAAAAGTATATATCTCATGTGAATTTTCATCAAATATACCCTTATAATCAGCAACCAAATCAAGAAACAAAATATTACCAAAACCCAATACCAAAGACACAATCTTAAGCATAATTATCTTTTTTTTTTAAGATTTTATTTATTTATTCGACACAGAGAGAGACAGCCAGCGAGAGAGGGAACACAAGCAGGGGGAGTGGGAGAGGAAGAAGCAGGCTCATAGCGGAAGAGCCTGACGTGGGGCTCGATCCCAGAACTCCGGGATCACACCCTGAGCCGAAGGCAGACGCTTAACCACTGTGCCACCTAGGCGTCCCTTAAGCATTATTATCTTGAGAAATATCCATGTTGTTTGTATGTACCGATAATTAATTTTTTTTAAAGTTGGGTAGTATTTCATTGTATGTATATATCATAATATATTCGTTCATTCACCTGTTGATGGACATTGAGTTGTTTCCAGTTTTTGGCTATTATAAATGAAGCTTCTATGAGCATTATGTATAAGTTTTTGTACAGACATATGCTTTAGGATAGATACTCTGCCTTAAGAACTCTGGCTGTTTTGGTCTCCTCAAATTCCCACCATCATTACAACTCAGGGAAACTACTGGATTATGCCCGAGTCATGGAAATTCTCTCCAGGTTGGAAAAAATGTAGGGCTCACCTTCATGTTTCTTATCCTAGAATCACTGTCCTCAATTGCCAAATATCTAAAATCTTGAAGACTGTTGTTTAATGATTTTTTTTCTAGTTATTTGTGTCTGCTATGAGGGTAAATTCAGTCTCTATCACTCCATCTTGGCCTGTCTTTTTTTTAAAGATTTATTTATTTATTCCAGACAGAAAGCACACAGATTGGGGGAGGGGCAGAGGGACAGGGAGAGAATCCTCAAGCAGACTCCCCACTGAGCATAGAGCCCAACACAGGATCAATTTCAGGACCCTGAGATCATGACCTGAGCCAAAATCAAGAGTCAGGCACTCAACTGATGGAACCACCCAGGCACTCTAGTTTTTTAACGATAGCTTTATTGAGAGAGAATTCACATATTGAAAAATTCACTGTTTTAAAGAGTGCAATTCAATGGGCTTTGAGATATTTGTAAAGTTATGCATTCAGTATCACTAATTCCAGAATATTTTCATCACCCCCATAGGAACCATGATAAATCACTCACTGTTGCTGACCCTCACCCCATCCCTTGGCACCCTTGAGTCTGTATTCTGTCTCTGTACATTTGTCCATTCTAGATATTTTATATGAGTGAAATCATACAATGTGGGCTTTTGTGTTCAACTTCTTCATTTAGAATGTTTTCAAGGATCAGGCATGTAGCAGTATGTATCAGAGCTTCACTCCACTTTAGGGCTAGATAATATTTCAATATACAGATATACCATATTTATTTACCCATTCATCAGTTGATAGGCATTGGGTTGTTTTTGTTTCCACTTTCTGGCTATTATGATAGTGCTGTTGTACACATTTCTATACAAGTTTTTGTGTGGACATATATTTTCATTTCACTCAGGTTTTAACATACCTGGGAGTGGAATTCCTGGATTACACGATAACTCTATGCTTAACGTTTTAGATCTTCTAAATGTCTGTAAATCTTATGTTCCCATCAGAGTGTCTGAGGCTTTCAGGTTTTTTTTTTTTTTTTTTTTTTTTTTTTTTACTTTAGAGAGAGAGGGAGGAGGGGCAGAAGCAGAGGGAGAGAGAATCTCAAGCTCACTCCCCCACCACAAACCCTGATGCAGGATCCATCCCAGGACCCTGAGAATGTGACCTGAGCTAAAATCATGAGTCAGACATTTAACCAACTGAGCCACCCAGTCGCCCCAAGTCTTCCAATTAATCCACATCCTTGCTAACATTTGTGATTATCTGTCTTGTTGATGACAGCCCTCGTAGTGGATGCCCAGGGGGATTTTACTATGGTTTGATTCATATTTCTTCTTGCCTCAGTTTCAGTGGTTTCTTTCCACTTCCTTTTACTTGTTTTCTTGCATTGCTAGAGATTCTAGAAAATGTGAATATGACATGGAAATATAATAATAATTAGAAAATGTTTAGAGGTCATATTTTATTACCAAATTCCATGTTTTTACCTTAAGCTTCATTTTCTTCCACCAAAAAATTTCTGCTTAGAAAATATTCTTGTAGACCTAGTTTCCTGATTTTTAAAACAGAAATGTAAATGTGACACTTTAATATGGCTATGGCCAATTTTATTGTAAAATAATTTTTTCTTTGGACCTGATACTTTAATAAACTTATATTGCCATAAAAATTGAGCCATACTTTTATTCTTGAGATAGATGATATCCTATTTGATTATGGTATATATTCTTTTGGCATTGCACCAAAGTTACATACTAACATTATTGAGATTAAAAAAAATTTTTTTTTCATTTGTGAGTTTGGCTAGCAGTTTACTGTTATCTGTATCATTTTGTAGTTTTTTTCAGGGCTTAAGTTTAGATTTTAAAAAGCAAATTAAGTTTCAGATTCACTTTCTTAATTTCTTTCACCTTTATGTTATTAGAGAATTTGACTTATTTATCTTAACTTTTACAACTGACAGGTTTTGTTTGATTTTTTCTTTCTTTCTTTCTTTCTTTCTTTCTTTCTTTCTTTCTTTCTTTCTTTCTTTCTTTCTTTCTTTCTTTCTCTTTCTTTCTGGGAATGGAGTGGGGAGGGACAGAGAAAGAGAGAGAGATTGAGAATCTTAAGCAGGCTCCATGCTCAGTGGGGAGCCCAACACAGGGCTTGATCTCAGGATCCAGAGATCATGACCTGAGCTGAAATCAAGAATTGGAAGCTTAACTGATTGTGCCACCCAGGCACCCAAGGCATATCTTTTTATATTTTATATTTACATAGAAAAACATAATGATCATAACCATGTTGTTATATTATTTGCTTCTTGTGTCTTAAAGCCTAAAAGTAAGGCCTAATATTATATGTGCCCTGATATTTGGAGACAAGAGGGAGGAACTTGAATGGCTCAACTGCGAGCTTCCCTTCTCATTCTGCTCCTGTACAGATAGACCCTGAGTCAAGCAACCATCCTATTACAGAGACCAGGCACAGTTCCTTCTTCTCCCTGAGTTCCCTGCCAGCCCGTGGAGTTATCCAAACAAGCCAATCACATCTTCCTACAGGAATCAGGGAGCATCCTATTTTCTTGATACTGAAGTCTAGTTCCTATAGTAGCTAGTTGTTCCCTTTGTTCCTAAATGCAACCCGTACGTGGCTCTGTATGGCACGTATCCTCCTCCTCCAGGCTATGAGTATGTATGACTAATACACTTCTGTTGACCTCATCTATCCAGTGCTGTGTGTCATGTGTTTGGTTGTCCCCCAGCCCTAGGGTAGAAATCCTTCCCACGTGACTTGGGTGAAGAGGAGGCCAATAAAATACTTCCGTACAGTAAAACTTTGTTTTCAAATGACAAATTATTATGTACTTTTTTGAAGTTTTTTTAATGTGAGCCATCAACTGGTTTATAAAAAGATGCAACTAAATTTAAAATGATATAAAATATCAATTTCAAAACAACATCAATGAGTGACTGTATTTAACCATACTCAGCTCATAACAGAGCAAATGGGTAAGTGGAATAATTCATACTATAGAGTATTGCTATATGAACTGGCAACAGAAAAAGCTGGTAAAGGAATGCAGAGGAAATCAACTTTATCTTTTAAGAATTTGAACCAAGGGGCCCCATAATCATCTGGCATCTGCTCAATATTGTACCTATGGTTAGAAATGTACATGATGGGAACTCAAGGGATCTTCCCTATCCTTCTTCTAAGGTTCAGGTTAACTGTGGCCACAGTGTTAACACTTGTGCTGAGTTACTGTCTGTACTGAGCAGTCATCTGCATAGGTTCCTTTGTGTGCGTATGGTAATTGTTCAAATCTTGGGTCCTTGACATTCCTTAGAGCCACTGGATACTTTTGTCCCAATTTCTCAATTTCAGCCATTACAAAGTCAGTTATACAAGGGATACAATTGGCATACAGACCGTCCATCACTGACTGTACTAAGTCAAGTTTGGCCTTAATGGAAAAGTTGTTAAACTGGTATCAGTCAGGATGTGGTAAGGTGGGTCCAGCTATGTGTATCTTGGAAGAATAAACAGGAAGGATGTTGGGGGTCTTCTCTTTCCTTGAGTGCACTGGGATCTTTTCTTTCTTTTTAGATTTTAATCCATTCTCTTTAAGCCTCTGATCTCAGAGACTAAGCATTCTCTTCATGGTCACATACTTTCTTGCTTTCTTTTTTCCCATGTTCACACCGCACTCTTGTTTCTTTTTTGAAGATGTTTTAAAGAGTAATTGAATTTAGCATGTGCAGAGCAAGCAAGAGAGCACAAGTGAGGTGGAAATAACACAGATGTCTGTGATCAGGTTCATGCTGTCACAGGCAATGGTAACTCCCCCGTGACCCCCACCTAGGCAGAAGCAATTGGGAGAAGAATAACCAATATCTGAGATGTTAAAATGTAAAAAAATAGTATCTTGGAATTTGGTAATACCAAAAGTGCTTTGCAACTTTTGGTAAACATCATCCGTGTTTTCATTATGTTGAATCAGTAAATCTGTACCAAACCATAGTCGTAAAATTAGCTGTGTTTCTCAAAGTTCCAAAACAGGGGCTGGCTAACTGTAACCTGTGGTCCCTAACTAGCCCGTAGCCTGTGTTTTGAATGACATGTGAGGTAAGAATTATTTTTACTGTTTAAAGGGCTGCAAAGACAAATATGCAAGCACATAAAGAACACTATGTGACAGAGACCAAATACAGACTGCAAAGCCTAAGTATTTAATGTGATCCTTCATGGAAAAATGTGCAGACTTCTCTTCTAAAATCGTACAGACTGGATTGTACTGATCACTAATAGGTATATTTTTTAAATGTTTAATTCCAAAGTTCTCAGATATTCTTGATTCACTGCATCTTTTGTAATCCGATCATTTTCATGGTGGGTGTCCCTATGACTAAAGAAATACCTGAAAGTTCTGCTTATTGAGTAGTTAGGTACAAACAACACAATACATATTATGTGTTAACAATTTAATAGCAATTTGAAAAGCATGATACATGTAAGTTAAATGGAAAAATGGTGTTTTCATTTCATTTTAAATAACCCTAATTATTAATGTGTGTGTGACTGATAGGCATGGAAAAACTTCTTAAAGCCTGAAATGAGATTAGACACCATCATTCTCATTTCCTGCTCTAAAGTGATTTTCACACCGTTTTAAAAACAGCATCCACTGAAAAAACATCTTTACAGAGATATGTTATCAAAGGAACATAGCATAATCCATTGTTGAAATTGTAAACTACCTCTAACTAGTATATTTCACGTCAGACAGATACAGAGTATCACTGCCCTTGCCTAGAAAAGGTAAAATATACTGTCAGTTTGTTGTGGCAAACTCTTAGGCCCTGGCACACAGTTCTAGAACTTTAGGAAGAGTTGATTTGTCATAAGAAAGTATAAACCTCATAGCTATCCCTGCTGTAAGAACAATTTTTAGCATTTGTCTGAGCCATTTAATTTTTGTTACATGTTATATAAATATACACGACAATCATAAAAATCTGTTATTAGCAACAACAGTAGCTAATACTTAGTCTTACGGTATGTCAGGGGAATTGATATTGTAACAATTTTGCAACTTCCAATACATAAACATGATTTATTTCTCAATTTATTTAGCTCCCTTTAATTTCTCTTACCAAAGTTTTATAATATCCAGTGTATCAATTTCATACATATTTTTAGAAATTTGTACTAATTATTTCATGATTTTTGTTGCTATTGTATACTGTGTTTTTAAAATTTCATTTTGAATTATTTGTTGATAGTATATAAGTATACATTCTGTGTATTTACTTCTTTGCTAAACTTAATATTAGTCATATTACTTTTATTGCAGATCATTTAAGGTTTTCTACCTGCATTGTCTTCTATAAATAAAGATAATTTTACTTCTTATTTTTCAACTTGCAAGCCTTTTTTTTTTTTTTTTGTCTTATTGCACTGCTTAAAACTCTTACAATGCTGCCAATAAATGTAAGCAGATATTCTTGGCTTAGTTCTTATTTTAGGGAAGTATAATGTTAAGTATAAGGTTTTCATAAATGTCCTTAATCAAGGACATTACATTTTGTCAAATTCTCTTTATCTGCACTATTCAGAAAATCACATGTGTTTTTGTCTTCATTAACGTGGTGAATTATACTGACTGATATTGGAATGTTAAACCAACATTGCCTTCCTGGAACAAACTGGGGTGGGTCATAATGTATTATTCTTTTTATACTAGGTTGTATTATACTATTGCTAGGTTAGATTGCTGATAATTTTTTTTTCCATTTGTGTCCATAAGAGATGTTAGTCTGAATTTTGGGTCATAATGTATTATTCTTTTTATACTAGGTTGTATTATACTATTGCTAGGTTAGATTGCTGATATTTTTTTTTTCCATTTGTGTCCATAAGAGATGTTAGTCTGAATTTTCTTTTTCTGTGGTGTCTTTGTCTGGCTTTAGATCAAAAATAATTCTGTTCTCACAAAATGAGTTGGGAAGTGTTTGCCTCTTATCTATTTTCTGAAGAAGTTTGTGTAGGGTTGGTCTTATTTCTTCTTTTAGTGTTTAGTAGAATTCTTCAGTGATATCATCTGGGTCACCTAAAAGTCTGAGGAAAAGTGTACACACACACACACACACACACACACACACACATTTATATATAAAATGATTTCAATTTCTCTAATAGATATAAGAGTATTTGAGATTTCCTTTTTCTTCTTGTATCAACTTTGGTCATTTTTATCCTTCATGGAGTTTGTCCATTTCATCTGAGCTTTCAGGTTGTCTTAAAATTGTTCGTAATATTTCCCAATTCCTTTTGTGTGCTTATACTATCTGTAGTGCTGACATTTATTTGATTCCTGATGTTGATAATTTGTATCTCCTCTCCTTTTTCTTGATCAGTTTAGCTGTAAGTTTATCAACTTTATTGATCTTTTTATTGATCAAAAACCCAGGTTTTGTCTTAGGGGATTTCTCTATTGGTTTATCTATTTTTGATTTTATTGACTTCTGTTTATTATTTAGTATTTATCCTACTTACTTTGGGTATAATTGATACTTGTTTTTCTAGCTTCTTAAGATGGAGATCTAGATTATCAATTTTATAATTATGTATTTTCAGCATTTTATGGACAGATTTGATCACTAGGTGGCAGCAATATATAGGGAAGGACACAAATTCTGCCTCTTGTAGGAAGTTAACTGTTCAACAGAAACACAACCAGCTTGTCAGCCTCCCAGTAGCTGGTAATGACCTGAGTTACTTGCTAATTTTCACTAGGCATGCACTTTAAGGCTGGAACTAATGAAGCAAAGCAATAGTTTCCCTCCTTAAACACTCCAATAAGATTCTTCGTATGATATTTGAAAATTTCAAATGCTGTTAGTGAAAAATATTACTGAATGAGCTAATACACTTCAAAATGCTTCCATTGCACTTGGTGCTACCTCTTCAGCTCCAGCTCAGATGGGCCTGTCTTCTACCGGTTTCTACAGCTGTATTATGGAGAGCTCCTGGTGGGGACTTTTTTTTTTTTTTTATATACCTTTGGCATTTAAAAAAATTCATATACTATCATCATTCTCCAAATTTAATTATAGTTGTTTATAGGACATAATTTTTTTTAACCAATCAGAACACAGAACACAGAACTGGCTGTTTTTTTTAAACTTTTTTATTTTGAAATCATTGCAGGTTTACAGAAAAGTTGTAAAGACAGTACAAAGAATTCCTGTACATTCTACTGGTAAAAGTATTTAACCTTCCTCTGTATTAACTAGCACTAGTCCTCATACAGTTGACAGAGAGTAAGGATTCAATAATTATTAACACCAAATTTGGAATATTTTGAACAAGACTGAACTGATAAAATAAAAAAAAAAAAACAAAAACAAAACCCTGATAGGAAAGGAGAAATAGAAAGACCTGTAAGCTATAACTATTTTATTATTTATGTTTGTATAAGGCATCTTTTTTCTATTTTTATTTTATTTTTTTTTATTTTAATAATGATTTTTTATTATATTATGTTAGTCACCATACAGTACATCCCCGGTTTTCGATGTAAGGCTCGATGATTCATTAGTTGTGTATAACACCCAGTGCACCATGCAATATGTGCCCTCCTTACTACCCATCACCGGTCTATCCCATTCCCCCACCCCCCTCCCCTCTGTAGCCCTCAGTTTGCTTCTCATAGTCCATAGTCTCTCATGTTTCATTCCCCTTTCTGATTACCCCCCCTTTCTTTATCCCTTTCTTCCCCTACTGATCATTCTAGTTCTTATGTTCCATAGATGAGAGAAATCATATGATAGTTGTCTTTCTCTGCTTGACTTATTTCACTAAGCATTATCTCCTCCAGTGCCGTCCATGTTGTAGCAAATGTTGAGAACTCATTCTTTCTGATTGCTGAGTAATATTCCATTGTATATATGGACCACAACTTCTTAATCCAGTCATCTGTTGCAGGGCATCTTGGCTCCTTCCACGATTTAGCTATTGTGGACATTGCTGCTATGAACATTGGGGTGCATATGGCCCTTCTCTTCACTACGTCTGTATCTTTGGGGTAAACACCCAGTAGTGCAATGGCTGGATCATAGGGTAGCTCAATTTTTAACTTTTTAAGGGACCTCCACACGGTTTTCCAGAGTGGCTGTACCAACTTGCATTCCCACCAACAATGTAGGAGGGATCCCCTTTCTCCACATCCTCTCCAACAATTGTTGTTTCTTGCCTTGTCTATTTTTGCCATTCTAACTGGCGTAAGGTGGTATCTCAGTGTGGTTTTGATTTGAATTTCCTTGATGGCTAATGATTTTGAACATTTTTTCATGTGTCTGTTAGCCATTTGTATGTCTTCATTGGAAAAGTGTCTGTTCATATCTTCTGCCCATTTTTTGATTTGTTTATTTGTTTCTCGTGTATTGAGTTTGAGAAGTTCTTTGTAGATCTTGGATACCAGTCCTTTATCTGTAGTGTCATTTGCAAATATATTCTCCCATTCTGTGGGCTGCCTCTTAGTTTTTCTGACTGTTTCCTTGGATGTGCAGAAACTTTTAATCTTGATGAAGTCCCATAAATTCATTTTATCTTTTGTTTCTCTTGCCTTTGGGGATGTGTCATGAAAAAGGTTGCTTTGGCCGATGTCGTAGAGGTTGCTGCCTATGTTCTCCTCTAGAATTTTGATGGATTCCTGTCTCACATCGAGGTCTTTCATCCATTTGGAGTTTATTTTTGTGTATGGTGTGAGATAGTGGTCAAGTTTCATTCTTTTGCATGTAGCTGTCCAATTTTCCCAGCACCATTTATTGAAGAGACTGTCTTTTTCCCACCGGATGTTTTTTCCTGCTTTATCAAGTATTAGTTGCCCAAAGAGCGGAGGGTCCATTTCTGGGCTCTCTATTCTGTTCCATTGGTCTATGTGTCTGTTTTTGTGCCAGTACCATGCTGTCTTTGTGATCACAGCTTTGTAGTACAGCTCGAAATCCGGCATTGTGATGCCCCCAGCTTTGTTTTTCCTTTTCAACAGTTCCTTGGAGATTCGGGGTCTTTTCTGGTTCCATACAAATTTAAGGACTATTTGTTCCAGTTCTTTGAAAAACGTTCTCGGTATTTTGATCGGGATGGCATTGAAAGTGTGGATTGCTCTGGGTAGCATGGACATTTTAACTATGTTAATTCTTCCGATCCATGAGCATGGAATATCTTTCCATCTTTTTATGTCTTCCTCAATGTCTTTTAAGAGTGATTTATAGTTTCTAGAATAAAGGTCCTTTACGTCTCTGGTTAAGTTAATTCCAAGGTAACGTATGGTTTTTGGTGCTATTGTAAATGGGATGGATTCCCTGATTTCTCTTTCTTCGTTCTCGTTATTCGTGTACAGAAATGCAACTGATTTCTGAGCATTGATTTTGTATCCCGCCACGTTACTGAATTGCTCTATAACTTCTAATAGTTTGGGAGTGGCTTCTTTTGGGTTTTCCATATAGAGTATCATGTCGTCTGCGAAGACAGACATTTTGACTTCTTCTTTGCCGATTTGAATACCTTTGATCCCTTTTTGTTGTCTGATTGCTGTTGCAAGGACTTCTAGTACTATGTTGAATAATAGTGGCAAGAGTGGGCATTCTTGTCGTGTTCCTGATCTTAAGGGAAAGGCTTCCAGCTTTTCCCCATTGAGAATAATATTTGCAGTAGGCTTTTCATAGATGGCTTTTATGAGATTGAGAAATGTACCTTCTGTTCCTACACTCTGAAGGGTTTTAATCAGGAAAGTATGCTGTATTTTGTCAAATGCTTTTTCGGCATGGATTGAGAGGATCATATGGTTCTTGAGTCTTTTCTTGTTGATATGATGTATCACGCTGATTGATTTGCGAATATTGAACCACACTTGCATCCCAGGTATGAATCCCACTTGATCGTGGTGGATAATCCTTTTAATGAACTGTTGGATTCTATTAGCAAGTATCTTGTTGAGGATTTTGGCGTCCATATTCATTAGGGAAATCGGTCTGTAATTCTCCTTTTTGAGGGGGGCTTTGCCTGGTTTGGGGATCAAGGTAATATTGGCCTCATAGAATGAGTTTGGTAGCTTTCCTTCTGTTTCTATTTTTTGAAATAGCTTTAGGAGAATAGGTATTATTTCTTCTTTGAATGTTTGGTAGAATTCCCCAGGAAAACCGTCCGGGCCTGGAGTTTTGTTATTTGGAAGGTTGTTTATCACTGACTCAATTTCTTCATAATTAATTGGCCTGTTTAAGAAATCAGTTTCTTCCTGTTTCAATCTTGGTAGTTTATAGGTTTCCAGGAAGGATTCCATCTCTTCCAGATTGCTTAGTTTATTGGCATATAGCTGTTGATAAAAATTTCTAATAATCCTTCCATTTTCAATGGTGTTCGTCGTGACCTCTCCTTTTTCATTCATAATTTTAAAAATCTGGGTCCTTTCTCTTTTCTTTTGGATAAGTCTTGCCAATGGTCTGTCAATTTTATTGATTCTCTCCAAGAACCAGCTTCTAGTCCTGTTGATCTGCTCTACTGTACTTCTGGTTTCTGCTTGAATGATTTCAGCTCTCATTTTGGTCAACTGCTTCCTCATGCGTGGATTAGGCCTGTCCCTCTGTTGCTGTTCCACCTTCTTGAGGTGAGAATATAAAAACTGCATTTTAGATTTTTCTATTCTTTTGAGTGAGGCTTGGATGGCTATGTATTTTCCCCTTAGGACTGCCTTTGCAGTATCCCATAGGTTTTGGACTGTTGTATTTTCATTCTCATTGGTCTCCATAAATTGTTTAATTTGATTTTTGATTTCCTGGTTTATCGAGTCATTCCTGAGCAGGATGGTTCTTAGTCTCCAAGTGTTTGAGTTTCTTCCAAATTTTTCCTTGTGGTTGAGTTCCAATTTCAGAGCGTTGTGGTCTAAGAATATGCAGGGGATAATTTCAATCTTTTGGTATCGGCTGAGACCTGTTTTGTGTCCCAGAACATGGTCTATTCTTGAAAATGTTCCATGGGCATTAGAATAGAATGAGTATTCTTTGGTTCTGGGGTGTAGTGTTCTATATATATCTAAGAGGTCCAACTCGTCGAGTATGGCATTCAAAGCCTTTGATTCTTTGCTTAGTTTTTGCCAGGGTGTTCTGTCTATTTCTGAGAGTGGAGTGTTGAGGTCCCCTACTATTAATGTATTTTTATTTATATGTCTCTTTATTCTGGTTAAGAGTTGGCTTGTGTATCTTGCTGTTCCCCTGTTGGGGGCATATATATTTATAATTGTCATATCCACTTGTTGAATACTTCCTTTAAGAATAATAGAGTGCCCTTCTGCATCTCTAACTATAGTCTGTAGTTTAAAATCCAATTTATCTGATATGAGAATTGCTACCCCAGCTTTCTTTTGAGGTCCATTTGCGTGAAAGATGGTACTCCATCCCCTTACTCTCAGTCTGAATGCATCTTTGGGTTCGAAATGAGTCTCTTGTAGACAGCAAATGGATGGGTCATTTCTTTTTATCCAATCTGCAACCCTGTGGAGTTTAAAGCAAGAATTTAAACCATTAATGTTCAGGCTGAGTACTGAGAGATATGCTTTTAATTCTGCCATGTTGTCAGTAAAGTCTTTGTTTGTATTGGCTGTGACTTTCTGTTCTGTATCACTCTTGGGGCCTTTTTACTTTTATAGAACCCCCCGTAATACCTCCTGTAGGGCTGGTTTCGTGGTTACGAAATTGGCTAGTGACTGTCGATTCTGAAATGTCTTTATTTCTCCATCAATTCTGAATGACAGCCTTGCTGGATAAAGGATCCTTGGCTGCATGTTTTTCTCTGAAAGAGCTTTAAAAATGCTCCCCCAACCCTTTCTCTCATTCCAGGTCTGTGTAGACAGGTCTGACGTAATTCTGATGCCTTTGCCTTGGTACGTGAGAAATTTCTTTGCCCTGGCCGCTTTCAATACTGTATCCTTGGATCTCATATTTGTGAATTGCACCATGACGTGACGTGGTGTAGGTCTGTCATGGTTGAGCTTGGGAGGGGTCCTCTCTGCCTCTTGGACACGAATTTTTGTTTCCCTTGCTAGATTAGGGAAGTTTTCAGCTACAATTTGTTCAAATATCTCTTCTAGGCCTCTGTTTTTCTCCACCCCCTTGGGGATGCCGATGATTCTAACATTGGATCGTTTCGTTGAGTCAGTAATCTCCCGTAGCCAACATTCGTGGGCGTGGATTTTTTTAAGACCATCTTCTATTTTTATTTTTTCCTCTATTAACCCATCCTCCAATTCACTAACCCTTTCCTCCGCTTCCGTGACCCTGGCCGTCAGAGCCTCTAGTTTTGCCTGCATTTGGCTCATAGAATTTTTAATTTCTGTCAAATTCGCTCTCATTTCCGCCCTTAGGGATTCTATATTCTCAGTAATATTTTCCTGAATACTTTTTTCAAGTCTACTCATTATCTTGACCATTGTTACTCTGAATTCCATTTCTGATAATTTGGTTACATCCATATCCGTTACTTCTGTGGCAGAGGCCACTGACTCACTGTCTTTTCTTTGCTGGGGGGGACTTCTCCTTCTTGTCATTCTGATGAAGAGAGGTTGCGGGGTTTCCAGAGCCCAAAATTATTGACTGGGTCCCAGGCCGTGCCCCTTGTTTTATAGGGATCTTAGAGATGTGGGCTTCTTCTTTAAAGATTTTATTTATTTACTTATCTGAGAGAGGGAGACAGACAGTCAGCAAGAACGAAACAGAAGCAGGGGAGTGAGAGAGGAAGAAGCAGGCTCCCAGCGGAGGAGCCCGATGAGGGACTCCTTTCCGGAACACTGGGATCACGCCCTAAGCCGGAGACAGGAGCTCAATGACTGCGCCACCCAGGCGCCTGGGTTGTGGGCTTCTTGATTTTTCAGCCTGCCTTCTGTGTTCTGGGGGAGGGGCCTGCCGCGCCGATACTCAGGCAACCCTGTTTGGTTAGAGTCTCCGTGTCCCCTGCGAGGGAGGATGGGGATGGGCACTCTCTGAGCCGGTATTTCCAGGCTTTTGTTCTCTGGCGGCTTTCCCTGGCGGCCGGCTATGCCTCTTCTGAGGGTCAGAGCAGCAGAGGCTGCATTGTCGCAGAACAGAGGGATTGCGCCCGTTCTCCACTGATGTTCTGGCCACTTTAACTCTATTACTGTTGGTGCTGCTCAACCCTGCAGCGTCCCGGGATGTGCGCCCCACACCCGGAGTCCCTGCCCTCACTTCCAGGGCCGGCGCGTCTCTGTCCTTTGTGTTTCTAATGCCGCCAGCCACCGGCCGCCCCGCAGGCTCCCGGGTCTCCCGGTCTCAGTCTATGCCCGGTGAGCACACCTCGATTCCGGAGTTCCGTGAGAAGCCTGGTGGCGCGCGCACCCGGTTCAGGGTCTCAGTCTGCTGTTTCGCGGGTGCCGACCGCGAGTCCGCCCGCTCCCCCGTGCAGGTGGCCCGCCAGCCGCCAGCCGCCCCGCGCGCGCTCTGGGAGTTCCCGGTCTCAGTCTGAATCCCGTGAGCACACCGGGATTCCGGTGTTCCGGGAGATGCCTGGTGGCGCGCGTGTTCACAGCTCACCGGTCTCAGTCCGCTCTCTCGCGGGTGCCCTCTGTGAGTCCGCCCGCTCCCCCGTGCAGGTGGCTGCCGTTTCCCGGCGTCCAAACGCGGCGGCTCCCTCCCCCTTCCGTTTATCTTCCGATATCCGTGCACGGTTTACAGCTCCCCTCTTCGTACCTCAATACTCAGCGCTGGAGATGTTCATTTGTAGAGATCCAGATGCATCATCCTGCGTCTCAGGCTGATTCCGTGGTTATTTAGGCTGGTCTGGTACCTATCCAGCTCGACTCAGGGGACCGGCTGAAAAAGGGGTCCCCTACTCCTCCGCCATCTTAACTACTCTCCTTTTTTCTATTTTTTTTAACTTTAAAACTTTTTTCATTACACTAAAAGATAATTTCTTAAAGACAGCATAGAGTAGGTTTCGCCTTTCTTCTAGTCTGAAAGTCTGACTTTTAATGAAGTATTTAGTATATTTAAATTTATTTATTTATTTTATGATTTTATTTATTTGAGAAAAAGAGGGCAACAAGCAGGGGAAGAGGCAGGCAGAAGGAGAGGGAGAAGCAGACTCCTTGCTGAGCAGGAGCCCGATGTGGGACTGGATCCTAGGAACCTGGGATCATGACCTGAGCCGAAGGCAGATGTTTAACTGACTGAACCACTCAGGCGCCTGAATTTATTTAAATTTAATGTAATTATTGATAGAGTTTAACCTACCATCTTGATATATAAACTAGCGGAATCATTCTCAGTTGGGCACAATTTTGCCCCAGTAGGACATTTGGCAATGTTTGAAGTCATTTTTGATGATCATAAATGAAGAGGGGTCGTGGTATTAGCATGAGTGGGGTAGAGGCCACAGGTGCTGCTAAACATTCTACGATGCTCAGGGAAGCCCTGACAACAAGGCATTTTCCATCTCCACTCAAGAGTATCATTGCAGATTATGGGACAGAAAAATAAGTTTTCCTTTCTTAGGAGTTTATATTCTATAGTCTATGAGATTTGATGTGTAATCTTCAGGACGGATGTGTATGTGTGTGTGTGCGTGCATGTACTTGCATGAACAGTTATTTGCTGAATAATTAGGAGAAAAAAGAAATATATCTGTAGGGGCACCTGTGTAGCATAGTTGGTTAAGCGTCCAACTCTTGGTTTCTGTGAGATCTCAGGGTGGTGAGATTGAGTCCTGTGTCAGGCTCTATACTCAGTCCAGAATCTGCTTGGGATTCTCTCTCTCCCTCCCCCTTTGCCCCTCCCACTTGTGCTCTCTTGCTCTCTTAGATAAATACATAAATCTTAAAAAAAGAAATATATCTGTAAATTGCTGGGGTGAGATTTGGAAGGATTTGGATTTGCAATGCCACTGTCTTCCTTAAGTCCCTTTATAGAAAAAGTTGGAGATTCCCACCACCACAACACTGTCTCGAAGCTTTGCCACACAAGCATTTCCTAGTATAATTCAGACCAGGAACAATGTACTTCTTAAGGGAGGGAGATGTAATGTGGGTGAAATGGTGATTCCCAAAATGAAGGTGAAATGAATTTTATATATATATATATATATATATATATATATATATATATATATATATATATAATCTCCATATATATTTATAATCTCCATTTCCTGCAAAACTCTTATTTATTTCTGCTTGAGTATTGGATGCTCTGCCTCTCCCTTCAGGTGGATATGACTTCTTTGTTCTGGTGTTTCATCTGATCTTCATATAGTTCTTGACTTTAGTTTTATGGCTGACTTTCTAGGTTATTCATCTAGCTGCTGCTCATGTTTCTCCTTGAGACATAGATAAAAATAGAAGTAGAGTCCTGCCTGGCCTTGTGTGGTTGGTATAAGGGAGAAGGTGGCAATTACATTCTGGATTGGTCTAGGTTTAAAAAGTAGAGTTGAGGATGAGTTCTTCCTGGAAAATGTGTGCTTATGGAGGTCTAACAAGTGTTAGAAGAGAGCAGACCAAAAATATTTCAATCCAAAGAATAAATCTGGGTTGGAATAGCTTAAGGCAGTATGCTCTCAGACCTGGCTGGTCATCCCATCACCTGTAGACGTTTATAAAATACAGATGCCATGGCCCCGCTGCAGACTTACTGAAAGAAAATCATCCAGATAGGGATCCAAGAATCTGTGTTTTCAAAAGACATCCCAGGTGATTCTGATGATCAATCGAGTTTAAGAAACTGGACTCTGGATTTCTGGTGAAAAGCTGGTCTGCATGGGTGACTACATTTATGGGTCCTGCCATATCTGGGGATAGTCTTACTGAGTTTGTGAGATGCAGGATGTATTGTTGACCCATGAGTACTGTTTGGGCCCAGCCAAATCTCTATCCATGTGCCCTCCTTCCCTACACTCTGGGGCCAGGTCCTTATTGCCTGTGTTCCTGGCTTTAGATAGAGCGCTGACCTAATATATAGATTTCATCAATTTGGATTGGACCCTACTATATTTCCCTTGGCTTATGCTAGTGGAACAAAAAGAGAAGAGATTAATCTTTTAAACTTGCCACAATACCATATGTAGTTTCTCCATAAAATTTGTGCCATAAGGAAGGAATAGTGTCCAAGCCTGGGAAGCCTCTAACAATCGGCATGTGTGTTTTGGGTACTGAATTGCCTCTTGAGTGGTTTAGGTCATCTCACCACTTGCTGCTGGAGATTTTTAAGCTGTTAAAATATTTGTGGTATGATTTTCAGGAAATTGACATAATTACACACAATGGGAACTCACAATTTAAAAATGATCTTACCCTCAATCCATTTGTAGTGTGTCTTCTTCCATTCATGATTTCTTCTAAAAATTTAAACATCTTTATTTGTTTTTCTATTTACCACACATTCTTATTTTAAAAATTTTCCATTTTACTAAAAAAAAATCAATTCTTATAGAATGTATGACTTAAAAGTACCACTCTTCCCACAGTTTTTTTCTGATTTCAGTGTATTTGGTGTTCTTAGTTTGAAACCCTGCTGTATATTAATGTAGTGTGGACATGTGTTTAAATATATAAACACAGGCTCATTATTTGAAAACATAAAGATAAAAGCTAACATGGTAAAAAGCAGGCTTGGAATGTGAATCATTAAGTTGATTCTGAGATGACACTCATATACTCATCATGAGTCAATGAACAGAAAGATGAGTTTTCCCACAGCATCTCAGATGCATATTTTTTGAGTTTGGTATAAAGAAGACTATGTGAGATTACAATGAAATCCAGGTGTTCCAATAGTATTCTTTGGAATTTCAATTTTAATTGAAGTATAATTGACATACAACATATATTAGTTTCACGTGTAAAACATAATAATGTGATATTTGTACACTGTGAAATGATTGCCGCAGTAAGTCTAGTTACCGTCTATCACCATGCAAAGTTACAAGATTTTTCCTTTTTCTCGTAATGAGAACTTTTAGGATTTATTCTCTTAGCAACTTCTCAGTATGCAGTATAATAAAATTGGCTATATCACTATGCTGTACCATGACATTCATTTCATTATGGAAGTTTTTACCTTTTGACACCTTTCACCCACTTAACCCATCCTCCCACCCCCCTCACTTCACCATTCACAGCCACCACTCTATTCTCTGTATCTATGAGTTTTGTTTTATTTATTTGGTTGGTTTTTAGATTCCACATGTAAGTGAAATCATACAGTATTTGTCTTGTCAGATTTATTTCATTTAATTTAATACCGTCGAGGTGCATCCGTGCCATCACAAATGGCAAGATTTCATTCCTTTTTATGTCTGAGCACTGTTCCGTTGTCTACCACTCTTTATCCATTTATCCACCAGTGTACACTTCAGCTGTTAACATACCCTGACTGTTATAAATAATGTGGCAGTGACAATAGGGGTGCATGTATCTTTTCAAATTACTGTTTTTATTTTCTTCGGATAAACAAGGAGTGGAATTACTAGATCAAATGGTAATTCTTTTTTTTTTTTTTTTTTTTTTTGAGGAACCCCAAACTGATTTCCATAGTGGCTGCACGAATTTATATTCTCACCGACAGGGCACAATGTTTTCTCCACATCTTCGCCAACACTTATTATTTCTAGTCTGTTTCACAAAAGCCAGTCTAGGAGGTGTGAATGATATCACACTGTGGTTTTGATGTGCCTCTCCCTGATGATGGGTGATGCTGAGGATCTTTTCATGTGCTTTGCCCATGTTTAATCAGATTGTTTGTTTGTCAAAGAGTTGTATGGGTTCTTTATGTATTTTGCACATTAACCCCTTATTGGATATAAGACTTGCAAATATCTTCTCCCACTCAGTGGGTTGCCTTTTCACTTGTTGATGTTTCCATCACTGTGCAGAACCTTTTTGTTTGATGTCATCCCACCTATTTATATTTGCTTTTGTTGTCCATGACTTTGCAGATCCAAAAAAATTATCACCAAGACTCAGGTCAAGGAGCTCACCACCTACGTTTTCTCTAGGAAGTTTTTTTTATTTATTCATTTTATTTATTTATTTTTATTGTTTTTGATAAGTTATTCAGGGTGCGTGAAGACCTGTCAGTGTTCTAGAGGAGGATGTCAGACAGCACCTATTTTTAGGCTGATTGGAAGCCTATTTACTGTCCTGTGAGACTGAAATCATAAACCCTGCTGGCCTCCAGATCAGGTGTCCAGGGGTGTCTCCTTGGCAACAATTGGAAAAATTTCCAGTCTCCAAATGAGTGTATGAGCTCCCTTCTGGAAGATACTGGTGAGCTATGGCAAGGCCAAGGGAGAATACAAAGATGGTATCCCCCAGCCTATGTTCCCTGAGAGCCTCAGAGGCTATTTCTATAGCCTCTAGATATGTGGGAAACCTGAAGACTGTTCCTCAGGCTGAAGCTTCAGGGCAAGTAAGTAGGCCTTTTTCATAGGAGTAATGGTGGTGTGTTTTAGTCGGCTGTCTCTGCAATGCCTTGGGGGTGGTAGCCTGTCAAGAACTGTCTGTCTGATTGTTTCAGACCCATCAGACTCAGAAATACAAGCCCCTCTGGACACCAGAGCAAGATGCTCAAGGGGCATCTCTTGCAAGGACTGCATGTGCCTACCAGCTTTAGTGGGGCAACAGGTAAGCTCAGGGGCAGGGCACCCCTGCCATCTTTAGCAGGGCCATAGGCACAGGGGCAAGGCATTCTCATCATCTCTAGCAAGGTAGAGAGAAATTGCTAAAATGTTGCCACCAGTGCTGGCACCAACAAGGTAGAGGGAGAATACAAAAATGGTGCCCACCAGAGAGTCTTTTCCCCAGCGAGTCCCAACAGCTCCTTTGCCTTTTGCAGATGCTTTAAGATTAGCAAATGAGTCTCCTTTATACACAGTCTAGGTGCTTTTCAAACTGCTGCTTTTACACTGTGTCCCAGGGCTAGTGAGTTTGTACACAAGGCACTTAAGAGTGTAATCTACATTTCCTATAGCCCTATGGATGTCCTGGATGTAAGCCCCATAGATTTTCAAAGCCAGATATGTTGGATGCTCATCTTTCCTGTGCAAGTGCTAAGGGTTGGGGGTACCTGATGTTGGGCACACCCCTCACATCTCAGTGAGAAGCTCTGTATTTGTGAGATCCCTCCTGATTTGGGTCACTGTGCTGGAGGTAGAGCTTTTGCTGAAACAGTGTCTCTGCCTCTCCTACCTGTCTCAATGTGGCCTTTGTTCTTTGTTGTGGAGGATTGGTTCAGCTAGCTCTCAGGTCTTTTTTGGAGGGAACTGTTTTATATGCAATTGTGGTTTTTGTATGTTCACAGGAGGAGGTGAGTTCAAGAACGTCTTATGCTGTGATGTTGAACTACTTCCTCCCAGTCGTATTTTATACTTGGGACTTAGTAACTTTGTGAAAGAGGGCTCAGAGAGCTTGCGTACTCAACTTCTGCCATGTGAGGATTGAATAAGAAGACTGCAATTGGAATAGAGCCCTTACCCAACCATGCTCTTGCCCCAATCTCAGACCTCCGGCCTCCAGAACTAGGAGAAAAAGTTTCTGTTTATTAGTCACCCAGTCTGTTACAGCAGCCAGAATGGAGTAAGGCACTTGTTATAGTGGTCAATACCTGGAACCTACTGAATTTATTGTATCTTGTCCTTGCTCTAATACCATCCTAAGTGCTCATTATCCATACCAAAAATTATAATTACTTAGCTTGGTATTCTCAGTAGCTTTCATGATCTGGCTGGAATTAATCTTTCAAGCCTTATTTTAATACCATCTGTTCTCTGAACTCTCTGCTTCACCCAGACTACACAATGACCTCATTCCCAAGGAAAATACCTTTGCTCAGGATTTTCCACTCTTCAGAAAGGGCAACCAAACTTTTTTTCATATATCTGAGTCCTACTTACTATCTCACACCCAGTTTACATTGGACCTGAACCAAAAAGCCTTTCTTGACCCCCAAGGCCAAAATGTTCTTTCCCAGAATTTCTATAGTGTTAAAGGTCCTTTCATTCTCTCAGCCCTAAACATACACTGTCTGCATTGTCAGACACCTTTATTTTTATGCTTACCTCTTGTTACCTCAGCTATGGTGAAAGTCCCTAAGTGTAGAAATATGGGTTTCCTCTCTGTATTCCCCCCATAGCACGCAACCAGTGTCTCTCTCACTACACTGGAATATGTATTTAATTGATTAGCACCCCCACAGAAGCAGATATAGTGTACATACGTTGAATTTTTAACTGCTTATTTATACTAGCAATTTTTTTAATACGTAAAAAAAAAATTCATTCCAGTCAAACTTTTTTTAATTTTCATAATGTCTTTGGATAACCTCTGAGCTTCTCTTTTCAAGTGGTTCAATAATCCTTAACTTTAAATGTGAAAGCACAATTTTTAAAGATATTAAATGGCAATTCTGACTAAAAATAGTCTCACCGAATGGCTCTGTTCTTTGTACTAAACTTTGGAAACAAGAAATTCAGTGTTTTTCCTAGAGCTTCTTGTTGGAAGCACAATAAATATTTCCAGAATTATGAAGAAGTTATAGCATAATGAAGTTGTTTGCCCAGAAACCAACAATCCCAAGGAACATATGTTTGGCGAGTTAGTGGGGTATCAAATGATGGATTTAAATGATCACAGGATAAATCTGTTGCTTAGCCTTTTGGAAGTTTCCAGATGAATGGGACAGGAATCAGGGGGCTGAGGGAATGAACAGAGAGTGTAATTGTAGTCATTTATTCTACATTTCTTTACACTTAACTATAATTATGTGCTTTTCTCCCACAGTAAACAGGCGTCTGCTCTGTAATAGTCCATCACCATTTGGAAAGTAAAAAGTTACACATTTCCAGGATTGTTCAGGAAGGTACTGTTTTAGAGTCACTAACCCTAGCACATTCTGACCTCAGAGTCAGTTACAAGTGTGAAACCATTGCATACATTTCCAATTTAATACCCTGACAATTACCGAGGTGGTATTTTCCAACTGTTTGTACTCACCTAAATACCCTGAGAGAACCAGACAGAAGTAAGGAGACTCGGCTTTCCCACTCACAGTCTTCAGAGAGTAATTTGGCATTTATTTGCTTCACTCTCTGCATTCTATCCTTAAAAGAAAAAAACCCACATGATTTCAATTAAAAATGGAATACACACTTATAATAGATAATTTGGAAGAAAAAAAAGGTAAGAATAAAGAAAGGAAAAGGAAAAAAACGTTTCTCATATTTCCATCCATCTATAATGAACTACTATTAATTTTTTTTCCATTTTTTTTCTTGGAACATATAAAATATTTTTATATAATTTGAATCACCCAATATTATTTTGTAATTTTCTTTTTAATTTCACAATACAATGTATTATACCATGTTATTTATTCTATGTCTTCTATAATGCCATTTAAATATCTTTGTAGTATTTCATTCACTATTCTATATTTCAACTAATGTATTTTTAAAGATATATTTATTTATTTGAGAGATAGAGCATGAGCAGAGAATAGGCAGCGGGAGAGAATCTCAAGCAGACTCCCTGCTGAGTGTGGAGCCTGCAGAGGGCTGGATCCCATGACCCTGAGATCATGACCTGAGCCGAAATCAAGAGTTGGATGTTTAACAGACTGAGTCACCCAGGCGCCCCAACTAATATTTTAATAATGAATATTTGTGCTCCCACTTGTAAATATTATAAATACTTCTGCAGTGAATATCTATGTCTCTTTTTGTTTGTTTGTTTTTTGCTACATTTATGTTAACTTCCTGTTATATTCATATTGCATCAACTAGATAAGTTCTTTGTTCCTCTTTATTAGCTAGGGCTGGTCTAATTTTAGGATGTAATATTTTCTCAGATAAATTGATAAAATTTAAATGTCTGCTCCCACTTTCTTCCATTTTACAAAAATCTGTTTCCTTGGGCTATTTGTTGATCTCAGCTCAATTCCTTTCTTTGAATAGCTCAGTCTTTTCATTTGTAGCTAATTCCAACCCCCCCAACCCAATTATCTCATGTAATAAGCCATACAATGAGACATGGGCTCTGAAAAATATTTTAATGCTACTTCTGAGTGACAAAATGCATACTGAGTTCTACCCTTAATGTTATAATTTCTGGAGCATTTGGCAAGTATGCTCTTTAGGTATGGACACTGCCTATCAAACAGTTTTCTGACACTAATGGTTTTTATTACAAAATGTACAGGATTTAAGATTATTTACACATGAGATTGTAACTGAACCAACATGAGTTTGTTCCTTGGTGAGTCAGAAATGGCACCAGCTTGAGTTGTCCCATAAAGAGAACTTTTATTTGCAGCAAGTAAGGAGATCATGGGGTATGGCTTCCAAAGCCATGACTCCCCAAGAGAGGGTGAAGGGGTTCCTTTTGTTTAGGGTTAGGATGAATATTTAGATAGGGAAGCCTTGTTCTCCTATGTAGAGGCGGGCATAAGGTCAGGCATGCAACCTTAAGGAAACATGCCTTTACCTCCTTCTTGGGTGGAGATTTCAGTATTATAATGAGTAAAGGTAATTATAGGTCATTCCAAAGGGTAACGCAATGGTCTATCTGCACTGGCATGAGACAGGTTTAGCTTAAAGGGTCTAGGTGATCTGGGCTGGTGGGAGGTCTTGACAGGGCAGTCCTGCCATCACCTGGGGGGTGGTTTCAGGTTTCATTTGCCTGAGGCAAGAGGAAAGCCAGAAAGAAGGGCTTAGGGAAAATCTAAGACCTTAAAGGTTAGTGAGTACAAGCAGGTAGGCAGTAAAAGCCAGGTCTTGGGGTCCAGCTGGTGACATGATCACTAAGGTAAATAAAAGGAAAAATGCCTGTTACTAATTATGCCAGCAAATTTTGTGAAGTCTTTTACTAACATGGCTTATGAATACAATATCACAAATGGTTTCCAAGGGACAGAAGCTTCTCATAGAAGAAAGTAAGAAATCTATTCTATCTTGTTAGGAGATTTGTTTTTGTTTTTTTGGGTTTTTTTTCTTTTTCTTTCTTTTTTTTTTTTTTTGCCAGTTTCAGGACCATCTTATTTTAATCTCAAGACAGTTTTGTTTTGTTTTTAACTTTAGGCATAGAGGGAAAAAAAATCCCTGTTAATGACTATTTAGCATTAGCTACATATTTCTGAAGTTTTTCTTCTGTTTTGAGGGGAGAGGGGCCATGACTGTATGTGTATGGGGGGCGTGTATGTGTGTGTGAGTGAATGAGTGCATGTGTGCTTATACACACATAGTAGGGAGTAAAAGGGAGAGAGATGTGGAGCAGTTGTTAAGAGAAGCTCTAGTATGAGAGACATACTTTTACATTGAAATCATCAGGAATGGTAGCATCTAAAAATGAGGAGAACAAGAAATGACTCTGGCTAGCAGTTTTAAAAAAAACAATGGAGCAATGAATACTCACTGAATTATAACCTTTGGGGGAAGGCAAGTTCACTCAGACAACTGAAGAGGCCTGTTATCCAGAGCTCAGTCTCTGGATAGCTGGTAATAGTTTATGGCTTATCAACAACAAACAAAAATCTTTCCTATTTTTATTAAAACTCATTTGAGAAAAAGTTATATTATCTATCTTACTGTAATATTGTGATAAAATAAACATATCTTGATTGTTGTCCTCAGCTTCCAACCAGGAGCTCCTAAAACCCCTGTAATATACTAAGTGATAAGAGCAAAAGGAGCATCTTTGGTTATAATATTTGTTTTTTGTCTACAGTGCCTGAAATTGCTTTGGAGCTACAAAGGTGGAAGGAGCACCTTTTCGTTTGCATAACAAGCCTCTTTAAACCACACCTGAATTTATGTTAATGAAGTGACTTTTGGAAAACCCTTCAGTGTGGGGGTCTGGTTGCTCAGATAATCAACCATGTTATTGGAGGTTTGGAACTTTCAGTTTCACTACCTGACCTCTGGGGTGGAGAGAAGGGCTAGAGGTCCAGTTAATCACTAATGGCCAAACGACCTGAATAGGCATTAGTCAAGAGAAGACATAAAAATGACAAATGGGTATTTGAAAAAGTAATCAACATCACTCATCAGGGAAATGCAAATCAAAACCACAATGAGATATCACTTCATGCCTGTCAGAATGGCTATCATCAAAATGTAGGAGATAACAATTGTCAAGGGTATGGAGAAAGGTGAACACCTACACTCTGTTGGTGAAAATGTAAATTGGTACAGCCACTATGGAAAACAGTATGGAAGTTCTTTAAGAAATTAAGAGTAGACCAGAGAAAGACGATTATCATATGGTTTCACTCATATGTGGAACATAAGCAATAGCACAGAGGACTACAGGGGAAGGGAGGGAAATCTGAAAGGGGAGAAATCAGAGAGGGAGATGAACCATAAGAGACTAGGGACCCCGGGAAACAAACTGAAGGTTTCAGTTTGGGGGAAGGGGGTAACAGGGTGATGGGTATTAAGGAGGGAACGGGTTGCGATGTGCACTAGGTGTTATACTAACTAATGAATCATTGAACACTACATCAAAAACTAATTATGTACTATACAGTGGCTAACTGAACATAATAATAAAAAAAAGAAAAAAGAAATTAAGAGTAGAATGTGGTCTAGCAATCCTACTTCTGGATATATTAATTTCTAGACTGTAACTTTCCACCGTGCTATTAAATCTTTACTACCTGTGGGGTAGCTAAACAATATACTACTATCCCCATTTTACAAAGAAGAATGACACCAGAGAATGGGAGTGATTTGTCCAAATCACCCAACAAATCAGTGGTAATTCCTGGATTAAAATATCAGTAGCTTGACTTCTTAGCTAATGCTCCTTTGCCACCTCTTCAAAACACGCATACACACAATTACAGAACAAACTCTCTTATGCTCCATTCTATTACTGTTCCTAATGACTTTGTAGGCTTTAAGCACACCACTTTTTTCTCACAGTTCAATTTAAGGGTATCTGAATCATCACTTATCATCAGGGAAACACAAACCAAAACTACAATGAGATATCACCTCACACCTGTCAGAATGGCTAAAATCAACAATACAAGAAATAACAAGTGTTGGCAAGGATGTGGAAAAAAAGGAACCCTCCTGCACTGTTGGCAGGAATGCAAACTGGTGCAGCCACTGTGGAAAACTATGGAGGTTCCTCAAAAAATTAAAAATAGAAATACCATACGAACCAGCATTTGCACACCTGGGTATTTACCCAAGGAATACAAAAATACTAATTCAAAGGGATACATGCACCCCTATGTTTATAGCAGTATTATTTACAATAGCCAAACTATGGAAGCAGCCCAAGTTTCCACCACCTGATGAATGGATAAAGAAAATGTGAAATACACACACACACACACACACACACACACACACACACACACACGGAGGAATATTATTCTGCCATAAAAAATGAAATCTTGCCATTTTCAAGGACATGGATGGAGCTAGAGAGTATAATGCTAAGCGAAATAAGTTGGTCAGAGAAAGACAAATACCATATGATTTCATGCATATGTGGAATTTAAGAAACAAAACCAGCAAACAAAGAGAAAAGAGAGAGAGAGAGAAAGAGACAAATTAAGAAACGGACTCTTAAGCCTAGAGAATCAAGTGATTGTGTTACCCGAGAAGAAGTGATGGGTGGAATAGGTGATGGGGATTAAGGAAGTCACTTGTGACGAGCACCAGGTGTTGTATGCAAGTGTTGAATGACTATATTGTACACCTGAAACTAATATAATACTGTATGCTTACTGGAATTAAAATAAAAACTTTTTTAAAAAGCCAGTTTCTCCTTTTACCTCCACTGTCCTGAATAGATCTGAATAAATGGCAAAACCACTGTATGCTTAAGTATCCCACCCACAGAAGGAAAAACTTTTTAAAGAGGCAATGTAGTCTGCTGAACATAAACATGAGGTTACAAATAGGCCTTCCAATTCTCATCACAGCTTTTGTGACAGGTTACTTAATCTCTCTAAGCCTATTTTCTCATCTTAAAATGGGAGGGGAGGGAATAACTCCAATAGGGCAGGGACACCAGGAAGAATGGGGGGAACTATAAACACATGTATATGTACATACGTATATATAGCATTTGACACAGAAAATTTGGAGACCCCACCGTTTAAATGTTGCAGAAGTTGAAAAGAAGGATATCTGAATCTTTTAATTAATGCTCTTTAACACATAAATGCTGTATGTAGAAAACACGAGATTTTCTCTTAACGTATAATTATATCTCATTAAATTTTTACATTTTAACACTGTGCTTTGCCTGTTTTGCCTTTTCCTCTTTTATATCATGAATTGTATTCTGGAAAGTTAAAGGGAAAGAGGTGCTAGGCACAGGCAAAGAAGAACTTGCATTTATACTATATGTTAGGTAGAAGTTATAATAAAAGGAAGGTTTTATTTGTGTGATTTTTCTAAATATATGTTGGGCTATTGGTAGAAGTTTAATCTTGTTTCTGATCCTAAGCTCATGACAGGGGACAGAGCAGTAGCTGTAGCGTCATGGATCAGTAAGTGAACTCTAGCCTTAGTGTTCTGTATTAACTGGTCCTTTGCTGTGTTGTCTGCGTAATTACTTTGTGCATGGGCCCAAGTATTCTAGCCAGAGGTCAAGGTATACACAATTTTCAGTGTTATCAGACATGTTAATTACAACTGGATTCTGATGAGAAACAACCATGCACTTGAGACTAGGCCTCTCAAACATGCGCTTCTTTTGCAATAAAAATCAGTTTTTAAAGTGACACGAATGTGTTAATCCTTCTCAGTTCCCCAGAAGCTAGGTCCAAGGATTCATGTACAGTGTAAATCAGCAAATACACACTAGTTATCTACACTGTGATAAGCACGATGGGGTAACATGAGCTCTTGAAGAGTCTCAGTCTAATTTGCTACTATGACTATCACTACAACTATGGCTTATGCTAGACACTGTGTGCCAAGCTCTGTTCTAAGAGCCCGACATACAGTAACTCACTTTACTTTTACAATACACTGATGAGGCAGGAATCATTATTACATCTGTGAGGAGACTGAGGAAAAGAGAAGTTCTATATCTCTAACTAGTATGTGATGGAGCCATAGTAAGACATGCTGGTGGAAAGATCACTGATCTTAAGAAACAAATCGCTCTAAATGCCGAATGAGTGTTGGAGGCAGTACGGAGTTGAGATATGCATCAGAGGAAGAAATCAGTGTGGGCTCATATGGTCAGGGAATGTGTCTTGGTAAGTACAGGATGTCGATAGATAAAACAATGTCTTTTAAGTACACTGTGAATTTACCGAAGTTGATTAAGACAATGTCAAGCTCAATTATTTTTAACCTAACCACTCATTTATGGTGTGAATTCAAAGATGGGCAGGGCCTGCATCAAGGGCACCTGGCCACTGCTGGTACTTCCTATTTATTTTGCTTTTTTTGGAGACCCTGCTCTGTTCTGTGATTTTGAGGAAGAAAACACCAGAACCTTAAACAGAAATCAAGGTGAAATAGAGTAGGTTTGAATATGGGAACATGGTGTGTTAAATTTTGTTTCCCTTCATGCTCTATGCAGGCTCTAAATAAATCGGAAATAATTTCACCTGTGCCCTATATGATTACCTGAGATTTCTCCTCACAGCAAAGTGACTAAGTCCACACTGGAATGTACATTATAGATGCTAAATAAATACTTATTATCTAGTGGGATGAGCTATAATATTAGATCTTGATATTGTAGACTTCCATAAGGCCGTGGGTTAGACAGTGTTAAAGAAGGGAATACTTGAATCTTCCCAAATCCTTCTCCTCAAAGTGTTGGTAAACTTTTCCTATAAGACACCTTGGTTTTTATTTATTGAGATATAATTGAAGTATGACATTCTATCAGTTTCGGGTATACAGCATAGCAATTTAATATATGTATATATTGTGAAATGATCATCATAAGTTTAGTTAACATCCATCACCACATGTAATTACAATTATTTTCCTGTAATGAGAACTTTTAAGATCTACTCTCTTAATTTTCAAGTACACAATACGGTACTACTAATTACAGTCACCAAGCTTTATGTTACATCCCCAGGACTTACTGACTTTGTAACTAAAGGTTTGTATGTTTTAACCATTTTCATCCATTTCATCCACCCCTCAACCCCTGCTTCTGGCAACCTGCAATCTGTTCTCTGTATCTATTTTTTTTTTCTTTTTTTAGATTCCACATAAAAATGCAATCACATGGTATTTGTCTTTCTCTGTCTGACTTATTTCACTTAGCATAATGCCCTTAAGTTCCATCCATGTTATCGCAAACAGCAAGAGTTCCTTCTTTCCGTGTTGTATATGGGCTAATGATATTCCTTTGTGTGTGTGTGTGTGTGTGTGTGTGTGTGCCACATTTTCTTTATCTATTCACCCTTCGATGGACACAGGTTGTTTCCATGTCTTAGCTATTACAAATAATGATGCAATGAACATAGAAGTGCAGATATCTTTTCGAGTCCATGTTTTCATTTATGTCAGATAAATTCCCCAAAGTGAAATTGCTGGATCACATGGTAATTCTATTTTTGATTCTTTATGGAAACTACATACAGTTTTCCTTTTTCTCTACATTCTCACCAACATTTATTATTTAGTACCTTTTTGATAACAGCTATTATAACAGGTATAAGATGATATGTCATTGTGGTTTTGATTTGCATTTCCCTGATGACTATAGTCATGTTGAGCACCTTCACATGTACCTGTTGGCCCGCAGTATATCTTGTTTGAAAGGACAAGGTCTATTCAAATCCTCTCCCCATTCTTAATAAGATTGTTTTTGTTTTTCGCTACTGAGTTATATACGTTCTTTATGTATTTTAGATATTAACTCTTTATCAGATATATGATTTGCAAATATTTTCTCCTTTTCAATAGGGTGCGTTTTTGCTTTGTTTGTTTCCTTTTAGGTGCAGAAGCTTTTTAGTTTGATGCAGTCCCACTTGTTTATTTTTGCTTTCGTTGCTTTTGCTTTTGGTGTCAAATCCCAAAAACCATTGCCAAGACCTATGTTAAAGGAGCTTATTGCCTATGTTTTCTTCTAGGAGTTTTATGGTTTCAGGTCTTATGTTCAAGTGTTTAACAGCTTTTTCTACTTTAAACCTGACGTTCTTACATTTTGCTTTTCAGTTTCCAAGGGGAGTGTTTTAAGAAACCCTAAGGGCTTAAAGGATAGGCTCTTTCTTTATTTGAATATTTATCAAATTTGGATCATCTCCTGGGGCGTGTGAGTGGCTAAGTCTGTTAAGCGTCCAACTCTTGGTTTCAGCTCAGGGTCATGATCTCAGGGTCCTGGGATCAAGCCGCAAGTGGGCTTCAAGTTCAGCTCAGAGTCTGCCTGAGATTCTTTCTCTCCCTGTTCCTCTACCCCTTCCCCCGCTCTCTTGTGCTCTCTCTCTTTAAAATAAATAAATAAATATATAAAATCTTTAATAAAATAAAATAAAAAATCGAATCACTTCCTATTATAAAACTCTTTAACAATACCCAGGAAGGGAGTCATAATGGTAAAATAGGAAAATAAGAACAATTTATTGAAGGAAAAAGAAATTTTTACAAAGGGAAAGGTGTAAGCAGACAAATAAGACAACCATCCAAAAGGAAACCTCCTTCTTACCCTACTTTGCTTTTTTAACCAAGAAGATTTATGGACCAAATGGCTGAGATCAATGGTTCCTCAAGATTGGCTGAGCATTAGAATCATCTAGGGAGCTTTTAACAAACATCAAAGTCTGGGCCTTACCCCTGGAGTATATGATTTAATTGGCTTGGGGTGATATTTGGGCATTGGCATTTTTAAAGCTCTCCAGGTGATTCTAATGTGCAGCCAGTGTTGAGAACCACTAGTCTAGAGACTGTCTCAATTCAAAAGTGTATTTTAATGGTATTTCTATTCAAAGGTGAAACTTAATTGATCTTTAATTTTTTTCATTTTCAGGAAACATAGAAGTTAAACATACATAGGCATAATAAGACACCATACTGAGTCAGATCTTTGGAGCAACAGAGAGGCATGGTCTTTAACATGGTCTTTTTTTTTTTTAAGATTTATTTATTTTTAGAGAGAGAGAGAGGGAGAGAGAGGACAGGGGGGAGCGGCTAAGGGAGAGGGATAGAATCCTCAAGCAGACTCCCCATTGAACCAAGAACCCTATGTGGGCCTTGATGCCAAGACCCTGAGATCATGACCTGAGCTGCAATCAAGTTCGATGCTTAAAAAACAGTCACCCAGGCTCCACTTTAATATGGCCTTTAAATACTATTGCTCAAAATCTCCAACTGGCAATAACTATCACAGTAATAATCATTGATCTTTAATAAAAATAGAATTGCACAGTTTGTGCTCCTAAGATTAAACATTAACCAAAGCTTTTAACTATAGTAATGTACACATAAATTGGAAAATTCTTTGGAAGGGGCTGTCCAGTGTTCTTTTATACACTCTCTCTTGGATGTGAAAGGGATAGCACATGAAGAGTGCAGGTAGGAATGTGGGGTGGGATGCAGCTCGCATCAAAATTTCCTCCACACTGAGAAAACTGCCATAGTTTGAGGTGGTGAGGCTGAATGTGGTTGAAGATTATGTCCGTAAGCTCCACCGCTGAGAAACAAATTGATAGGTAGGAAAAGAGCTGCAGGATTCAGCATGGAGAAGGAAGCATGGTCTCCCTACTCAAACATGCAAATATTCCTTTTATTAACTTTTTATTACTTAATTTTATTAGATGGTCCTATTAATTTATTAGTTTAACATACTCCGAGAGGTTATTTGGAAGTCAGAGTTAAATACGAATGGGGCATTGACTAGGTAGCAGAGTCCAGGCAAATCCCTGCTTGCATCAATATATTAGAAGCCTTGCTGGAGATTGACATCCAGTTCTTTCCACATAACTCTGTCTTTCCCAGTGATTGCTTAACATAAGAGGACCTAAGAATCTCCTACTCCTTAGATCTGCTATTGCTACCTGAGTTTGTAATCCCTCCTCCCTCTCTTTCCATACCTAAATTCTTCTCAGCAATTGTCAGGGTGCCTGCCAAAAATCCCATCAAAATTAAAATGCCATGTCTACTGAGAAAAATGCCATGTCTACTGAGATGTAGGTATATACGACATTAAGCCCTACCAAAAATAAATAAACGAATCCTTAGATTTATGTAAAAAAAAAATCCCATCAAAATTCTGGTTTAACCAATTAATACTTACGTGACCTTGGCAATATCAGTGGGTAAAGTGATATTACTTGTCTTATGGTTTTTATTAGAACAAAAATTATACTAACTTATGGAAGAGTATACTATAAACTTTTGCCAAACAACCTTATGAGAGCTCAACCTAGAAAAATTCCCATTGCTTACTTTCTTTGTTTTTACTGTCAAATATCACTGTGGAAAATATTATAAATATACCAATCCCACTGAAGTATTAATTTTTTTCTGTAGAATTTTATTTTGAAATTATTTCACCTAAAGATTGATCTAAAAAACATTTTAAGATATGAAAATGTTATACAATTTATCTATTACACATTAATCTGATAATTAATTCTGCAATTAGGTACATTGTGTTAGTTCACCTACATAAAAAATATTTCACATGTGACTGATGTCTAAACTGTATAATAGAATTCCAAACTATTACAAATTCTATGACATATCAATTTTATAAATATCAGAACTAAATGCACTGGGAAACAAGCACTTTGGTAAACATGCATTTATTCACAGTTGATTCATTTCCTCTAGATAAATGCATAACTGCTCAGAATTACTTAAGAACCTATATAGAGGTTCAAGAGCACACTTACAAATCTATTTCGACCTTCATCTTGAAGAAACACTGATCTTGGCAAAAATCTGGCTTATTTTAAAATGAACTATTGCTGGTAAAAAGGGCATACTTTAAAACTTTTCTGTGGCTTGCACCTGCTCTTTTCTTCTTAAATTAAAATTTAAAAGCATTTGTTTTCAGAGATGTATCTACTATTGTGGCATAAGTGAATAATTACATAAAAACAGACCCTGAATGCTGTTGAGCATTTAAATGCCTGCAGGGCCTCATTTTACTTGTAAGTGATGACTGCCTTAAATAACTAGACCATTCACTGATCGTAATTGTAAGAAATTGACGAAACCAGACCATTTTAATGCTATGAAATTGACACAAACCTGCATGATACAGCATTCCTCCACTGAGCTGAGGTTATGTTATATTTTAAAACTACAAAAAAATATATATTGAATTGTGTGTCTTATTTTTGTAATACCCCCAGTATTTAAAATATTCTTCTAAAACAGAAGTGGGTAACTACAGAATATAGTTCCAGACTTGACTATTATCCACTGAAGTATTCAGTGCCAGTCTGTACCTCATTGCTGTTCCACAATTTGTGAATTTAACTCTTGCAGTCTTCCTGTTGCATTATCTAACATGGCTATTTCATACCTTATTCACTTACCTCAAATCTCCACTTCTCCCCTATTTTGGCTCCTGTGAATAGATGCCTTCTCTCTGTTAACAAGAATGGTTGAGTCTATCCACTGGGGGCTGCTCTAATTTTTCTACGTTTTATCTGAATATTTCCCTGGATTTTCATCTTCCCCCATCTTTCTTTGTTCCTGCCCAAAAAATCTCTCCTCTCAGATTAACTTGACTGGATCTCATCTTCTCCTGCTCCTAAGTCATCACACCCTCTCTGCTCCTAAGTCATCATACTCTCTCTGCTCAGTTTCTTCCCTCTCTCCCTATTCATTGACTTGTTGCCTTCAGACATATTCAGGCCACACTATCCTCATATAAACTCTCCTTCCCCCTGCTTCTAGCTTCTAGTACTATGATACCTGCCTTTTCCTTGGGCCCTGAATTTCTCAAGTGAGTAGTATTTCCTCACCCTCCTCTCAATATTTTACCTATTATTATTTCTCTTCACCTCCTGTTTTCAAACTTCATTTTCCGTGGCTTCTCAGTTGCATTTCCTACAATTCATCGTTCTTATATCTTAATGGCACTAGCACCCTCTTTGGTATCTGTGACAATGGCTGTCCTCAGTTTTGTCTCATATCTCATGAGCACTCTTTCACCGAACTCATTTTTCTTTCTAGTCTTCCAAGTTCAGTTTTTACACTAAATGCATTCTACAACTATCTCCTCTTTTTACAAAATTTCTCACTTAAGATTATCATCCATTCTCACAAATTCTAATATGTACATAACTCTCAAATTTGTTCAATGCCAGTCCTATCCTTGAGTCCAATTCTTACATTTTCAATTGTTTGGTGGTCACCCTCACCAAACTCATAAGTAAAACTGAACTCATTATGTTTTTCTTAGGCACATTTTTTCCAGTAATCCTTATTTCTATTAATGGTATTACCAGCTTATAATGTTAGCACTTTGATTTCACTCGACTACCTACTCAACCATATTTATTTATTTATTTATTTTTCAAATTACATAAATAGTTTTTTTTATTTTTTATTATATTATGTTAGTCACCATACAGTACATCCCCGGTTTCCAACGTAAGGCTCGATGATTCATTAGTTGTGTATAACACCCAGTGCACCATGCAATGCGTGCCCTCCTTACTACCCATCACCAGCCTATCCCATTCCCCCACCCCCCTCCCCTCTGAGGCCCTCAGTTTGTTTCTCATAGTCCATAGTTTCTCATGTTTCATTCCCCCTTCTGATTACCCCCCCTTTCTTTATCCCTTTCTTCCCCTACCTATCATCCTAGTTCTTATGTTCCATAGATGAGAGAAATCATATGATAGTTGCCTTTCTCTGCTTGACTTATTTCACTTAGCATTATCTCCTCCAGTGCCGTCCATGTTGCAGCAAATGTTGAGAACTCATTCTTTCTGATAGCTGAGTAATATTCCATTGTATATATGGACCACAACTTCTTAATCCAGTCATCTGTTGAAGGGCATCTCGGCTCCTTCCACGATTTAGCTATTGTGGACATTGCTGCTATGAACATTGGGGTGCATATGGCCCTTCTCTTCACTACGTCTGTATCTTTGGGGTAAACACCCAGTAGTGCAATGGCTGGATCATAGGGTAGCTCAATTTTTAACTTTTTAAGGGACCTCCACACTGTTTTCCAGAGTGGCTGTACCAACTTGCATTCCCACCAACAATGTAGGAGGGATCCCCTTTCTCCACATCCTCTCCAACAATTGTTGTTTCTTGCCTTGTCTATTTTTGCCATTCTAACTGGCGTAAGGTGGTATCTCAGTGTGGTTTTGATTTGAATTTCCTTGATGGCTAATGATTTTGAACATTTTTTCATGTGTCTGCTAGCCATTTGTATGTCTTCATTGGAAAAGTGTCTGTTCATATCTTCTGCCCATTTTTTGATTTGTTTATTTGTTTCTCGTGTATTGAGTTTGAGAAGTTCTTTGTAGATCTTGGATACCAGTCCTTTATCTGTAGTGTCATTTGCAAATATATTCTCCCATTCTGTGGGCTGCCTCTTAGTTTTTCTGACTGTTTCCTTGGCTGTGCAGAAACTTTTAATCTTGATGAAGTCCCATAAATTCACTTTATCTTTTGTTTCTCTTGCCTTTGGGGATGTTTCATGAAAAAGGTTGCTTTGGCCAATGTCGTAGAGGTTGCTGCCTATGTTCTCCTCTAGGATTTTGATGGATTCCTGTCTCACATCAAGGTCTTTCATCCATTTGGAGTTTATTTTTGTGTATGGTGTGAGATAGTGGTCAAGTTTCATTCTTTTGCATGTAGCTGTCCAATTTTCCCAGCACCATTTATTGAAGAGACTGTCTTTTTCCCACCGGATGCTCTTTCCTGCTTTATCAAAGATTAGTTGCCCAAAGAGCCGAGGGTCCATTTCTGGGCTCCCTATTCTGTTCCATTGGTCTAGGTGTCTGTTTTTGTGCCAGTACCATGCTGTCTTTGTGATCACAGCTTTGTAGTACAGCTCGAAATCCAGCATTGTGACGCCCCCAGCTTTGTTTTTCCTTTTCAACAGTTCCTTGGAGATTCGGGGCCTTTTTTGTTTCTATACAAATTTAAGGACTATTTGTTCCAGTTCTGTGAAAAAAGTCCTCAGTATTTTGATCGGGATAGCATTGAAAGTGTAGATTGGTCTGGGTAGCATGGACATTTTAACTATGTTAATTCTTCCGATCCATGAGCATGGAATATTTTTCCATCTTTTTGTGTCTTTCTCAATGTCTTTCAAGAGTGATTTATAGTTTCTAGAATATAGGTCCTTTACGTCTCTGGTTAAGTTAATTCCAAGGTAACGTATGGTTTTTGGTGCTATTGTAAATGGGATGGATTCCGTAATTTCTCTTTCTCCGGTCTCCTTATTCGTGTATAGAAATGCAACTGATTTCTGAGCATTGATTTTGTATCCCGCCACGTTACTGAATTGCTCTATTACTTCTAATAGTTTGGGAGTGGCTTCTTTTGGGTTTTCCATACAGAGTATCATGTCATCTGCGAAGAGAGACATTTTGACTTCTTCTTTGCCGATTTGAATACCTTTGATCCCTTTTTGTTTTCTGATTGCTGTTGCAAGGACTTCTAGTACTATGTTGAATAATAGTGGCAAGAGTGGGCATTCTTGTCGTGTTCCTGATCTTAAGGGAAAGGCTTCCAGCTTTTCCCCATTGAGAATGATATTTGCTGTAGGCTTTTCATAGATGGCTTTTATGAGATTGAGAAATGTACCTTCTGTTCCTACACTCTGAAGGGTTTTAATCAGGAAAGGATGCTGTATTTTGTCAAATGCTTTTTCGGCATCGATTGAGAGGATCATATGGTTCCTGAGTCTTTTCTTGTTGATATGATGTATCACGCTGATTGATTTGCGAATATTGAACCACGCTTGCATCCCAGGTATGAATCCCACTTGATCATGATGGATAATCCTTTTAATGTACTGTTGGATTCTATTAGCAAGTATCTTGTTGAGGATTTTGGCGTCCATATTGATTAGGGAGATCGGTCTGTAATTCTCCTTTTTGAGGGGGTCTTTGCCTGGTTTGGGGATCAAGGTAATATTGGCCTCATAGAATGAGTTTGGTAGCTTTCCTTCTGTTTCTATTTTTTGAAATAGCTTTAGGAGAATAGGTATTATTTCTTCTTTGAATGTTTGGTAGAATTCCCCAGGAAAACCGTCTAGGCCTGGAGTTTTGTTATTTGGAAGGTTGTTTATCACTGACTCAATTTCTTCATAATTAATTGGCCTGTTTAAGAAATCAGTTTCTTCCTGTTTCAATCTTGGTAGTTTATAGGTTTCCAGGAAGGATTCCATCTCTTCTAGATTGCTTAGTTTATTGGCATATAGCTGTTGATAAAAATTTCTAATAATCCTTCCATTTTCAATGGTGTTCGTCGTGACCTCTCCTTTTTCATTCATAATTTTAAAAATCTGGGTCCTTTCTCTTTTCTTTTGGATAAGTCTTGCCAATGGTCTGTCAATTTTATTGATTCTCTCCAAGAACCAGCTTCTAGTCCTGTTGATCTGCTCTACTGTACTTCTGGTTTCTGCTTGAATGATTTCAGCTCTCATTTTGGTCAATTGCTTCCTCATGCGTGGATTAGGCCTGTCCCTCTGTTGCTGTTCCACCTTCTTGAGGTGAGAATATAAAAACTGCATTTTAGATTTTTCTATTCTTTTGAGTGAGGCTTGAATGGCTATGTATTTTCCCCTTAGGACTGCCTTTGCAGTATCCCATAGGTTTTGGACTGTTGTATTTTCATTCTCATTGGTCTCCATAAATTGTTTAATTTGATTTTTGATTTCCTGGTTTATCGATTCATTCCTGAGCAGGATGGTTCTTAGTCTCCAAGTGTTTGAGTTTCTTCCAAATTTTTCCTTGTGGTTGAGTTCCAATTTCAGAGCGTTGTGGTCTGAGAATATGCAGGGGATAATTTCAATCTTTTGGTATCAGTTGAGACCTGTTTTGTGTCCCAGAACATGGTCTATTCTTGAGGATGTTCCATGGGCATTAGAATAGAATGAGTATTCTTTGGTTCTGGGGTGTAGTGTTCTATATATATCTATGAGGTCCAACTCGTCGAGTATGGCATTCAAAGCCTTTGATTCTTTGCTTAGTTTTTGCCAGGGTGTTCTGTCTATTTCTGAGAGTGGAGTGTTGAGGTCCCCTACTATTAATGTATTTTTATTTATATGTCTCTTTATTCTGGATAAGAGTTGGCTTGTGTATCTTGATGCTCCCCTGTTGGGGGCATATATATTTATAATTGTCATATCCACTTGTTGAATACTTCCTTTAAGAATAATATAGTGCCCTTCTGCATCTCTAACTATAGTCTGTAGTTTAAAATCCAATTTATCTGATATGAGAATTGCTACCCCAGCTTTCTTTTGAGGTCCATTTGCGTGAAAGATGGTACTCCATCCCCTTACTCTCAGTCTGAATGCATCTTTGGGTTCGAAATGAGTCTCTTGTAGACAGCAAATGGATGGGTCATTTCTTTTTATCCAATCTGCAGCCCTGTGGTGTTTTATGGGAAGGTTCAAACCATTCACATTAAGACTGAGTACTGAGAGATATGATTTTAATGATGCCATGTTGTCAGTAAAGTCTTTGTTTGTATTGGCTGTGACTTTCTGTTCTGTATCACTCTTGGGGCCTTTTTACTTTTATAGAACCCCCCCGTAATATCTCCTGTAGGGCTGGTTTCGTGGTTACGAAATTGGTTAGTGACTGTCGATTCTGAAATGTCTTTATTTCTCCATCAATTCTGAATGACAGCCTTGCTGGATAAAGGATCCTTGGCTGCATGTTTTTCTCTGAAAGAGCTTTAAATATGCTCCCCCAACCCTTTCTCTCATTCCAGGTCTGTGTAGACAGGTCTGACGTAATTCTGATGCCTTTGCCTTGGTACGTGAGAAATTTCTTTGCCCTGGCAGCTTTCAATACTGTATCCTTGGACCTAATATTTGCGAATAGCACTATGACGTGACGTGGAGTAGGTTTGTCTTGGTTGAGCTTGGGAGGGGTCCTCTCTGCCTCTTGGACATGAATGTTTGTTTCCCTCACTAGATTAGGGAAGTTTTCAGCTACAATTTGTTCAAATATCTCTTCTAGACCTCTGTTTTTCTCCACCCCCTCGGGGATGCCGATGATTCTAACATTGGATCTTTCATTGAGTCAGTAATCTCCCGTAACCTACATTCGTGGGCTTGGATTTTTTTAAGAGCAGCTTCTATTTTGGTTTTTTCCTCTATTAACCCATCCTCCAGTTCACTAACCCGTTCCTCTGCTTCTGTGACCCTGGCCGTCAGAGCCTCTAGTTTTGCCTGCATTTGGCTCATAGAATTTTTAATTTCTGTCAGATTTGCTCTTATTTCTGTCCTTAGGGATTCTATATTCTCAGTAACCTTTTCGTTAATAGTTTTTTCAATTCTACTCATCATTTTGACCATCGTTACTCTGAATTCCATTTCTGATAATTTGGTTACATCCATATCCGTTACTTCTGTGGCAGAGGCCACTGACTCACTGTCTTTTCTTTGCTGGGGGGGGGCTTCTCCTTCTTGTCATTCTGATGAGGAGAGGTTGCGGGGTTGTCCAGAGCCCAAATTATTGACTGGGTCCCAGGCCTTGCCCCTTGTTTTATAGGGATCTTAGGGATGTGGGCTTCTTCTTTAAAGATTTTATTTATTTATTTATGTGGCAGCCAACCAGTGAGAGAGGGAACAGAAGCAGGGGAGTGGGAGAGGAAGAAGCAGGCTCCCAGCGGAGGAGCCCGATGAGGTACTCCTTTCCGGAACGCCGGGATCAGGCCCTAAGCCGGAGACAGGCGCTCAATGACTGCGCCACCCTGGCGCCCAGGTTGTGGGCTTCTTGATTTTTCAGCCTGCCTTCGGTGGGAGGGGCCTGCCGCGCGATACTCAGGCAACCCTGTTTGGGTAGAGTCTCTGTGTCCTCTGCGAGGGTGGATGGGGATGGGCACTCTCTGAGCCGGTATTTCCAGGCTTTTGTTCTCTGGCAGCTTTCCCTGGCGGGGTGCTGTGCCTCTTCTGAGAGTCAGAGCAGCAGCCGCGGAATTTCAGCCTCTGTCACAGAACAGAGGAATTGCGGCCCGTTCTCTACTAATGTTCTGGCCACTTTAACTCTGTTACTGTTGGTGCTGCTCAACCCTGCAGCATCCCGGGATGTGCGCCCCACACCCGGCATCCCAGCCCTCACTTCCAGGGCCGGCGCGTCTCTGTCCTTTGTGTTTCTAATGCCGCCAGCCGCCCCGCTCGTGCTCTGGAAGCTCCTGGTCTCAGTCTGGATCCAGTGAGCGCACTGGGATTCCGGTGTTCCGTGAGAAGCCTGGTGGTGCACGAACCCGCCACACAGTCTCAGTCTGCTGTTTTGCGGGTGCCGTCCGCGAGCTCCGCCCGATCCCCCGTGCAAGTGGCTACCGCTTCCCAGCGCCCGAATGCGGAGGCTCCCTCCCCCTTCTGTTTATCTTCCGATATCTGTGCACGGTTTCATGGCTCCCCGCTTCGTACCTCAATACTCAGCGGTGGAGATGTTCATTTGTAGAGATCCAGATGCATCTTCCTGCATCTCAGGCTGGTTCCGTGGTTGTTTAGGCTGGTCTGGTACCTATCCAGCTCGACTCAGGGGACCGGCTGAAAAAGGTGTCTCCTACTCCTCTGCCATCTTAACCGGAAGCTCTCCATATTTAGTCTAAATGAAATTAGATTCATATTTAAAAACATTTATGCAGTCTAGCTGTGCAGTTAAAATAATCTAAATTTACAATCCTTATGTTTTCTTTATTGTAATTTATTTTTGTGAATAATATGAATTTTTAGTAAATATTATTAGTATGAAATGGGTTATTATAAATAGTTTGCTTTGATGAAACTGTATTGATAGAACAAAGGAATGGATTTATGGTAATCTGACATGCAACTGTTGCCCAGGAACTAACCAAATCTGATATCTAGTGTGGCATGAATCTCTTTTACAATAATTGTTGCATTCTGCCTTTAGTGTCTTTTCAGATTTGTCTTATTTTATAACTTGGGTTGTAATGTTAAATGACAGTAGGGATTATGTCCCATTAACCTCTGCTTTTTTTTAAGATTTTATTTTATTTTATTTTTTTAAAGATTTTATTTATTTATTTGACAGAAAGAGACAGCGAGAGAGAGAATGCAAGCAAGCAGAGTGTGAGAGGGAGAAGCAGGCTTCCCGCTGAGCAGGGAGCCTAATGCGGGGCTCGATCCCAGGACCCTGGGATCATAACCTGAGCCAAAGGCAGATGCTTAATAACTGAGCCACCCAGGCACCCTTAAGATTTTATTTTTAAGTAATCTCTATATCCAACGTGGAGCTTGAACTCACAACCCTGAGATCCAGAATCCCATATTCCACCAACTGACCAACCAAATGTCCCTATCTTTATTTTATCTATAGTCCCTAGAACATTGCCCACATATAATGGGTAATCAATGAATATTCACTAAATTCACAAAGACACTCAGTTCTTGAGGTATTATGGAAAAAGTCACCCCACAAATGGAATGGCTGATGGGAAAATTGCTGATAACAGAGTAAAGATTGCAAAAAGCAATCTTTGCTTACTTATACATTTTCTCCTAGGCTCAGACATAGCCATGCATCTTCAGCAAGAAACAGGAAATTAATACAAGAAGTGCATAATACAGTTCTGCCCTATATTACCACCATGTGTTTCTTATATTCCATTGGTTTCCTTTGTGATTGGCTAGCCCTACATACTTAGCTTAACTATTCATTCTGGGAATTCTTCCAGAAATATCATGAGATTAGCTCACTTATGAAACTTGAGCAATTTTACTACATGATTATTACTAGTAATAACAATAATTAGTTAATAAAGAGAAACATTGATTCAGAACCAACAGAGCTCTATGGAACCATTGACTGTTTGAAACATGATTGGAGGTGGTGCCTGAAGAGCCGGGGAACAGAGTGTTGACATTTTAAAGCAGTCTGAGCCAAGAATTATGGTAACAAACCTTAGGGGAACTAACTTCCAACTTTATAAATTTCCTCATAAATTTTCAAGGTGATTTTTCTGAAAAATTTCATAAAATTCCAGCACTTTCCATTTCATTTTGGAACTGGATTGTCTTAGAATCAAGCCACTGGTTTTATCTGACTTTTACAGTTGATTTCATATTGCCTTTTCATTAGTTTTACTGGTGCTGGCTCTAGCACCATGCCTAAAAATGTGGGCATGTCAAGAAAATCCAGGTTTTTTTTGTTTTGTTTTGTTTTGTTTTGTTTTGTTTTGCCAGCATGTTATTTATGCCCTCATAGAAAGCTTAGCGGGCAAATGGATAGTCTCTATTCATTGTGGCAGTAGGAATTATCTTTCAATACAGTCATTTACTGAAAATGAATGTGCTGGTATAGGCTACTGCTTATGCTAGCAGGGCATAAAATTAGAAATACATTATAAGAAACAGACTATGAAGACTTGATTTAAATCTTGAAGAGTTTTAAAACTAATAGTTCAATATTTGATTTCTTAGACTAACACATGATGTATAGAATATTTACCAGGAAAGAAGTGGAGGGGGAGGGGAGAAAAAAAAAAAGAAAAAAATCCTTCCTTTGATTTTATTGCCTTTTTTAGCCTATATAGGCAAAGCAAAGTTCATAATTCATTATCAAATATTTATTCTGTGAACTTAAGTCAAATTAAATGAAGACATGCTAGTATAAACATTTTAAAAATTATAAATAGCTAAATAAATGGAATAACATTTAAGGTAATATTAGGCAATAAAGATCAGAAAATGTTTGAATTTTATGACAGATTGTAAGCTCCTCAATGCCAGGAAAAGATGTTTTACTTCATCTTTTTATCTATTTAGGAAGTTGGTCTATTTTAAGTGAAGACATAAATGTGAATATATTAATATATAATTTGATATGTGTATAATTTATATATAACTATATGTATGTATGTAAATAAAATATATATGAAATTAACAAAGAAGTAGTACCACCTTAACAAGTTTGTATTTTCATCACCTTAATAGTCACAACTGTGTGCTTCTATTGTTCTGTGGAAACAGAAAGAGTTAAATTCAGAAAAGTAAGACAAAGCAGGAGCCCAAAATTCTCCAGTGTGACACACTGGAAATAGTCCTACAAAACAGAAATGTCTATGGCTTGATGTGGCTTACCTGAGAATACAGTCTTATAGAGATAATGGAAGAACATCTTGGTGGCTTGTCTATTTTCAATAGATGTTCTACAGTGTATTATAAATGGAGGGCATTCCTGCTCCAAAGAAATACACCCACATTTTTTTAGATGAAGTTAACTTTATATGTCTGTTTTATAGAAAATTTTAAAGCCAACTCCTAACACTTTGGAGACAATACAGGTTTACCAAAAATGTAGAATTGACTTTCTCTCCTCTTTATTAATCCTACCAGACCTTCCAAACCCAAGTCTTGTCTCACCTTCTCTTAGAGGCATCTAAAGTGCAGAAAGGAAAATTACAAATCATCTTACTGGCTGTGTTATTTTCCACATGAGAAAACCGAGACATAGAGTGATTAAGTGAATTACCTAAAGTGACGCAGTCTGCTGCTCTGAGGCCAGAACCTAAAACTTCCAGTCAAAGTCTACTTCATTTTCTGGCTTCCTCACCATCCCTAGTGAACTTCTCAGGCTTTGAAAATGACCAAATAGATGCAATATAGAATGAAAGTGTTCTAGGAAATGGATGAAATGTTCCAGGACCCGCCACCCCTCCTCATCAGGAAGTGGGTCTTTCGAACAAAGAAAATAGATGTAGGAGGCCTGTTAGAGGCAAGGCCTCCCTCCGTCCTGGCTGGTTAGTTCGAGGGGGTGATGATGGCAATTACAGCTGTGTGGGAACAACCTCCTTGTCAGCATTATTATAGTTTACCTTTAATATCAGGAATCAGTGGACGTTCTAGAACACTGATTTTGAAACCAGATCTATAAATGGATGTCAGGGAGTCAGTATTCCCTGCATAAAAATCTTGGCAGAACTTTTTTTTTTTTTTTTTGCATTGATTTGGGATAAAATCTACAGATGTCCTCAAATTTTCTGAGGGGTTTTGTGAACTAAATAAGAGTTAAAAATTACTGATCTAGACTTTCAAAGGAGGTAAATGCTAAAATAAAAACTGTAATATTGGTATTTATGTTTGGTATTTCAAGCCTCCTCTTTCTGTAATATTTTGCTTTCATTAACAATACTCTGTTTTTATCATCCCCTATCATTTTATGTACTCAGTATTCTCATTGTCTTTTTCTCTGTTTTAAAAGAAAAGAAAAAGTGCCCCAAACTCTGGATGCCCCACTGAGATGTATAAGACTGATAAGGCAATCATCCATCTATTCTCTTCTGTTTAGTCGAGCTAATGGTTTAAGAAGGTCCACCTACTTCCTGCTTTGGTAATGAGAGGATGTCTTCAACAATCCTTGGATCTTTGCCGTTCTCTCTTTTAGGCCAACTTTAATGATTCCAGGTGGAATTTAGTTTCCCTTCCTGTGTTTATCAATTTAACATTCTGGAGAACATTGAGTTTTTTCTGTGGGAGCTAGGTAATATTTCTATTATCATTAAGTTCTAAGAATTCTCTATTTCCCTGAAGATTTGTATTTGTTTGATCTTCGTTTGTTTAGAAATCTGGTTTTAAATTCCCAGTCATAAGTGTCCAATAGATTCAATGCAATCTCTATCAAGATTCAAATGGCATTTTTAATAGAAATAGAGAAAACATTTCTAAAATTAATACAGAACCATGAAAGATCCTAAATAGCCAAGGAAATCCTGAGAAATAAGAACAAAACAGAAGGAATCATACCTCCTGATTTCAAGCTATACTGTAAAGCTATAATCATCAAAACAGTATAGCACTGTCATAAAAACAGACAAACAGACCATGGAACAGAATGGAGAGTCCAGCAATAAACCTAAATATATATAGACAACTAATATTTTACAAGACAGCCAAGTATACCCAATGGAGAAAAGAGTCTATTCAGTAAATAGTGCTATAAGAATTAGATATTTGCATGTAAAGGAAAAAAGCTGGACCCATATCTTACCCCATTCACAAAAACAAACTTGAAGAAGATTGAAGATTTAAGTGTAAGACTTGAATCCATGAAACTCCTAGAAGAAAATATAAAAATTAAGCTTCTTGATATAGATTTTGGTAATTTTTTATATGACACCTTAAACAAAGCAACAGCAACAACAATAAGAAAGTGAGACTACATCAAACTAAAAAGTTCTGCACAGCAGAAGAAACCATCGACAAAGTGAAAAGATAACCTACAGAATGGAAAAAAATATTTGCAAACCATACATGCAATAAGAGGTTAATATCCAAAACATGAAAAATCTCATATAACTCAATAACAAAAAGTTGGTAACCCAATTAAAAAATGGGAAAAGGACTGAATAGACATTTCTTAAAAGAAGATCTATAAAAAGCCAATGCGTACAGGAAAAGATGCTCAACATCACTAGTCATAAGGGAAATTCAAATTTAAAACGCCATGAGATATTCCTTCACACCTGTTGGAATGGTCATCACCAAAAAGACAAGAGATAACAAAAGCTGGTATAAATGTGGAGAGAAGGGAACCCTTGTCCATTGTTGTTGAGATTGTAAGTTAGTACAGCCACTATGGAAAACAGTATGGACGATTTAAAAAAAAAAATTAAAAATAGAACTACCACATTATCCAACAATTCCATTGCTGGTGAGAGTGCAGTTGCTGTGAGCACCATACTAGATACAAGGTATTGCTTTGGGAATCACAGGAAAACTAAGCCATGAAAATTTTACAGTACAGATTTTCCTTGACTTACAGTGGGGTTATGTCCCAATAAACCCATTGTAAATTGAAAATAGCCCATGTTGAAAAAGATGGATTTAATACATCTAACCTACCTAACATCATAGCTTAGCCTAGTGTACCTTAAATGTTTTAAGAACACTTACATGAGTCCACAGTTAAGCAAAATCATCTAACACAAAGCCTATTTTATAATAAAATATTAAATATCTCATGTAATATATTGAATACTATCCTGAAGGTGAACTACAGAAGAGTTGTATGGGTGAAGAATGGTGTAAGTATATCAGTTGTTTGCCCTTGTGATGTGGGTAGCTGATCAGAGGCTGTCTTGCTATCACTGCCCAGCATCATACGGAAGTATTGTATTGCATATCAGTAGCCCAGGAAAAGATCTAAATTCAAAATTCAAAGTACAGTTTCTATGGAATATGTATTGCTTTCACACCATTGTAGGTAAAAAATCATAAGTCAATCCATTATAACTCAGGAATCCATTATAAGTCAGTATTTTGATGGTACCTAAGTAGGGGAGGTAGAAAGATAGGTATGAGTAACAATGTATAAAGGTTTTCTTTTCTTTTATTTTTTTGGCTTATTTTGATTTTATTAGTTTTTTGACAAAAAAGTGTATATCTAAGGTGCACAACATGATGTTTTGATATATATATATATTTACATATATATATATATATATATATATATAAAATGAAATAATTACTACAATGAAACTAATTAATCACCTCCCATAGTTACTTTTTTCTTTCTTGTGGTAAGAACACTAGAGATCTACTCTCTTGGCAGATTGAAAGTTTACAACACATTAATTATAGTCACCATGCTATACATTAAATCTCTAAAACTTACTCATCTTATTACTGAAAGTTTGCACCTTTTGAGCAATATCGCCCCTTTTCTCCCACCCTCTAGTCTCTGGTTACCACCATTCGACTGTTGCTATGAATTCTACTTCTTTAAAAAAAAAATTAGGTTCTGCATATAAGTGAGAAAATGACTACTGGACTAGCCTGGGTAAAAGGGATTTGCTCTGGGGATTATCGGAAAGAAGGCTGAGCACCTAGAGGAAGATAAGTTATATAAGGACTCCTGTTCTGTAATAAGTTTGAACAGTGTTATCCCTACAGATTTAGGTACAGAATATGGTCTATTTATGGGGACTTTGGCAAAAAAGATGCTCAGAAAGTGACTTGGCTACAAGACTGACTCCAGGGATACAGGTGGGTGAAGACAGTACATGATTTCTCAAATAATTTAGGTGGCCAATGAATCAGGCGTTCAGAACAAAACGGTAGAGAATTCGGGCAAAGGTTATTTTTCAGATTTCTGCAAGATTAAGGAGGCAATTGCTATTTGTGAGAACTCTCCATGGATGCAAGATCCAGAGCTCGAGTCTTACGGTAGGACTGTGCTAGGCATCAGGACATCTCTCCTACTAAAAAGTTAGGAAACCTCAAATCAAAAATACCGAACTAGGCCAACACTTGGCTGAGTTGGAGAAGGAGTTATATCAGCTGTATAACTTGCATCTAGAACTGTTTTATGGAAATACAAAAGTCTAGACAGCAAGAGGGACCCAGAAAATATCATAGAAATCTAACAGGTATGACCAGACCATTTGCAACAATTCCTACTAATAAGGTCTGCTGGAGAGGAATAGACTATAGTTTACATCTTAGATCCTATACTATTTAGGATTAACACAAATGTTGGTATGAGATTGAGTCTATGGGTGGTAACAACAGTAAAATTATTATGAAGAGATGGGGTGGCTAAAGGGAGGGGAAATTTGTGAAGACTACAAAAAAAGACAGAAGTCATGTTTTAGAAAGATCAGTCTAAATGAGAAATGCAAAGTATTCTATAGGAGAGAAAGCTTAGGCTTAGGGGAGCCAAATTTATACACTGGAACATTACAGAAGTTGAGAAGAGGGTGATGAACGTAACAAAAACTACAGGTATGAATACAAAGTCTTGCAAGTATCCAATTGAGAGTTTGGGGATAGATGAGTTACTATATAATTTACCATCCAAATCAAGCCATATTGGGAGTGAAACGTGGTAATACTAATTAGTTAGGCCAAGACAACAGAAGTAAATGGGGGCTTGTCCCAGGCAAACTAAGACATTTGGTCACCCTGGGTATGGGATGAAAGTACCAGAAGGATTCTCAGGTTGGCTCAGCTCATGGGAAACTCCAATCCAGCATACAGGGAAGTAGCATTTGGCATTCACTCACCCTTTGTATGATGTGGGATTACAGAGGTGTTAAATCACCTAAGTATGTGTTATTTCCTTACTTTTCAGACCCAGGTGAGGTTATAAATACAACTTCCACCCAGGTCTCAGAGGCAGTGCTCTGAGGGAATGTCTAAGCCCTGTGGGGAGACTGTGTGTGTGGTTCAGCTGATGCCTGGATTGGGTCCCAGGCCACAGCCAGTGCTAACCTCCAGACATGAGAAAATGATTCCTCAGCACTGTCACACTGCAACCGTATGAGAGATTCCAAGCAAGAACTGCCTAACCCAGGCAAATCCCAGAAATGCAAGGGATAGTCATAGTCATATATTATTGTTTTGTAAGTTTTGATGTGTGTGAGATGATATGTTATATAGCAAAGATCACTGGAACAGATGGTAACCATTCTTCCACCAAAAATAATTCCACGACTGATATCTTCCCGAAATTCTAGATATTATCTTGGCATGTAAGCAGGTATAATAACATTAAAGTTCATGATAAGTCTTACAGTAAAGAAAGCCTGTATGTCATAACTAGTGCATTCAATGACCACCTCTATTCCACATTTTTGGCAGAAACAGCTCTTAATATTTAAAAATATTTTCACAGAGAATATTGAAAAATCCTAGAAAAGCTCTCTATTTCTACTTGGTATTGCAGATTGTTACTGAAATATCTCATTAGGGACTAAATTTATGCTTTTTTAAAAATAATATTTATTTTGTTATATTAGTCACCATACAGTACATCCCCAGTTCTTGATGCAATGTTCCCTGATTCATTACTTGCATATAACACTCAGTGCACCATGCAATATGTTCCCTCCTTAATACCCATCACCAGCCTATCCCAATCCCCCCACCCCCTCCCCTCTGAAGCCCTCAGTTTTTTTCCCAGAGCCCACAGGCTTTTATGTGCATTGCTATCTTTCTAATTTTGCCAAAATAGATACTGTGCAGCTGAATAAAAGCTTTTGCTCCAATTCATCAAATGTCCTTAATGGACCAGTAAAGATCTTCATTTCAAGAATGGGGTAGGGGCACCTGGGTGGCTCAGTTGGTTAAGCATCCAACTCTTGATTGGATGCTTAGCCTCAGGACATGATCTCATGTTCATGGGGTTGAGCCCTGCATCAGGCTCGGAGCTCAGCACAGAGTCTGATTGAGATTTTCTCTCTCCTTCTGTCCCCCCCCCCCCACTTGGTGCTCTCTCTTAAACAAACAAATAAATAAGTGAGTAAAATCTTTTTTAAAAATGGGCTAGACAGAACCCAAGGTTGATAGCATAGATTACTAGGTGGAACTGAATAAAACTCAAGTTTCTGGGCAGACTAAACTCAAATTATCCACCTGGATGTTTCCTGAGTCTCTAGCTCTGATCTCAGAATGCCATCTGTAGTTTATCAGAAGTAAAGATTAGCAGGCTGAAACAATGTTAGAACAGCATTAATGAGAACAGAACCATGATTAATATGTATGTAGGGTCTTTGGAGAAGACGGTGAGCAATACACAATTCACTCTGATATGGAGCATTTAAAAAATATTTATCTATTTGAGAGAGAGAAAGAGCACAAGCAGGGGGAGGGGCAGAGGAACAAGCAGGCTCCCTGCTGAGTGAGGAGCTGAACACCTGGGCTCCATCCCAGGACCCTGAGATCATGACCTGAGCTGAGGTCAGATGCTTAACCAACAGCCACCCATGTGCCCCTCTAATATCAAGCTTTAACGAGAAATGATAAAGAGAAGTATAAATTAGTCATGACTCATTTTGTAATCTGGTACAGGCCGCACCCTCTTACGTGAAATACAGCAAGCCCTGTCCCTCTTTTCCGTACACAACTGGTGAGAACAGATGGCTTTGGAGAAATCTGTTTTGTAAGATGAGCTTCTGAACTGTCTAATGTACTTTTTTTACACAAGCCTTACCTCTCTAAACACAAGGCCTTCAAATCCTTTATTTATCACACTGTTAGGAGATGCCAACTCCTCTCATTCTACGCTGACAAATCTCATGCCCTGGCCCTGGTCCATTTCTGCCTAAATTAACAAATGAAAAATGCTAAAACTGGAGCAGGAGTTTGAAGGGAAAAAAAAAAAAGCTCTTGATTGAGAGGTAGGAGATCTGAGTTTATTTTCTTTTTTGGCATTAACTGATGGTGGTTTTGTTTTTGTTTTTTTTTTTTAAAGTAACTTGGCCTCACTGACCTCAGCTTTCTTAGGAAAATAAGTGGGTTTGGCTCAAAGGCTTCCTAGGGATTCTTCCCACCAAACTAGTTATTCAATCACTCAGATCCCTGATAACATTCAGCAGCACCTCTGTTGGGGTTAAAAAGGGTGTGTTGTAGAAAGCAGGTTTGATTTTCACAGCTCAGTTTTTCCCTTGCCTGGTTCTATTTTCTCCCTCTCCTCCACTGATTTCCAATTGTCTTCTCACCACACACATTATCAGCTAACTTTGCTTCAGCTAGTATCCTTAGGCTTTCTGCCCCTTTTACCTTTCATTAGTTCTAAATTCTAATGTCCTCTCCTCATTTCCTCACTGTCTTCTCTCTCTCAGCCCTCAATCTTGTATCCAGGTTATTAGCAATCACTAGAACTGTTGCTTATGTCTTCAGCCTGCCACTTAACTGTTTCTGTTCCTGTACAAGACTTTGAAATATTGTACCTTCATGATTGATTCTAACATCTGCTGAAAATTGACCCTCACTTGTTCTCACTTTAATGAGGGTTGTTTACTAAAATAAATAGAGAAGTATTAATCAAGAAGGTCAAGAACATGAATTAAGATCATTTGGGGACCATTTGCAAAGTTTTGATAGGTAAACTGATGATGTATTTCCTTAGGTCTCTGGGTCAGTAATTTCATTAGGACTTGTTTACATACATAGGGAGTTTTCATCTGCAGATCAATGCTCCTCCTCATCTGCTTTTCTGCTATAAATTTCCTTATTCCCTGCCACTCAGCTTATTTCCTAGGAACAAGCAATAACAATGTAAAAACTCATAGAGCTCCTTGGATTCTGTGGTTCCTGTTTCATTCTATTTATTCTTCTGCTCTGGTGTCATTCACAAGGTATCACTACTTCCTGATAAATACTTTTCCTACAGTAAACATGTTCTAAGGTGTGCACCCAGCAGCTAAGGCATGTCAAGCAACTCTGGCAATAATTCATGAGGAAATGCACGCTTCAGACTTTTGAGATTGCTTCTGGAAGTTTCTGTGATACATGAAGATAGTTCAAGACAATTGATATACATGAAAACTCTCATCTCCCATTACTGCATTCTCCTTATTTTTCTCCTACAACTATATATTTTTTCTTAGAATTGTACCCTTTTCTTTCAAGTCCTGACATCCCTGGTTATTTTTCCAAATGGAAACTACTTTGGTAAATTTTTTTCTCTACTCTCCTCTGAAAATTTCTCTGTGCTTCCTAGGCCATGGCAATTGTCACCTCACCACTGCTCCGTCTCTCAAGCTCTCTAGTGTGCCTTCCAGAATGAGTTTCATTGTTTATAAAACCTGTATCATTTTGACATCTCTTCACCTCATTCAGTTACTCCAAGGATGGCACACATCTGTTGCTTCTTTGTAAACAATCCTCATTCTATCACTTCCTAGGAATGGAGAAAGCAGGGGTTAGTTTCCGTAAGTTTCCCGCTGACGTTCACATGCTTTATTCTTCTACATGCTGCAAGAATGTCTTTTGCCTTGTAATCAGGCAGATCCCCAAACTACTTCTCTGTATTCACATAGGATTTAGCACACATTTCACAGGCTTTCCTCTTTCAAACCCTAATTTTGGCATCATCCCACATGATTACAATGTTCATGTCATCTGATAGAAAACCTTAGCTTTTTTCTCAGTTTCTGGACATTCAGTTGCATTTATCCTCTCTTCTTATGCCATTTCCAGAAATAACTTTAATCTTGACCTGTTTCCATCACTCTAAAATTCCTTGACTTTGAAAAATTTAAAAGTGTTTTGATTTCTTACTTATTTTATAAAAATAATGTTCACTTTGGAAATTCTGAGAAATCACAAATATATAAAGAAAATACAAATTACCAGTAAGTTCATGATATTGGTAATTTGTATATTATATATGGACCTCTCTATCTATCTATCTATCTATCTATCTATCTATCTCCATCATCATCATCATCATCATCATCTATTTCTCTCTCTATCCATCTATCGTCATCTATTTATCATCTATCATATGTATGACATCTGGCTATTTAGCTATCATCTAGCGATCTAGCTATCTAATTATCTATAATTCTTCCTCTTCACACCACAGCCACACACTAGCACATGTATACTAATATATAGGTATATATACATAATTTTGTCTTTGTCTATGTGAAGTGGCATAGAACCCATTCTGACCCAACCTGCCAGGAATAAGCATGTGCTCTGGAAAATGACTGTGTAGATGAATTTTCAAAATTGTAATGATATGATCCAAGCCAATTTGAGCAAAAAGCACAAAACTTTAGACATATTGCTCTCATAGTCTAAATGGAAGACCTCTTTATCTATAGCTCTTGAATAATTGCCACCAGTGAGACCAGCAGCGGTGCAGCAACTGTCCTGCAGGACATCCGAACTACACTGCGTTCTGTGTATCTCCAGGGGACTTGGAGTGTCTGGAGCAGAAAGATTAGGTCCTTAGGCTCACATTGCCATCTTACACATTTGTCTCATTAGGCAGCTCTCTTTGAATGTTTAAGTGTGGTTCCTTCTTATGCCTTTCTCTTCCTGCTATCCAGACATTTTAAAGAAATACATTTTGGAGGGCAACAGATGCCTCCTAAATTGTTTTATATACCTTCCATAAAACTATTTTAACATTCATGCTTTTTTATTAAATTTGAGAGTAATGTTCCATTGCCTTAATTCTGCACATATTTTCATCAATTCCTAGTTGGTTATTTTATCTATATTCAGCTTGGATGGAAAGATATCCTTCCAATTCTGGTGTTTCCTAATATGCATGTTGATGGAACTGCACTGCAGATTGACGGATCCCAACAACCAACATGTTCCTCAAGTCCCTCACCTAGAGCAGGTTACTTTGCTGTTTTTTTCTTGGAGAAGATCCTTTTCATAATGTGTGTATTTATTTACTAGCTGCCAATATTTTTTAGACGTTTCTTTTTTAAAATTATTTTTATTTTTATTAATTAGTTAATTAGTTAATTTATTTAGAGAGTGGAAGAAGGAGCAGAGGGAGAAGGAGAGAGAATCTCAAGCAGACACTGTGCTGAGTGTGGAGCTTGATGTGGGGCTTGATCTCATGACTCTGAGATCACAACCTGAACTGAAATCAGGAGACTGACACCTAACCAACTGAGCCACCCAGGGACCCCTCTTTAGATGTTTCCATACGTGTAACCCCTTATAATCAGTAATTCCAGTGTAATCCACTTATAAATCCTCACATAAGTGGTCAACTACTATTTGGCAAAGGAATCAAGAATACTCATTGGGGAAAGCTTATCTTCTTCAATAACGAGTGTTGTGAAAACTCGATAATTACATGCAGAAGAATGAAGTTGGACCCTTATCTTATACCAGAAACAAAAAAGTTAACTCAAAAAGGATTAAAGACATGTATAAGACCTGAAACCATTAAACTCCTAGAAGAAAACATAGGGAGCAAGCTCATTAACATTGGTCCTGGTGATGACTTTTTGGATGTGACACCAAAAGCACCTTCAACAAAAGCAAAAATAAATAAGTTGGACTACAGCAAACTAAAAAAAAAAAACCTTCTGCATAGCAAAATAAACAATCAACATTGTTGGTTTGTAACCTCCTCAGGAGCTTCCTGGGTCTAATCAGAAAACTGGCCCCCTGGGGCGCCTGGGTGGCACAGCGGTTAAGCGTCTGCCTTCGGCTCAGGGCGTGATCCCGGCGTTATGGGATCGAGCCCCACATCAGGCTCCTCCGCTATGAGCCTGCTTCTTCCTCTCCCACTCCCCCTGCTTGTGTTCCCTCTCTCACTGGCTGTCTCTATCTCTGTCAAATAAATAAATAAAATCTTTAAAAAAAAAAAAAAGAAAGAAAACTGGCCCCTGAACATGGAGGGCAGGGAGAGATCAAAGAAAGAGGCAGGCCTGTCCATGTGGGTAGGTGGTGGCAGTTTTAAGAAGTAAAGGAAACTTGCATGCAAGACTTGTCTGGGGCAGCAGGTAGACAAATGGATCCTTGCACCAGTCCCCTCCAAATCTTAAAAGTCACCTTTCCAATGACCTCCCCCAACATTCCACCTCTTGCGACCAGCTCCTACAATCTCACATGCTCCCCTCATCCTCAATGGGCCCTGCGTGGTCAGCAATGGGTTTCACTAGCACGGAAGTGGCTCTTTTGATGGCCACCTGGTTGCACTGGAGGCAGCTGCTACAGCCACAAATCAGGCACATATAAAAGAAAACATAGATTAGACCGTGATTCCCAAAATCAGTGACAACTTTTTCCATTCAGAGCCCCATGATCTGAACCACTGATTTATCAAGTCCCCCAAACTGAAGGTCAGGTCATTCAGGGTGTTTACTTGTGTCCTCATGTGATTTAATAAAAAGATACATTAGCAGATTCGTCAGGCATGAACACATAACATTCTGTCTGGATAATGGCACAGATGCCTCTTTGAGAGGGAATAATAAAGTCTTAGGCTCTTATGGAAGATAGCTTTTCTCGTGAGAGGCATTTTGTTGTTCTTTAAGGATCGGTTTTATTGGCTATCAGCTAAGGCTTGTTCAGTGAATTTAGTAAAGGCTTCCACGTGTGCTATAATGTCCTCCAGGCCAATCGAGGAGACAAAGATGGCTGCCAAATGATTGTACTAGTGGAGAGTAGTATCCACCTGGCCTGGAAAAGAGGGAGGGAGGTAGTTTTAGGAACCTGACCTGGTTTTACATACCATACATGTTAGCTGGGGGAGGCACCATTTTCAGGCATAAAGAGATCAATCGGCCGGGGGGTAGGCTATGCCAGACCAGGGCCCCCACCTTCCCCCCCCTCTTACAATGGTGCGTGCTCCATTTCAAGTATAACACATTTTAACAGGTCCATCTTGAAGAAGGACAATGGGATCCTAGTGGAGATTGAGTAGTTCCCCTTCAGCCAGAGATGTGAAGTAACTCACCTGTCTCACCAGGACATCCCATTGTAAATTCCAGTGCGCTCTCAGTAGCATAATATGTTGATCTATGGTGAGAATAAGGGGAATGGCTGTTTCCCACAACTTCCATACTTTCACAGTATTGGGTGCCTTGGCAGGGGTCCCCTGTCTGTCATACGGGGAAACAGGATCTACTAGTTGATCATTCAAATGTATTAAAACTTGGGACAATACTTCAGTCTATCTGGCCAAGGTGGTTTTACGTGTTAATAATTTAATCTACTGCTTTAATTTTCCATTTTTCTTTTCTACCAACCCTTTAGTTCGTGGGCTAATAGGGGAGATGAAACCAACATTCAATGTCATGTTCTTTTGCTCAGACTTGCATGCCATGGCTTTTGAAATGTGTTCCCTAAGGACTGTCTTGTCAGTGACGGTATCCATAGATTTTATTTCATTTTTTTAACCACCTAATGGTAGCAGTCTGGTTTGCACAGTAATAAGGAAAGCTTAGGTTAGTCCAGATGCAGTGTCCACACAAACCAAGGCATATTTAGAAACCTTACTCAGAGGGAGGGGGCCAATATAATCAATTTGCCAACCCCTCATTGGTTGGGAATTCGAGATTCTTTTGGTAGTTTCTTTGGGCACTGTTTAAAACACACAAGACATGCTGCTACTGCATTAACCAAGGGCAACTGGCATCCTTGGCAATATGCCATCTTATTTAGACACCATGGTAGTTGCTCCTTTTATGTACCTAATCTACTGTATCTACTGAAGGGTCAATAGCTAGGGCTCATACCCATGTGAAGCATCCGCTTCCTGATTACCAGAGGCTGTCAGTGTCTTATGAGCTGGGACATGAGGAATATTGAGGTCTGGCTGCCTTAGGCTCTTACAGATGGACACCAATGTTTTTCCACATATCTGGCCCCCACAAGGGCTTATTTATGATCATCCACTCCCATTTTCTATTGTCCAAGCCATAAATAGGGTTAATCCCTTTAGAATAGCCCAACTACCAGTGCAAAGGATAAAGGGCTCATGAGTGATCAGTCTCCAGCCAGACAGCTCTGAGCTCAGCCCACTGACTGCTGTGTGAAAGCTTTTAGCTGGGGGAGTTCCACATATACTGCCAAGGTTTCTTCCCCCTTCTAGAGCTTGGACCACAATTCTAGGGACATTTTTCCCTTATAATGTCTACCACAGGGTCTGACCCATACCTTCTAAATTCATAGACACAATTCACTCAAATAGTGGCCCACACTTAGGAAATGTCCAGAACTTTAATCTACTTTACTAGTATTTTTTGCCTTCTCAAAGGCAGCTTGTTGCTCTGATCCTCAGTCCCACACATGCCCTTTCTTTATCAGGCAGCACAAGGGATGGGGGCACTGTGCCAGGTAGGGATTAAAAGTCTTCTGAAACCCCCAAATCCCTACAGAGGCTTGCACCTCTTTCACATTCTTAAGGGTTGGATGGGCTTGTACCTGATCAATCACAACTTCTGGGACAACACCCATCTTATCTGACCAGATGACTCCCAAAACTTTACAGTGGTGCCTGGGCCTTGAATTTTTCACAGGTTTATTGCCTGGCTTCTCCCTCACAGATGTTCCAGTAAAGCCTTCAGGGTGTCCTGCAACAGAGGCAAGTCTTCACTTGTTAACTTTATACTATCAATGTAATGCGCCCATTTTACTGATGTGGGAAAGGAGAACAAGGATGGGCCGCTAGCTGCCATCCCATGACATATTGTGGAGCTCTGCAGGTAGCCTTGAGGGAGCACTTGAAAGATTTATCACTGTCTCTCCCACATGAAGGCAAATTGATCTTAGTTATCAGAAACCTGTACTTGTCAAAGTTGTTTTCATGAATGTCTGAAGATGAAGCACTGTTGGAGGAACACATTTTTTTGCCAAAGCACCAGAGTAAAACCATAGTTGTCTGCAAATGACCAAAGACTCAAAAATGGCCACAATTGAAGATATGGTGTGAGTTTGTTATAATACAATTGACAAACGAATTTGATTATTTCTGCGACATACATACATACATTTTAAAATTATGACTGACATTATACTAGGAAAAATGAAATGGAATGGGTCCAGCTCGAGGGTCAATTTGTGGTCATGTCTTCTCAATGACCTCTTCCAGCACTCGCTAAAAAACAAAAGGATTAAAAACACAGCTTCTAGCCATCCAAGTCTCTTTTGGACCACGTATGTGCATTTGGTATTTAGTTAGCTGTTGTAGCAGAGTGCATTACAATGAATTGGCAAAGGCACTTCTATAAGCAGTCTGTATTGTAAGAGGCCTCTCTCCCCCCTTCGTTTTCTTAAATCTCTGTGGGCAATGTTTTTGTTATATTCTGGGGTGTTTACATTTCAAAGACAAGAAAAGATTTACAACCTTAAAAGACAGAGAAAGAATGCAAGTTTTCTCTTATGAATTTGGGGGTAATTACTATTTTAATGTTTTCCTTTGTATGAGGGTTCAGAAAGCCTGGGCCATTTCAGCTGTTTCCTCATCAATTACAATACCCTCTTCTTCATTTTCTTCACTTTCTCAGAGGGTCCACCTTTTAGCATTTTAATCCAGCATCATCACAAGTGCCTGGAATTTAAATCCAGGCATTTGGGCCCCTCCTAGCTTTACAAAACAGTACGTTAAGAGCTCTAATTCATTATCCTGCCCTCCCACCTTGTCTGTCAGCCTCCAAACTGGCAGGCTTGTGGACACTTATACATCCTTCTCTAACATTAGCTCATCTTCTAACTTTCTGACCTGAGCTTCAGCCCTCAGTTGGGCATTGGTGGCCGGCTGAACTGCCCACAGTTGAGGTCAACCCACTGCAGCTACCATGTGCTTCCCTCTCCTGCCGCAGTGTGCTATGTACGTGTAGTTCCTCCAACAAATGCACGAGGCCAGCTGGTGTTTGGGGAAGTGCCCCTGTACTCATATGGTAATCCACAAGCATCTAATGTACAGGTCACCCCTCCCCACATAGAGATCAATGGCCAATTTGGGATTGCCCCTGAGGATGCCTTATTCCCATTTCTTTCGTCTCCTGGCAGTCTCGGCAGTTGTTGGTTCATAATCTCTTTGGGAGCTTCTGGTAGAATCTGAAACTGGATCCCAAATGAAGAGGGCAGGGAGAGGCCAGAGAAAGAGGCAGGCCACTCTGTGTTGGTTGGTGGCAGTTTTAAGAAGCATAGGAGGTTTGTCTTGGGTGACAGCAAGACAAAAGGATGCACCTGCCTACCAAATCTTAAGGTTCATGAAGAGGCCTTAACTGGGTTCAGTCATGTGTACCATGCAGGTGTTTTCCACACCATATCACTATCTCAAGGCTATATGTCCTTGGATCAGTCTATGGGATCAGGAAAGGCAAGTGTAACCCATATTCCAAGGACAAGGGAGGGGGTTAGGAGCCTCCAAGAGCCTGGGTTCAGTTCACAGATCAAGTGGCCACAATGATGAGGGAAACAAAGGCAAGAGAAATATAGCTTAAATTAAGTCTCCCTATAACTTATAGTCCACAGATAGATAGCTGAAACATGCAGAATGTGACTTTCCTCAAGGAACTTATGGCTGCCTTAGTGCCTTAAAGTTTATGTTTTATTAAAGATTAAAAGTAACCATATCTTAGCAGCTAGGCCCTCGAGGTCCTGAAAGCATTGCTTCCAAATTCCTTAGAGACTTGCTATCCCTAACCCCCACTAATTAAAATGTCTGTAATCAGTCACTCCTCACAATCCAGTGCAGCTCTTTCTGCCCACAGGTCCTATACCTGTGGTATAATAAAATCACCTTTTTGCACCAAAAACGTCTCAAGAATTCTTTCTTAGCCATTCTCTCACAAACCCAAAACTTCCAACTTTCATCAGCATCATTTTGATGACTCCCCTCAACAAAAACAAAAAGGCAACCTATAGGAGGCATCCGGGTGGCTCAGTTGATCAAGCATCTGACTTGATTTTTGGCTCAGGTCATAATCCCAGGTTTGTGAGATTAAGCCCCAGTTGGGCTTCACGCTGGGCATGGAGTCTGCTTAAGATTCTCCCCCTCTGCCCCTCCATTCTCTCTCTCTCTCTACCTCTCTTAAAAAAAAAAAAAGACAACTTAAGAATGGGAGAAAATAATTACAAATCATATAAGGGGTAATAGCCAAAACATAAGGAACTCATACAACTCAGTAGCAAAACCCACACAATATAATTAAAATGGGCAAAGGACCTGAACAGACATTTTTCAAAGAATACAAATGGCCAAAAAGTACATGAAAATGTACTCTGCATCACTAATCATCAGGGAAATGTAAATCAAAAGGACAAGAAGGTATCACCTCACATTTGTTAGAATGACTATCATCAAAAAACAAGAGATAATAAGTACTGGTGAAAACGTGGAGAAAAGGGAGCCCTTGTACAACAGTCGTGGAAATGTGAATTGGTGTAGCCACTAAGGAAAACAGTATGGAGGTTCCTCAGAAAATTAAAAATAGAACTCTTAGGCCATCCTAGCAATCCTACTTCTAGGTATTTATCCAAAGGAATCAAAATCAGAATCTTGAGACACCTGCACTCCCGTGTTTATTGAAACCTTATTCACAATAGCCAATGTGTGGAAACAACCTAAATGTCCCCGATGGATGAATGGACAAAGAAAATTTTGTATATTCATACGATATAGTAATTTTCAGCCTTAAAAAAGAAGGAAATCCTGCTATTTATGACAACATGGATGGACCTGGAGAAGGTTAAGTAAAATAAGTTAGACACAGAAATACAAATACAGTATAATCTCATTTACATGTAGAATCTAAAATAGTCAAACTTATAGAAGCAGAGAGTAGAATGTTGGTACTGGGGTGGGAGGGAGGGGAAACAGGGAGTTGATAGTCAAAGGGTACAAAATTTCAATTATATAAGGTAAATAAATTATAAAATTATACAAGGTAAATAAATTATAAAAAATCTATAAAGACCAGTGCCCACAACCAACAATACAGTATTATATACTTAAAATTTACTAAGAGAATAGATCTTAAGTCTTCTTACATAAAATAATAATAACAATAATGATGCTAATAATAAAAGGGGGACCTTTCGTGGGTGGTGGTGAGAGTGGAGAGTGAGCCCTGAAGGCCTGGAACACACTGCAAGAGTACAAAGTGGTGGGGTGCTGCCTGCCCACCCCCAGATATGGCACTCCGTCCTCTATTGCAGGCGAATCTTTGTACCTCGTCATGTTGTCACCAAGTCCTGGTTCTGGTACTTTGTGTCTCTGCTGAAGAAGATGAAGTCTGCAGGGGGAATTGTCTACTGTGGACAGGTTTTCAAGAAGTCCCCCTTGCGGGTGAAGAACTTCACGTGGCTACGCTCTGACTCCCCCAGGGGCACCCACACATCTACTGGGAGAGCCCGGACCTGACCACTGCAGGCGCTGTCACCTGGTGCTACTGAAACATGGGCATCCTGCACCGCACCAGGGACCCACTAGATCCAGATCATCAAGGTGGAGGCGATTGCAGACACCAAGTGCCGCAGATCAGCCGTCAAGAGGTTCCACGACTCCGAGATCAAGTTCCTCTGCGCCCCTGAATCCCACATTGTCAGCACCAGCCACGCTTCACCACCACGAGTCCCAACACCTTCTTTTACATGAGCCTCCTTGTTCAAATAAACTCCTCGGGGGAAAAACCAAACCAAACCAAAAAACAGTAGTAATAATAATAAAGAGGGTGGGAGGAAATTTTAGGAGGAGTTAGGTATGTCTAGGGCCTGGATAGTGGTGATGATTTCACAGGTGTATACTTATATCCAAATTCATCAACTTGTGTACATTAAATATGTATATCTTTTCTCAAGTCAATCATGCCTCAATTAAGTGCTTTTAAAAAAAGTCTGCTGATTTAGAGGCGCCTGGGTGGCTCCGTTGGTTAAGTGTCTGCCTTCAGCTCAGGTCATGATCTGCGGGTCCCGGGATCGAGAGGCCCACATCAAGCTTTCTGCTCAGTGGGGAGCCTGATTCTCCCTCTCCCTCTGCCTGAAGCTCTGCCTACTTGTGCTCTCTTTCTCTCTCTGTCAAATAAATAAATAAAATTAAAAAGTCTGCTGATTTAAATGTAAGCCTCATCAAATCACCTTCATAGAAACATCCAGAATATTTGACCAAATATGTGGGCATTATGGCAGCCAAGGTGACACAAAAAATTAACCAACAACATACATGTTATATTCTAAATTTTACTTTCTTCAAACACTTTTCTCTCAGTTCCTTGACATTTAGTTACATTTACTTTCTCTCTTCTTAAGCCACTCTCAGATATGGTTTCGTTCTTGACCTGTTAAGCAGATCTCCATCTACTCAATCCAAAATTAATTGAATATATGAATAATTAGATGGTTTTCATTCATATATGTAGTGTATAACTGAGCACATATTGATAAGAGCATGGGTTAACAACTTTGCTTGGTTAAGTTGTGACAGAAATCAGTAAGATTGCCAAGCTTGTCCTATTTTTTAATCCTATCAACCATACTGAGCACTTCTTATAAACCCGGAGGCATGTGACACAGAACAGAATTTGTAAAATGACTTAGTTATACATAGTAAGTTGGTTAAATGTTACTCTTGTCAAACAATGTTCTTCCATCTAGTTTGTCTGAAAGTAAGAACACAACCATTAGCCTCAGGGTTTTTGTTCCTCCTGGCTTACGTGATCCCACCTGGTGAAAAGATGAAAATATGGGTCTGAGAGACTACCCAAAAAGCATTGACTCAGGAATTGCAATCAGCATTTTGATTTTAATTCTAGGTGTTTATAGTTCATTTTTATTACCCTGCCACATCTTCAGGCATTATTGCCCTTTGTAGAATGGGTTCAGGATTTCTAATCCAGAGAAACTGTTCCTCTTTGTCCTACAAAGGATCACTTGGGGGGTCCTTCTTTGGTATGCAAATGCAGGGCACACATTTTTCTAGTATTAGCGGATTCATATATAACAAGGTCTTTTTTTCTCTCTCTCTTTTTTTGATGGTCAAAAAGTTGCAATACTCATTTGGTATGCAGTAGATCTCTATGGAGAAAGTGATAATTTAAATAAAGAGCCCTGGATTTCCTAGGAAGAAAGAGTCAAATCCCAATCTATATGTCCTGTGATGATTAATTGTATGTGTCAACCTGGCTAGGCCATAGTACCCAGATATTGGTCAAACAATATTCTGTTTCTGTGAAGACATTAAATATTTAGATGAGATTAACACTTAAATCAATAGACTTTAGTAAAGCAGATTACTCACCATAATATGTGTGGCCCTCGTCCAATTTGTTAAAGGCCTTCCTAGAAAAAAAAAAAAAAGAACAACAGAGGGCTGAGAGAGAGGGCATTTTACCAGTAGACTGCTTTCAGACTTTCAGACTTGAGCTAACATCAGCTTTTCTGGATCTCCAGCTGGCTGGCATACCCTGAAGATTGTGGACTTGCCAGCCTCTACAATTGGGTGAGGCAACTTCGGGAAGGTTCCAGGCCTCTGAATGAAATAACAAATGGGAAAAGAAAATTTAAGCTGGACTACTGGGCTTTAGACAAAGATATAAGTTTGATTGAAAAGACTAGGTATAAAGCAGTAGAGAGCTGTTATCCCTTTAGATCTAAGCCTCTCTGGAATAAATGAGCCAGTGTGAACAGCAGCAAAGTCAACATGATTTAAGAACCTTAGTACCCTATTTGGGATACCATCATAGCCTAGGGAGGGTGCAAGGCCTCTAAAAGTACTTCCACAGTATGGACCAGTTTCAGTTCAGTAACAATAAAATTGCAATAACAGACCAATCAGAATCCAATCCTCATTCTATGCCTAATATTTTGGAAGGGTATGCCATTCTTTCAACTGTGTAAAACTGTAAGAGTTATTGAATGATTTTTAGGATATGAGAGGAATATGATGGATTTCCTGCTAATAGTGTGTAATGAGGCTCAAATGAATTACTGAAAACTTTTCTAAAGTTAAAAATATATATCAGAATTCTATGTTAATAAATGAAAAAATTCTTACTACAAAAACTTTTTAAAATCCTTAATCTAAATGTACTCATTTAACAAAAATTCACAAATATTTACACAGTTATAAGTGCTCGGGCTAACTTTCTGAACAATTGCATGCCCTTATGGAACTTAAGGTTCAAGTGGGCGAGAGACAGACTGTAAAAATGAATAAATAATTAAACAAATGCATACTGTAGAATGCTAGTGTTTGATAATTGCAATGGAAGAAAATAAAACAGCAAGGGGATAGGTTGTGCTAAAGAAGAGAAAAATGGAAATTACGGTCAGGTTACCTTTCACTGAGAAGGCGACATTAGACCAAATATTTGAACTAGGTGATCATTCAGGCAGATATCTGAGGGAAGCACATTTTAGGAAAAAGTGACAGTCAAAGTAAATGCTGAGGTAGGCATATTCAAGGAATATTCTGACATATTCAAGGAATATGAAATAATCCAGTGTGGCTAGATTAGAACAAGCAAGAAGATAAGGTCAAAGATCAGAAGGGACAGAAGAATGAATGCAGAGCATCGGACTCCGGATCCTACTCAGTCTGAAAGTCATTGCAATGGATGGAGTTGAGTTTAATAGAGATGGTGAAGATTTTTTAATCACTCTGGATTTTCATGTGTAGGCAGACCACGAGTAAACATAAGAAACCTCCTCTATCCCTGATTATAAATAAGAGGAATGAATAAGATTTCCCTAAGGGAGTTTAACTGTAAAATAAAAACATAATTAATCAAAGCAGATATAAACAGAATACTTCTCAAGGCCGAGGACACGTAAATGTTACTGGAGGTATCTGTGTTGGGGTGCTTAATGCTTACTATTTACCCCACCCACGAAGGAGCAATTCCTGCCCTAGTTACGGGGCTGGCTGAACACACATCCCCCTACGCCAGACAGATGAGATCAGCAACAGTTTGTATCACATATACTCACAGCCCAGGGTTGGTTGATGCCCATGCCATGCATGTTACACCCAAACATCTGAGGATTGCAACTGGGAACAGAGTGAACCAGGGACTGTGAGAGGTAGGCCTGTAGTATCAAGGAGATGAGGTACTCCTCGGTTCCCATGGAAACATGTCGATGGCTTGAGTAATTCTTGTGAGTTGTCAAGGAATTGAAGCCTGCTATTCAGGAGGTAAGCAGGAACTGGGCCTGGGCCTGTAATTAAGACTGGTATTTAACTAGGGGCCCTGGTCCATGGAAACATGGAAAGGGAAACTCGTGTTTAGACTAATCTAGGCCCTCTTGTTTTTTCCCAGATGTCAAGGAATACATAATATTGGATCTTAATTTTATTTTCTTATACTAGATGGAGGGTTGGGGAGAGTGTGGGTCAGCAATGGAACACAGAAATTAAAGGATTAGACATAAAGATGGACAATGTCTGTCCTTGTTCTCTCTGGATGATGAAGTGCTCTTCTAAGTCCTTTGTACTGAGTAAGCCCTTGTCTGCTTGTTAAGTAAGTTGATTATGCAAATGGTGAATCAGTTTGTTTGGACCTAATAAATCTCTGCTGATTACCTACTGCCTTTTGATTTAGATTTTGCATGATGAGAGGAAAGACCACTTTGTATTGTAAGCATACCTTGGAGATATTGTGGGTTCAGTTCCAGAATATTGCAATGCAGTGAATATTGCACTAAAAATGAGTCAAATAAATTTGTTGGTTTTTCAGTGAATACAAAAATGATGTTTACGCCGTACTGTAGTCTATTAAGTGTGCAATAGCTGTATGTCTAAAAAAACAAGGTACAGACTTTCATTTAAAAATACTTTATTGCTAAAAAATGCTAACCATCATTTGAGCTTTCAGCCAGGCATAATCACTGATCACAGATCACCATAACAAATATAATAATAATGAAGAAGTTTGAAATACTGAATGAATTACCAAAATGTAACAGAGACAAGAGAAGCAGGTGGTGTTGGAAAAATGGCATCAATAGGTCTGCTGGATGCAAGGTTGGCACAAACCTTCAATTTGTGAAGTGCAATAAATGTGAATAAACATATCTGCAAAAGGAGATACGCCTGTACAAAGAACCTAATGGAATGTAGCAACCCTTAAACACATAGCTAATAATTCAGTGCCATTGGGTTATTGGCTGATTATAATACTAAGATCTAAGCAAGAAACTAGACTCTTAGGTAAATACAGAACCTGAAAGGTGATAACAAAATCTCTTGGCTTTCTTATGTAAAAATGTATTTACTAAGCTTAAAAGCAAATAGCTTTCTTTCATTTGTGTCAGACTATCTACTTACCACAGGTAGGAATATGATAAGTTAGAATAGGGAAACCTAAGGCTTTAGAGTGGTTTTCGTTTTAAAAGACTAATAGCTATTTCTCTCCCTTTTATTCTAAAATTCAGCTGTTCATGGCTTGTGGTTGAGAGACTCCACTTGATTTTTCATGAGTGATCCCTTCCAACCATTAATTCAGCATGCAAACCCATATTTAGTAGCTACTATTTTCAAAGCACTATTTGGGGTCTTGGGGATACAATTCTGACTAAAACATATCCTAAAGGACAGCTCAGTTTAAGGGAGGGAAGGTCTGTCAATAATTTTGGAAAATATTTTTATTTTTTGCTATTTATTACATAATGTTTAAGTTATAAAAAATTATAGTAACCACTACTTAAAAATCAAGAAATGTAGAAAGAAAAGAGATAAAAACCCTCAACTTCCCAGCACATACAGAAAATCTTCTCCAAATATTTGATTTTTTTCTGTTTTTTTGGTTTTCATTCTGAATAGGTTTATGTTTTATTTAGCTATTGCTTTCCTTTTGCTCTAATATTATAATGTAGAGATTTCCCATAATATTAAAATTCATTGCACAGATAATTTTAAACAACGGTTTAATATTTCATTCAATAAGTATGTAATTGATCTCAGAGTCATCTCCTTTTTTTTCTTTCTTATATATTAATGTATTTTACAATGAGCATGTATTATTTAATATGGTGGGAAAATCCATCATAGAGGAAATTAAAAGACATGCAATAAATTGGCTTTTAAGAACATTTTAAAGGATTAAAATCCTCATTAAAAATGGGCAGTGAATATAAGCAATTTTTAGAGGAAATACGAGTTACCAATAAACAACAGATACTCAGCTTCCCAGCTTATTGAATAGTGCAATTTAAAACAATACCGAATTGGGGTGCCTGGGTGGCTCAGTTGAGCATCTGCCTTCCGCTCAGATCATGATCCCAGGGTCCCGAGATCAATCCCTGTGTCTCGCTCCCTACTCAGTGGGGAGCCTGCTTCTCTCCCTCTCCCTCTGCTCCTCCCCCACTCACTTTCACTCTAAAATAAATTTTTTTTATTTTTTAAATTAAAAAAATTTTTTAAATTATATTATGTTAGTCACCATACAGTACATCCCTGGTTTCTGATGTAAAGTTCAATGATTCATAGCAGCATTGTCCACAATAGCTAAATTGTGGAAGGAACTGAGATGCCCTTCAACAGATGACTGGATTAAGAAGTTGTGGTCCATATATAGGTATTGCATGGTGCACTGGGTGTTATAGCTTTTTCCTTTATAAATAATGTAATTAACATCTTGATGTATAAAACCCATTTTATATTTTAGACAATTTTCATAGAGTAATTCTCAGTGGTGGAATTCTTCTTTTAAAATATAAGCAAATATTCAAAAATGTTGAATTTGACAACTAGTCTGTCTTCTCTTGGAGATTATTTTCAAACTCTAAATTTGTGTTTTTGTTTGCTCTGTTACCGTAAGTAAAGGTAGAGATGTGATTAGATAAAATGTCAATGTGTGTACAATGTGTGTACAGAGCAGAGAGAAGGAATGTATCCAGCCATGTTAAACCTGAGCTCCTCTCATGCTCTTCCGCACACCCTTTAATCACTGGAAGCACTGACTCAGTGCCAACTCTGCAGTTCATTTCTGGGTTCAGGGTAAACAGTAGAGGCAGTGCCTCATTATTTAGTCACCTTATAGTCTATCTTTGTGTTGAAGGAGTGGTATGTCTGTGTCTGTTCCAGAAGCAATTGTAACAGCACAGCGGCTTAAAAATGTTTTAATTAAATCAAAATTTATATTAAAGATCCTATCCTCAATGGTACCAAGATTTGTCACACATGCTTAGAAAAGATCAACTGTTTTTGATATTTCAATGCTGCTTCTTTCTCAAGGTGGTAGTAGAGACGGGTCCCTGCTCATGTAAAAAGAGCCTGGCACATTCTAATCACCCTGTAAGGCTTTGCTCCCTTCTTTCTTCCTCTTAAGAAGACTTTGCATCCTTGGCCTAAGTGGGACCAAGTAGGTGGTAACTGAATTATCTTTTTCTCTCAGTTCCAGTACTAACACCATTTGTTCTTTCTACATGACAGTCTTTGAAATAATTAAATAATTAAATTGGAAAGCAGAAAGACAGTGAGGGGTGAAAAGTGAGGAAAGATATAATCTTCCACATGTGCAATTCCTTTTCTGCCCTTAGTAAATAGAATAAATGGGATTAGAGTCATTATTGTCCTGGGGGTGAAAGAGTTACAGTGAGGTCTTCCTGGTGCTTCAGTAATAACCCACCTTGGATAGAATGATCTCTCATTCATAGAATTTGGTGGTTCTAAGTAATTATTTCTGAAGATATTTTGAAGACCTTGAATGAAATATATTTACAGAGAACAGAGCAAAATAATTATGTTTGCTTATTTAATCAGATCCCATCTATGAGTCTCAGGAAACTATCCATAATTGGGTCCTTTTTTCTAATCCTCCTACTCCCAAGTTTTAGGCCCATCCCTCCTGAGAGGCCATCTACCATAAGATAAGGTGTTTTAAACCTTGAACACCTTCCCTCTCCATTTATCTGTATTTGTTTTTTCCAGCACTTTCTTGAGATATGCACCAGAAAGGAGATAGGAGAAGGTATGATATAGGTATCTATATTATACCTTGATGTAGATACTCCGCTCTAAAAATCACCTCACAAAGAACCAATAAAAAGGCAGTGCTCAAGACCAGATCCTCTTTGAGACAGTAATCCTCATTACGTTTTCTGCTTGGTGCTGGAAGATTCCTTTACTATCAGTCTCTCCCCAGTCAGCACCCTTGAAGGATTTTCTCTTTCTAACAATCATTACCCAGTGAGCTGTATCCCCTGAGGGATGGAGCTAGGATCTGGGCAAACCCTGTTGGTGAATGCCACTACCAAACAATCATCAAAAACTACACACTGCTGGTGTCCCTGAGACAACTGCCTAATACATCTGGGCCTCAGTTTCTTCAGATGGAACTTGGAGTTGATGATATTACATTGAAAAGTTTTTATAAGAATTAGGGACACTGAGTACTGATACTTCAAATGGTATCAGACATATATTAAAGGAAAGGGGCTTTCCTGAGATCCATAAAATACAATATAAAGGAACTACACAATTTGGAACACTGGTACAAAGCAGTAATGCTCTTACTGAATCAAAATCAGATTTCATAGCCCATTATTTTTAATCAGATGGTTAAAAGTGGATCACCTTGTTGGGGTGCCTGGGTGGCTCAGTCAGTCAGGTCTTTGGCTCTTGGTTTCAGCTCAGGTCATGATCACAGGGTCATGAGATCCAGCCCCAAGTGGGCTTCACACTCAACTGGGAGTCTGTTCTCCTTCTGCTCCCCCCCTCCCTGCTCGTGCATGCTATAAATAAGTAAATAAGTAAGTAAGTAAGTAAATCTTAAAAAAAATGGATCACCTTGCTAGAATCCTCTTTTTTAGGTGATATTTAACTAAAAGAAGTTTGTGTGGAATAGGAAACAAAATAGACATTTTACAGATGTGTTGGAAAGCAGGGACATAATGCATCCTTCAAAAGACCAAAAAAATGAAGCAGGAGACTTCATACAGTTTATAGAGAGTTTTATTCATATAACTTATTGACGACAGGGGGGATTGGGTGAATTTCACACCATTCTTCCATGATGACCCTACAGCCAGGTACTGGGAGGTGCTTGCATCCTTATGCCAAAGCAGCAATATAAACATCAACATGAGATTATTGTACATATAAGACAAAAGAAAATACTTTGAGCAAGAGTTCTCCCAATGACCTGGTTAAGAGATGAGCTACCTAGTGAAGGCATCAGCAAAAGAGATCTTTTCTACATGATTAATAAGCTTCTGCATATGAAGCATTCAGTTTAGCTTTCTGCAGATGCAGCAGTGGAGAAATTGTGAATTTCAGCACAGGTGGTGACCCATGACAGAGAAAAGTCTTCCTGAGGCAGCAGAGAGGGACATCAGTTGTGTGAAGCTGAAGGAAACTGGATCAGGATTGGAGTAGTGAAACTGCCTTGCATCCAACTGCAGATACTCTCTAGCACTAGGTTGAGCCCTCATCCTTCATAGAGCCATTATTTTGGAACTCTCATGTACAGATATAGAAACCTCTTACTCCATATTTTATCACAAGGTAAGTTAGGTCAGTTCAATTCAATAGTCTTCTCATGTCAGGAGGTGGTCCATCCACGTCTTTGCAAATGGCAAGATTTCATTCTTTTTGATGGCTGAGTAATATTCCATTGTATAAATATACCACCACTTATTTACCCATTCATCAGTCGGTGGATATTTGGGCTTGTTCCATGTTTGGCATTGTCAATAATGCTGCTATTACATTGGGATGCATATACCCCTTTGAATCTGTATTTTTATATACTTCATGTAAATACTTAATAGGGCAATTGCTGGATTGTAGGATAGTTCTATTTTTAACTTTTGGAGGAAGCTCCATACTGTTTTCCAGAGTGGCTTCACCAGTTTGCATTCCCACCAACAGTGCAAGAGGGTTCCACTTTCTCTACATCCTTACCAACATCTGTTGCTTTTTGTGTTACTTTTAGCCACCTGACAGGTGTGAAATGGTATCTCACTGTGTTTTGATTTGTATTTCCCTGATGATGAGTGATGTTGAGCATCTTTTCATGTGTCTCTTAGCCATCTGGATATCTTCTTTGGAAAGTGTCTATTCATGTCTTCTGCCCATCTCTTAACTGGATTATTTGTTTTTTGGGTATTGAGTTTGGTAAGCTCTTTATAGATTTTGGATACTAATCTTTTATGAAATATGTCATTTGCAAATATCTTCTCCCATTGCAAATATCTTCTCCCATTCTGTGGTGCCTTTTAGTTTTGTTGATTGTTTCCTTCGCAGTGCAAAAGCTTTTTATCTTGATGAAGTCCCAATAGTTAATTTTTGCTTGTGTTTCCCTTGCCTCCAGAGATATGTCTAGTAAAAAGTTGCTACAGCTGACATCGAGGAGGTTGCTGCCTGAGTTTACCTCTAGGATTTTGATTGTTTCCTGTCTCACATTTAGGTCTTTCATCCCATTTGAGTTTATCTTTGTGTATGGTGTAAGAGAATGGTCCAGTTTCATTCTTCCACATGTTGCTGTCCAGTTTTCCCAATACCATTTTTTGAAGAGACTTTTTTTTTCCATTGGATATTCTTTCCTGCTTTGTCAAAGATTATTTGACCATATGGTTGTGGGTCCATTTCTGGGTTTTCTATTCTGTTCCATTAATCTATGTGTCTGTTTTTATCCCAGTACCATACTGTCTTGATGACTACAGCTTTATAATATAGGTTGATGTCTGAAATTGTGATGCCTCCCACACTGCTTTTCTTTTTCAAGATTGCTTTGGCTAGGGGAGCCTGGGTGGCTCAGTTTGTTAAGCATCTGCCTTCAGCTCAGGTCATGATCCCGGAGTCTCAGGATTGAGCTCTGCATTGGGCTCCCTGCTCAGTAGGGAGTCCACTTATCTCTCTGACTCTCCCCCTATCTCATGCTCTCTGTCTCTCAAATAAATAAATAAAATCTTAAAAAAAAAGATTGCTTTGGCTATTTGGGGTCTTTTATGGTTCCATACCAATTTTAGGATTGTTTGTTCTAGCTCTGAAAAATACTGGTGGCAATTTGATAAGGATTGCATTAAATGTGTAGATTGTTTTGGATAGTATAGACATTTTAACAATGTTTGTTCTTCTAATCCATGAGCATGGAATGTTTTTACATTTCTGATTTTATATCCTGCAACTTTGCTGGATTTGTGTATTAGTCCTATAATTTTTTAGTGGAGTCTGCCAGGTTTTCTACATAGAGTATCATGTCGACTGCAAATAGTAAAAGCTTGATTTCTTCCTTGCTAATTTGGATGCCATTTATTTCTTTTTATTGTCTGACTGCTGAGGTTAGTACTTCTAGTATTATTTTAAATAACAATGGTGAGAGTGGACATCCTTGTCTTATATTTGACCTGTTTTTTTTTCCCATTGAGAATGGTATTAGCTGTGGGTCTTTCCTATATAGCCTTTATATATAGTGTTGAGGTATGTTCCATCTATCTCTAATTTTTTGAGGGTTTTTATCAAGAATGGATGCTGTATTTTGCCAAATGCTTTTTCTGCATCTATTGAGAAGATCATATGGTTCTTATCCTTTCTTTCATTAATGTGGTGTATCAGTTGACTGATTTGCAAATATTGAATGAGCCCTGTAGCCCAGTAATAAATCCCACTTGACTGTGGTGAATATTTCTCTAAATGTACTGTTGGATTCGATTTGCTAGTATTTAGTTGAGAATTTTGCATCCATGTTCATCAGGGACATTGACCTGTAATTCTTTTTAGCAGGGTATTTGGTTTTGGAATCAAGGTAGTGCTGACCTCGTAGAATGAGTTTGGAAGTTTTCCTTTTTTTTAACAGTTTGAGAAGAATAGGTATTAGCTCTCATTTAAACAATTTATTTTAAAGATTTTATTTATTTATGAGAGAGAGAGAGCATGCGAGTGAGAGAGTGAGAAAGAGCATGAGTAGGGAGGAGGAGCAGACAGAGAAACAGACTCGCCCCAGAGCAGGGAGCCTGACCCAGATGTGGGGCTCAATCCCAGGACACCAGGACCATGACCTGAGTTGAAAGCAGATGCTTAACTGACTGAGCTACCCAGGTGCCATGGTATTAGCTCTTATTTAAATGTCTGGTAGAATTCCCCTGGGAAGCCATCTGGCCCTGGACTTCTGTTTTTTGGGAGATTTTTGATTACTGATTCAATTTCTTTGCTCATTATTGGGTCTGTTTAATATTCTATTTCTTCCTATTTCAGTTTTGGCAGTTTGTATGTTTCTAGGAATTTACCCATTTCTTCCAGATTACCCATCGTGTCAGCATGTAATTTTTCATAATGTTCTCTCATAATTTTTTGTGTTTCTCTGGTTTTGGTTATGATCTCTTCTCTTTCATCCTTTATTTTATTTATTTGGATTGTTTTTCTTTTCTTTTTGATAAGTCTGACCAGGGGTGTATCAGTTTTATTTATTCTTTTAAAGAACCAGCTCTTAGTTTCATTGATCTATTCTACTGTTTTTTGGTTTGTTTATTTGTTTGTTTCTATATCATTTAATTTTGCTGTAATCCCCTTTTCTACTGGCTTCAGACTTTATACTTTATACCCTTTTAGGACCGTCTTTGCTATATCCCAAAGATTTTGGACTGTTGTGTTTTCATTTTCATTTGCTTCCATGTATTTTTTTCCCTCTTGCTTCTTTAATTTCCTGGTTAGTCCATACATTCTTTAATAGGATGTTCTTTAACCTCCATGTATTTGTGGTCTTTCCAAATTTGTTCTTGTGGTTGACTCCAAGTTTCATAGTGTTGTGGTCTGAAAATTCACATGGTATGAACGCAATCTTTTTGTACCTCTTGAGGGCTGATTTGCGAACCAGTATGTGATCTATTCTGGAGAATGTTCCATGTGCACTTGAAAAGAATAACTATTCTGCTTTAGGATGAAATGTTCTGCATTTATCTGTAAGTCAATGCAGTCCAGTGCGTCATTCAAAGCCATTGTTTCCTTGTTGGTTTTCTGCTTAGATGATCTGTCCATTGCTGTAAATGGGGTGTTAAAGTCCCCTACTATTACTGTATTATTATCAATGAGTTTCTTTATGTTTGTTATTAATTGATTTATATATTTGGGTGCTCCCAAGTTGGGGGCATAAATATTTAAAATTGTTAGATATTCTTGTTGGATAGGCCCCTTAATTATGATATAGTGCCCTTGTTCATCTCTTTTTACAGTCTGTGGTTTAAAATCTAGTTTGTCAAGGCTACTCCAGCTTTCTTTTGACATCCATTAACATGATAAATGGCTCTGTAACCCCCTTACTTTCAATCTGCAGGTGTCTTTAGGTCTAAAATGAGTCTTTTGTAGGCTGCATATAAATGTTTTTTTTTTTAATCCATTGTAATCCTATGTCTTTGATTGGTGCATTTAGTCCATTTACATTCAGAGTGATTATTGATAGATATGAATTTGGTGCCATTGTGTTACCTGTAAAGTTGGTGTTTCTGGAGACTTTTTTCTCTTCCTTTCTAGTCTTTGTTGCTTTTGGTCTTTCTTTCCCACTCCAAGAGTCTGTAATATTTCTCATAGGGCTAGTTTAGTGGTCATGACTCCTTTAGTTTTTGTTTGTCTGGGAAACCCTTTATCTTTCCTTCTATTCTGAATGACAGACTTTCTGGATAAAGTATTCTTGGCTGCATATTTTTCCCATTCAGCACACTGAATTTATCATGCCACTTTCTTCTCACCTGCCAGATTTTTGTAGATAGATCTGCTGCAAACCTTCTTTGTCTTCCCTTGCAGGCTGAAGACTTTTTTCCTGTGTTGCTTTTAGAATTCTTTCCTTGTCTGTGTATTTTGCAAATTTGACTATGATATGTCTTGGTGTTTATGGACTTTTGTTGATTTTGGTGGGAATTCTCTGTGACTCTTGGTTTCGATGTCTGTTTCCTTCTGCAGATTAAGGAAGTTTTCAGCTATAATTTGTTCAAATAAATCTTCTGCCCTTTTTTCCCTCTCTTCTCCTTCTGGGATTTCTATAATACAATGTTATTACATCAAGGCAAAGGTCTAAGCCAAGTACTTGTCATCGGATTTGCTTGCAGTACCTATAGATTTGGGTTACTTTGTCTTTTTTTTTGTGGTCCCCAAAATATCTTGAGATTCCTAAGCCTGTCACAAAGTGACCTTCAGTACTTGGTTGTGAAGTCTCCCAGGGATGCTGTTTTAAAGGTACCAGGCCAATTTTTCCAAGGGGCTTCATTGGCTGCATGAAGTCAACCTTAGTTCGTTAATGCTGTTGGGTCACATCTGAGTCTATGTGTGTCTTTCTCAAATATGACATTCCACTTAAAGCCTTGGTAATATAACCAGAGTTTCCTATGGTGTCCTGTTAAAAGAAGAACAGATTCTTGTTGAACTTTCACAACAACTGTAATTGTCATGAAAGAAAGAATAGTCACTGAGAGTTTCTGAATTCTGGAGGGATCAGGTAGGGAGAAAATGATAATTTTTTTTTAAATCTGGTAGAGCAAATATAAGAGTCGGCAATTTTTTTTAAAGATTTTATTTATTTATCTGTTAGAGAAAGAGAGAGAGCACAAGCAGGGGGATTGACAGGCAGAAGCAGAGAGAGAAGCAGGCTCCCCACTGAGCAGGGAGGCGGATGCAGGACTCAATCCCAGGACCCTGGGATCATGACTTCAGCCAAAGGCAGACGGCTAACCCATTGAGCCACCCAGGCAAACTGAGTCAGCAATGTTTTAAACAGGAGTCAGAAAAACTATAATTATCTTCTTTGATTCATTCAGTTCCATGTTAGTAATTCTTGTTCTGTTTGAATGGAGTTTTTCCTTTAGTTCTGGAAATTCTTATTCAGCTCAGTTTTGTGATCTTAAGGGTAGAGAAACCTTTGTTCAGCAAAAGTCCTCCCCATAAATCTTTTTGAAGATAAAACACACTTGTAAGAACATTAGAACAATAGCTGTAAACAACAAGACTCAAAAATGACCATGGTTAAAGATCTGATGAGAGTTCAGTAGCAATAATTAGAATATTACATGTAACGAAGTTATAAGTAAGAAATGTATACATAGACATATGAAACTTCAGAAATTTCATTAATTTCTAGAACAATTGTAGCATTCACTCAGGCAATAGAACCTAAAAAGGTTTATCCTCCCTTTTCTGGCAATGCTTCCGATATAATTTAACATACAAAATAAATAAGCCTAATTAGTCAAAAAGACTTCATTTAGAATTTGAACTTTGAGAATTTTGTTAAAAATATCAGAAGGTTTTAAAGCACATGCCTAAATAGGAAAGGTCATTACAATGACAATACGTCATTACAAAACTTAGAACTTAATTATCTATTTAACCAAGGTGGCAATTAGAGATACTAAAGGCAAATACAGACGTTTACATAGTTGTCAGAATAATTTGGCTCTTTTAATGTTGAGAAAATTTAGCTTTCCTAAGTAATTAAAGACCCAATAAAGACAAAACATAGGAAACTTTTTTTTTCTGAGAAGATAAACACTTTTATTTATAATTTTCTACCAAGAGCAGACCAACAATAAAATAAGAAACAGAAAACAAAACAAAACAAAAAACCTTTGTCACCTTACAGAGAGAAAAAAATAAATTTCAATCTTATGCCATTGTACTTCTGATATTAAAACACATTCATTCCAATCTTAGTTCTGATTATGCATAAAATTCTTTTCCAAAGAGTCTCTTCTCATAAACTTTGTACAACTTTCTTTTTCATTAAGATTTTGTCCTGCTTTCTTTATCTAAATAAGCAATCTCATTTTAGGACAAATTACTTTCTTTTCCCTCAACAAAAATGTATTCCCATTCCTCATACATTTCTTAACAAAACACATACCTTTCTGTCCTTGCATACAGAGTTGTTTTTCTTATTGTTTCCAGTAGTCTTAATGATATTTATTATAATTCTTCATGTTTAGAAAAGTCACATTTGAATGAATACTAAGCAAGTGTGAATTTTCCATTTCATCAGAATTCTCTGGATTGGCAATTTAATGAATACATTTCATAAACTTTAGAAATGTGTTTTTCGGGAGGAGTTAAGATGGCGGAGGAGTGGGGACCCCTTTTTCAGCCGGTCCCCTGAGTCGAGTTGGATAGGTACCAGACCATCCTGAAAATCAGCAAGAGACACAGGAAGATACATCTGGGTCTCTACAAATGAACATCTCCAGCGCTGAGTATTGAGGTACAAAGTGGTGAGCCGTGAAACTGTGCATAGATATCGGAAGATAAATGGAAGGGGGAGGGAGCTGCCGCGTTTGGGTGCCGGGAAGCGGTAGCCACCTGCACGGGGGAGCGGGCGGATCGCAGACCAGCACCTGCAAGAGAGCAGACTGAGACCGTGAGCCAGGGAACGCGCACGACCAGACTGAAATGGAGCTTCCGTGTGCTCATTGGAACCAGACTGAGACCGGGAGCTACAGAGTGCGCGGGGGCGGCTGGTGGCTGGCGGTGTTAGAAACACAAAGGACAGAGATGCGCCAGCCCTGTAGTGAGAGCTGGGATGCCGGTGTGGGGCGCACATCCCAGGACACTGAAGGGTTGAGCAGCACCAACAGAAACAGAGTTAAAGTGGCCAGAACATCAGTGGAGAGTGGTCCACGATCCTTCTGTTCTGAGACAGAGGCTGAGATTTGGCCACTGCTGCTCTGACTCTCAGAAGAGGCACAGCAAACTGCCAGGGAAAGCCGCCAGAGAACAAAAGCCTGGAAATACCAGCTCACAGTGTGCCCATCCCCATCCCCCCTCTCAGGGGACATGGAGACTCTACCCAAACAGGGTTGCCTGAGTATCGGAGCGGCAGGCCCCTCCCCCAGAAGGCAGGATGAAAAATCAAGAAGCCCACATCCCTAAGATCCCTATAAAACAAGGGTGCACGGCCTGGATCCTGGTCAATAATTTGGGCTCTGGACAACCCCGCAAGCTCTTCTCATCAGAATGATGAGAAGAAGAAATCCCCCCCAGCAAAGAAAAGACAATGAGTCTGTGGCCTCTGCCACAGAACTAATGGATATGGATGTAACCAAATTATCAGAAATGGAATTCAGAGTAACAAAGGTCAAGATGATGTGTAGACTTGAAAAAAGTATTAACAAAAATGTTAATGAGAATATAGAATCTCTAAGGGCGGAAATGAGAGCGAATCCGGCAGAAATTAAAAATTCTATGAGCCAAATGCAGTCAAAACTAGAGGCTCTGATGGCCAGGGTGAATGAGGCAGAGGAACGTATCAGTGAATTGGAGAATGGGTTAGTAGAAGAGAAAGCTAAAATAGAAGCTGGACTTAAAAAAGTCCACGCCCACAAATGTAGGTTACGGGAGATTACTGACTCAATGAAACGTTCCAATGTCAGAATCATCGGCATCCCCGATGGGGTGGAGAAAAACAGAGGTCTAGAAGAGATATTTGAACAAATTGTAGCTGAAAACTTCCCTAATCTAGCAAGGGAAACAAAAATTCATGTCCAAGAGGCAGAGAGGACCCCTCCCAAGCTCAACCACGACAAACCTACACCACGTCACGTCATAGTGCTGTTCGCAAATATTAGATCCAAGGATACAGTATTGAAAGCGGTCAGGGCAAAGAAATTTCTCACGTACCAAGGCAAAGGTATCAGAATTACGTCAGACCTATCTACACAGACCTGGAATGAGAGAAAGGGTTGGAGGTGCATTTTTAAAGCTTTTTCAGAGAAAAACATGCAGCCAAGGATCCTTTATCCAGCAAGGCTGTCATTCAGAATTGATGGAGAAATAAAGATCTTCCAGAATTGCCAGTCATTAGCCAATTTCATAACCATGAAACCAGCCCTACAGGAGATATTAAGGGGGGTTCTACAAAAGTAAAAAGGCCCCAAGAGTGATACAGAACAGAAAGTCACAATCTATAGAAACAAAGACTTTACTGGCAACATGGCATCATTAAAATCATATCTCTCAGTACTCAGTCTTAATGTGAATGGTTTGAACCTTCCCATAAATGACACAGGGTTGCAGATTGGATAAAAAGAAATGACCCATCCATTTGCTGTCTACAAGAGACTCATTTTGAACCTAAAGATACATTCAAACTGAAAATAAAGGGATGGAATAGCATCTTTCATGCCAATGGACCTCAAAAGAAAGCTGGGGTAGCAATTCTCATATCACACAGATTGGATTTTAAACTAAAGATTATAGAGACACAGAAGGGCACTATATTATTCTTAAAGGATGTATCCATCAAGTGATAGGACAATTATAAATATATATGCCCCCAAAAGGGGAGCAGCAAGATACACAAGCCAACTCTTAACCAGAATAAAGAGACATATAGATAAAAATATGTTAATAGTAGGGGACCTCAACACTCCACTATCAGTAATAGAGCACCAGAGCAGAAAACCAACATAGAAACAAGAGCTTTGAATGCCATACTCGACGAGTTGGACCTCATAGATATATATAGAACACTACACCCCAGAACCAAAGAATACTCATTCTATTCTAATGCCCATGGAACATTCTCAAGAATAGACCATGTTCTGGGTCATAAAACAGGTCTCAACTGATACCAAAAGACTGAAATTATTCCCTGCATATTCTCAGATCACAAGGCTTTGAAATTGGAACTCAACCACAAGGTAAAATTTGGAAGAAACTCAAACACTTGGAGACTAAGAACCATCCTGCTCAGGAATGATTTGATAAACCAGGAAATCAAAAATCAATTTAAACAATTTATGGAGACCAACGAGAATGAAAACACAACGGTCCAAAACCTATGAGATACTGCAAAGGCAGTCCTAAGGGGGAAATACATAGCCATCCAAGCCTCACTCAAAAGAATAGTAAAATCTAAACCACAGTTTTTATATTCTCACCTCAAGAAGCTGGAACAGCAACAGAGGGACAGACCTAATCCATACACGAGGAAGCAGTTGACCAAGATGAGAGCAGAAACCAATGAATTAGAAACCAGGAGTACGGTAGAGCAGATCAATAGAACTAGAAACTGATTCTTTGAGAGAATCAATAAAGTGGACAGACCGCTGGCAAGGCTTATCTAAAAGAATAGAGAAAGGACCCAAATTAATAAAATTATGAATGAAAAAGGAGAGGTCACAACCAACACCAATGAAATTGGAAAAATTATTAGAAACTTTATCAACAGCTATATGCCAATAAATTAAGCAATCTGGAAGAGATGGAGGCCTTCCTGGAAACCTATAAACTACCAAGACTGAAACAGGAAGAAATTGATTTTTTAAACAGGCCAATTAATTATGAAGAGATTGAGTCAGTGATAAACAATCTTCCAAATAACAAAACTCCAGACCCAGACGGTTTTCCTGGGGAATTCTACCAAACATTCAAAGAAGAAATAATACCTATTCTCCTAAAGCTATTTCAAAAAATAGAAACATAAGGAAAGCTACCAAATTCATTCTATGAGGTCAATATTACCTTGATCCCCAAACCAGGCAAAGACCCCATCAAAAAGGAGAATTACAGACTGATTTCCCTAATGAATATGGGTGCCAAAATCCTCAACAAGATCCTGGCTAATAGAATCCAACAGTACATCAAAAGGATTATCCATCATGACCAAGTGGGATTCATCCCTGGGATGCAAAGGTGGTTCAACATTTGCAAATCAGTCAGTGTCATAGATTTTATCCAGAAGGAAATATTCCAAAATCATATGATTCTCTCAATAGATGCAGAAAAAGCATTTGACAAAATACAGCATCCTTTCCTGATTAAAACCCTTCAGAGTGTAGGGATAGAGGCTACATTCCTCAATCTCATAAAAATCATCTATGAAAAGCCTACAGCAAATATCATTCTCAATGGGGGAAAAGCTGGAAGCCTTTCCCTTAAGATCAGGAACACGACAAGGATGCCCACTCTCGCCACTATTATTCAACATAGTACTAGAAGTCCTTGCAACAGCAATCAGACAACAGAAAGAGATAAAAGGTATCCAAATCGGCAAAGAATTCAAACTGTCTCTCTTCACAGATGACATAATACTCTATATGGAAAACCCAAAAGAATCCACACCCAAACTATTAGAAGTTATAGAGCAATTCAGTAATGTGGCAAGATACAAAATCAATGCTCAGAGATCAGTTACATTTCTATACACGAATAATGAGACTGAAGAAAGAGAAATTAGGGAATCCATCCCATTTACAATGGCACCAAAAACCATACATTACCTTGGAATTAACTTCACCGGAGACGTAAAGGACCTATATTCTAGAAACTATAAATCACTCTTGAAAGACATTAAGGAAGACACAAAAAGATGGAAAAATATTCCATACTCATGGATTGGAAGAATTAACATAGTTAAAATATCCATGCTACCCAGAGCAATCTACACTTTCAATGCCATCCCGATCAAAATACCAATGATATTTTTCAAAGAACTGGAACAAATAGTCCTTAAATTTGTATGGAACCAGAAAAGGCCCCAAATCTCCAAGGAACTGTTGAAAAGGAATAAAAAAGCTGGGGGCATCACAATGCCGGATTTCGAGCTGTACTACGAAGCTGTGATCACAAAGACAGCATGGTACTGGCACAAAAACAGACACATAGACCAATGGAACAGAATAGAGAACCCAGAAACGGACCCTTGGCTCTTTGGGCAACTAATCTTTGATAAAGCAGGAAAAAACATCCAGTGGAAAAGAGAAAGTCTCTTCAATAAATGGTGCTGGGAAAATTGTACAGCTACATGCAAAAGAATGAAACTTGACCACTCTCTCACACCATACACAAAGATAAACTCCAAATGGATGAAAGACCTCAATGTGAGACAGGAATCCATCAAAATCCTAGAGGAGAACATAGGCAGCAACCTCTACGATATTGGCCAAAGCAATCTTTTTCATGACACATCTCCAAAGGCAAGAGAGACAAAAGATAAAATGAACTTGTGGGGCTTCATCAAGATAAAAAGCTTCTGCACAGCCAAGGAAACAGTAAAAAAAACTAACAGGCAGCCCATGGAATGGGATAATATATTTGCAAATGAACTACAGATAAAAAAGTGGTATCCAAGATCTACAAGGAACTTCTCAAACTCAATACACGAGAAACAAATAAACAACTCATAAAATGGGCAGAAGATATGAACAGACACTTTTCCAATGATGACATACAAATGGCTAACAGACACATGAAAAATGTTCAAAACCATTAGCCATCAGGGAAATTCAAATCAAAACCACACTAAGATACCACCTTATTCCAGTTAGAATGGCTAAAATCGACAAGGTAAGGAACAACAATTCCTGGGAGGATGTGGAGAAAGGGGATCCCTCCTACATTGTGGTGGGAATGCAAGTTGGTACAGCCACTCTGGAAAACAGTGTGGAGGTCCCTTAAAAAGTTAAAAATTGAACTACCCTATGACCCAGCCATTGCACTACTGGGTATTTACCCCAAAGATACAGACGTAGTGAGGAGAAGGGCCATATGCACCCCAATGTTCATAGCAGCATTGTCCACAATAGCTAAATCGTGGAAGGAGCCGAGATGCCCTTCAACAGATGACTGGGTTAAGAAGCTGTGGTCCATATATACAGTAGAATATTACTCATATATCAGTAAGAACGAGTTCTCAACATTTGCTTCAACATGGATGGCACTGGAGGAGATAATGCTAAGTGAAATAAATCAAGCAGAGAAAGACAATTATCATATGATTTCTCTCATCTATGGAACATAAGAACTAGGAAGATCGGTAGGGGAAGAAAGGGATAAAGAAAGGGGGGTAATCAGAAGGGGGAGTGAAGCATGGGAGACTATGGACTCTGAGAAACAAACTGAGGACTTCAGAGGGGAGGGGGGTGGGGGAATAGGATAGACTGGTGATGGGTAGTAAGGAGGGCACATATCGCATGGTGCACTGGGTGTTATACGCAACTAATGAATCATCGAAACTTGTATCAGAAACCAGGGATGTACTGTATGGTGACTAACATAATGCAATAAAAAAACATTAAAAAAAAAGAAAGTATATAAAACAGATATTGGTGAAAACAAAAAAAAAGTTGATTATCTGTATTGTACTTGATGCTTATAACTCTAAAAAGCATACCTATATTAATTAAACCAACAAACTTAAACTAGCTTTAATACTGAATATTTTTCACATGATCACATGAACATGAAAAACATTTGACTTAATATTTTGAGTTTTAGAATACCTAATTTTTACAAGTGCTTGCCTTTTAATGAAATTAATTTTAGCAATACCATCTGGAGGGAGAAAATATCACATATAGACAGACTCAATGAAAAACCTTATAGTGAAGATTTGTAATTCTCCTTGGTAATTAACCTTATGGAGGCTGTGGCTAGATTTTGAAGTATTTTTGTTAAAAGACTTCTCTTTCCCCTTTTAAAAATTTTCAGTCTTAGGACTGGAGAATGATCTAAATAAGAGTTCCCAGAAATGTTGAAAAGCCTTGGCTTGTTTCTGGGGCCTCATTTCTAGTTTTTGCAAAGATTTGCAAGATAAGGACAGTTGCTTTCAATCCCTCAAGGAATTGGGTTGCAACCCAAATGACATTATAGGTTGGTCTACCCATCTGGCTCCATTTTATCCTGTCAGTGTTTTTAGAAGCTTCCAAGTTCCAGTCAAAGTATGCATCTCACTCAGCTTGTTTAGTCTACTAGCTGGCTTTCTCAAGTTGGGTGTACATTAGATATTTTTTAGAAGAACCTCATTTAGGCCATTTGAGTGTTAAAATCATCCTTGGTGTAATATTAAATTTTTCTTTTGATCTCCTTCATCTGGGAATTTCTAGGCTCTACGTGAACAGAAGTATTCAGTCTGCCAGTGCATTTACCAAGGGGGCTCTCTTTCTCTCTCTCTTTTTTCAAAGGGGGCTATCTCTTAAAATACTTCTCCAGACAGTTCGTTTTTTCTGCTGCTTGAGATATGGGCAAAGCCCTAAAGTTGATTTGTAGAGTAATTGTCACTCACCTCTCTGAAGGGACTCTCTGATTAAATATCCAGAGTGGCCACTGAGCCTGTTCAACTAGTTGAGGTGCGCAGACCCGATAAGGTGCCAGGAGGGATTCTCCTATGCACCTCTACCATAGGTTCTCCAGCAACACAGATGAGCTGGATCAGGTGAGCTGCTTCTGTCCACTGCATCGCCTGCTAGGAGCTGGGAGAACTTAAAAGGGTCAGGCCAGAGGTCCCACCTGAGTCTCTAAATCTGTAACCGAACTCAAAAGATTCACTGCTTGGAGTGCATTAAATTGAACATTACCTGAGGGAGTGTTGAAAGCAAAGAACCTTATACTACATGTTACAAGCAAAGAGATAGGGAGATAGCTCTCAAAGTGCTCTTTAAAAAAAAAAAAGATTTATTTATTTATTTATTTGAGAGAGAGAGAGAGAGAGAAAGAGTGTAAAGGGAGAGTGAGAAGGAGAAGCAGACTCCCTGTTGAGCAGAGAGCCTACTCTGGGACTTGATTCCAGGACCCTGAGATCATGACCTGAGTCAAAGGCAGACTCTTAACCAACTGAGCCACCCAGGCACCCCTCAAAGTGCTGTCTCTTATGATCCCATTTCCGTGGTGTCTTGTAATGCACAGAACAATGGCCGAACTACTTCTGAAATAGTTTGTTCACTTTCCCTCTTCCATTTCCTTTCCCCCACCATTTCTGATAGGATATCTAATAATACCTTGGGCATTTTTTTTTCCAAGGAATCCTTGTACTCATGTGCTTGTCTAAGGTGCTCAAAAAACCTGGCCAAGTCTCCCCACATAGAGGTGGTTGGCCAGCTTGGGGTTTCTTCCATAGACAATGAGCTTTCCCGAGCAGGACCCCTTCACCCATGCTTGTTTTATTTTTCCATCTCCTGGCTGGCTTGCCAATTGTGAGAAGATGGAGGAGGGGCAGTAGAGTATTCTCCAAACTGATAAGACATTTGGAGACCAAAAACAAAGCAGGACACTCCATACAGTTTACAGAGTTCTATTCAGAGTAACTTACTGATGGGGAAATCTTGTGGTCAACAATCCAGACAGAGACACAGCTATTTCCCACAAAGTCCAAACCTTTGTCTACAGATTTTATAAAGTGAGGAGATATGCAGAAGACATGTGGTGAGGTCAATAAGTCTACATGCACTTACTTGATCGCTAACACTTAACAGACCTTGTGGTGCCATTTGTGCAAAGGAGTAGGGGGGGAAAGATATTATCTCTACTGGTTATCTAAACAACTTTAGGGAAGACCAGAACAAGCCTTCACGAATTTCAGTCAGGGAACACATTAACCTCCAAGGGGCCTGGAACATGTAGCACGGGGGGAGGTCATCTCATGAACATGAACAAGATGGAGGGCTAAATATGGAGTCACTATTGTCAGCACTTACACAGGGGCAAAACCAGACATAAAATCTCTTCCCATTCCTCCAGACTCTTTTCGCTCCGACAGTACTGAAGTATTACCATAAACTAGTATGTTATTACATAAAGTCCTCACTTTTTCTCATAGTTAATTTTTCATTGACCTCATTGTTCCTGCCTCCAGGAAGCCTTCCTTGCCCTCCTAGGGGTAGCCTCTGACCTCCGTGCCTAAATCTTTCCTAGACCTATGCACAGTGTCTCCTAATATACAGGCAACACTCACTTTGCCCATCTTCATGGTAACTGCTCTTGCCCATATCCCTTACCAGCCTGTAAGCATCTCAAAGGGAATGACTACATTTTCAACTGTGATCTCAGTGTCTTACACGTAATAGGTACTAATGAACATGCATAGAGCTAAGGGGAGAAAATCATGTGGCAAAAAGTGGGCATAAGCTTTCTGTTCTCTGAAAAAGACAAAGTGGTAGAATTTGGATTGAAAGAAAAGAAACCTGTGATATTCCTAATCCTGTGGCTGAGATGTTCAGTAACTAGATTTAAACATTCCCTTGTGGTGGTTTAGTTGATGCCTGTATGACATTTTGAGAAACCCCTTTTCATCAAAATCACTCTATTACAAAAATATGCTTCAGAATCCATAGAATAACACATAATTTTAATGGACCAAGAATTGGTGTTGTAGTCATAACCTCAGGATTATCTCATAGAATTTGTATTTTGTAGGAATATATATGTAATTTCTCAGTAGAAATAAGACTGGGTGTATAAATCAGCTATTAGAATGTGTGACTAAGAGCTCAGACAACACTGAGTTTAAACTCCACTCCTGTCACTTACTAGATAAATGACCTTGGGCAAACTGCTTAACCTTACTTACTATAGAAAAGGAAGACAACTGAGTCTTAATCTTTTGAATACTTTATCTTTTATATCTCAGTTTTTTAATCCACAAAATAGGGGTAAGATGGCATTTATCATACAGAAGTGTTGTAAGAATTAATACGATAATAGGTATAAAGGACCTGGAACTTAGTAAAGCAACTCAACCTTAGCTATTTAATTCATTGCACAGTGTGATATCTGGACATGCCGGCTTAGCCTCATTACCACCAATGACAGCTCCTAAAGTTTTTCTGGAAATTACACGTTTGGGTCTTGAAGGCTTTCCCCAACTCCTGGTTGTTAGTGATGATACAAATGCCCTTGGAAATCTGAAAAACCTTGAGCTTGTATTGTTATATATTTTTTCAGGATACTTCAAGCTCCCTGGAGCACCAGCATGTGAGAATAGAATACGAGATAACTGGAAAAAATAATTTTATGTAATAATTGGATTGGATTAGAAATTGCTTCACTGACGTGTATGTGAGGGAAGAATAACATTCACAACAACTTGTTGAGAACATAGCAAATACATATATATTTATATATGTTTATAATATACATAATAAATACACACACTTGCCAAGGTTCATCAAAGCCAGTTATGCCAAGGTAGCTTACTGAGTCATAGTAACATACTGAAAACGTACTCCTTCTGAGTGGGGAATATGGGAAAGCAGGAAAGAGAAACAATGGCTTATGTTAAAGGAGTCCTAGAGCCAGGAGGCGGTCAGAACTTCCGCCCGCTGTGCCATTGTCACAGCACCACAGCTCCAAGGTTGTGCAACACCTTTAGTAAACACTTCCTGAAGCAGAGACAAGAATGAAGCCGGGAGTTTCATTCTGTCTCGCTTGAGAGGAGGAAGGGACAGACCAGCAGTGCTCTCCAAGCGCGAAGGGCAGGCGCTGCGCCCCTGGGCTCCTCCAGCATGTTGCAGGGGCTTCTTCTGACAGCCGCTTTCCTCATTTCGCCAGTTCCAGCAGGTCGGTGTCTAATTCCTTTTCAGGTTCTGGTAACTATGTCAGTGAACTGTGTGCCTTTCATCTTCTCTCCATAGGGTTTTTTTGTTTGTTTGTTTGTTTTTGTTTTTTTTTTAACCAATTTTACTAACCAGTTGGGCTGGTTTTGATCTGTTGTTTTGGGGAGACTGTGACTGATGTAAACTCTCAATGTAAAGGGAAGGCAAGGAGACGTCTTGAATTGATATGTCCGATCTGAGAAAATACAGAAATCAAAGGGAAAACGTCATACAGCTTAATTTAAATAGTGAATATGATCTTCGAGTCAAAAAGTGAAAATCATCAAATCCCACCCTATTTTTAGAGCAGTAAAGATGCAGCGGATTTGACTAGCTATCGCTGTGGAGAAGGCTTTCAAAAGTATCTGCTGTTATTACCCGGACCAGTTTGGCTGGTCCTATTCCTTTTGAGCGCACATTTTTATGTTTAGCCCTTCCATAACTGGTGATAATAAATGTGTCTAATTAGAAATAAACAGTTGACTGATTCCATACTTATAAAGCATTGTTGTATTACTTGGTTAAAACAATTTTGCTGCTAAGCTTAAACTGATAATTCACTTCCATTTTGAATTCAAGAATTCAAAAGTAGAGGAATTTTATTTCTCAATAATAAATCACTTCTAGAATGTCTCTCCGTTTCTGAGAAATTTACTAATTAGATTTTGGTTAAATTAGATTGGGTAACATATTTCCTTAGCTTATTTCTATTTCTAGAATTTATTTAAGTCACCACATTAGCTTTAGTGCCTGGAAATAGCAAACCTTTTCTTGGGTTTTAGGATGCTTGCCGGGACCTAGTAATGGGAACAGATTATCAACAAGAAGTATAAGGTTAGGGAAGGAAAGATTCTCCTCCCCCTGCACTCACTCAGCACTTTGTCATCAAAAGAGATTTCCCCACCCCTGGTTTCTGATTTGTTTTCCAGACCTGTGAAAGTTTACTTAATATCATTAAATATATAACTGTACTAGGTGTTTAAGTTATTGACTCAAAATTTCTACTTTGTGAGTCAAACTTAAAAGAAATCTTTCTCTACACTCTCCAAAAGTGCTATCCCTAAAAATTCTTTGGGATCCTTTATTTAGTCGGTACATAGAATTGCTTGGGAACTAGTTTTATCCAACAGCATAAAGATAAAGCAGGATCAGTAACAGAATCACATAGCTAACCCTGGAGTTCACCCACATGACAGCCTTTTCAGTAAAATTGGGCATATGATGGGGCGCTTGGGTGGCTCAGTTGGTTAAGCATCTGCCTTCAGCTCAGGTCATGATCTAAGGATCTTGGGATCGAATCCTGCATTGGGCTCCCTGCTTGGCAGGGAGCCTGCTTCTCCTTCTCCCTCTCCCACTCCCCCTGCTTGGGCTCTTGTGCACTCTCTCTCTGTCAAAAAATAAAGAAAATCTTAAAAAGAATTTGGGCATATGAGCTGATTGTTCCCCTGTCTTTGCATTCACAACATGGCACCAAGAGACAACTTCCTTAGAAATCATGCCTCAAACCGTAGATCTTCAAGTACTTGGTGGATGGGACAGAGGTTCTGCAGTGTCTTTTGTGAGAACAGAGGGACATACAGACAGGTGTCCCTTATCTTCCATCTTGAACAGACAGCCACTCCTTCTCTTTACCTTCCATCTTGTATTTTCAAATATCTCCTTGGTATTATTCCCACTGATATTATTACCACATGGATTTATTTCCCAGCCAGAATGTAAACAATAAAGCAATTTGCATTTTCCCATCTCTTCCTTTTTGCTTATCTGTCCCCATCATCTAAAGAAAAAAATATTCACCTCAGACTAATGACTTGTGCTCAGTTTCCATATACATGAAATGAAAGAATGAAACATAATTAGGCCAGCTGTTTGCATGCCCTTCGCCATCCCCTGAGAGAAATAACTTATAGGATTTCATCATAGAAAAAAAAAACCCAAATACTTAAAAGAACGTGACAGTTGCTTGGGGTGAGAATGTAAGCGCAATGACAAAAGAGAAAAGTCTTTAATATATTCTAGCAGGATGTCTAAGGGGTACAGTACTTTTTAATTATTTTATTTCAAATTAGCAATTCTTTCTTGTCTTCATAAGGTGACTAGAGACCCTCAAACGTATTTATAATTTAATCTTAATAGCCAAAATGATAGACTTAATGAGGATGTGTTTTCCCTCAATGTTTGTACTCACTTTTACTACACTATATTTAAAATCACCAGATAGTTGAGGGGGGGCAGAGAAGCCCAGATCTGAAGTCAGTATTGAATAAACTCTAATCCAGGTCTTAATGTCATGTGTTTAGTTTGGAAAGACATTCTTTAAACAATTTGGAACAGATCTGAACAAAAATGAAAATGCCAATATTATGTATTATGGGCTAACCTCCAAAATTGCCCCAAACTCATTAAAAAATAAAGTAGCAACCCAGACCAGGGCCTGTTATACTAACCTTGTCAATGAGTTTTAACTTTTCTAAAACTTATAAATAGTAAAATAATTATCTAACCCAATCCAAAATAATAGTTTTATTTTTTCTTGATCTAGTTTTGCTTGTCAGAAGTAATCCAACATGTGAGTTCTGTGGGAGAGAGAAAGCAAGTATTAAAATGAATTAGTAGAAACGTATTGTGTTACATCTCAGATTTGTATAATCCCTGGATGGCAGTTAGTTGTGTTTATTCCACAGGCTTCAAAATAATTAGCCTGATATTCAGCTGGGACGAGGCTGCGTCATTTCCATCAACCTTAAGGATGAATGAGCCAAACAATATTTAGGTCTGTTGCGTTTCTCTAACTGCTGTCTAATTTGTTATAATTCAAGTCTCATTCTTTCAGGGTCCTTCTTGGTTTCATAAAAATAAGAGCCATTAAAAGAAATTCTATCTGTTTCTTTTAGAGAATGTACTCTGTTGCAAGAGTTTGGGAAGAGCTGAAAACCTGATGATTTCAAACTGAAGAAAATGAGAGGGTGCTGGAGGCTTTTTAAAAAAATACTCTGGTTCATTTGTTGATTTATTTTGTTTGTCATTCGGAAGCGCTCAGCTATCAAAGACTTGGGAATAAATTTCTCCACTAATTTATGTATTTGACTCCATATTTAAGTCAATTGGTAATTTCTGATTTCATGAAACATTAAGATTTAGATACTAACTAGAAGGGTGGAGATGAGTGTGTATATTAAGAAAACTTGCTGTGGTTGTATTGGCCTGTTTCCTTCAACACTTCTGAATGGGAAATGTGTGTGGGCTATCATTTTTTGCTTTTATAAAAGAATCAGTTATGATTAGCTATTATTATATGACCCCAGGACAACTTGGACTAATATTTACTCCCAGAATAATGTGTGTAAGATGAAACCATTTTTCATAGAACATTTTTAGAAGAATTACTCTGGTTGCAACATTGGTGAATATATGGCTTCATGAACTCCATATTAATGGGACTAATTGCATTGATTAGACACAATCCACTAAACAGCATGTGGTTGCCTTATGGTATGATTGTTTGGTTTATGGGTTTACAAGAAGCTGCAGGGAATTGTGTCAATACCATCAGTTCTTTTTTGGCAAGAGTAATTTTCTTACCTTGCGGCATCTTATTATTTTGAAATAATTATGGTAATTATAAAAATCTCAATGCAATGTAAAGAAAATAATTGATAATATTCCTCTAGGCTTTTGAATTTCTGTTATAATTTTTTATAAAGCAATGTTATTATTTTCCTTTACCAAAAATTAATTAAATAGAAGTAAAAATGCCCAGTGATTATCTCTGTAATAGCAAGAAGTCATTGAGGTACCTTATGTAGTTCTTGAAGTCTTGACTATGTAATGAGACTTATTTTATCACAACCAATTAAAACCTTAGCCAAATGATCATCACCTCTTCAAAGAGATTATGGGGAGGTCTGTATTTATTTGCATAAAATTATAGACTACTTTAACTGTCCTTAAAGATCATTTAATCTGCCCTGTCTGTTCAAACAATTAAAAAATTAGAACCAAACCCAAAGTTCAAGTATTCTAGGGTTGACTCCATAGTTTTAAAGGGGTTTGAAATGTTTTTAAGAGTAAATCTTGAGGCACATGCACCCCCAGCGTTTATAGCAACAATGTCCACAATAGCCAAAATGTGGAAAGAGCTCAGATGTCCATCAACAGATGAATGAATAAGGAGGATGTGGTATATATACACAATGGAATATTACTCAGCCATCAAAAAAGTGTGAAATCTTGCCATTTGCAGCCACATGGATGGAACTAGAGGGTATTCTGCTAAGTGAAATAAGGCAATCAGAGAAAGACAAATATCATATGATTTCAGTCATATGTGGAATTTAAGAAACAAAACATGAACATAGGGGAAGTAAAGGAAAAATAAGATGAAAACAGAGAGGGAGACAAACCATAAAAACCTATTTATTTATTTATTTATTTATTTATTTGAGAGAGAGAGAACACAAGCAAGGGGAATGGCAGGCAGAGGGAGAAGCAGGCTCCCTGCTGAGCAGGGAGCCCAATGCAGGACTTGATCCCAGGTTCCTGGGATCATGACCTGAGCCAAAGGCAGATGCTTAACTGACTGAGCCACCCAGGTATCACAACCATAAAAGACTCTTACTATAGGAAACAAACTGAGCGTTGCTGGAGGGGGGAGTGGGGGATGGGGTAACTGGGTGATGGGCATTAAGGAGGGCACTTGATGAAGTGAGCACTGGGTATTATATGCACCTGATGAATCACTAAATTCTACCTCTGAACCTAAAAATGCAGTATATGTTAATTAAATTGAATTAAAATGTAAAAAAAAAAAAGAGTAAATCTCAAGCCAGTGAGAGTTATAGCATCCCTTTAATTGTTCATTTTTGACCTAATGAGTTTTTAACCAATTTAATTACTTTTCCTATTCTTCAAATTAGAAGTAAATGGCTCTTGAGTGGTTAAGTCAGCCATCCTAAAATGATATAAAAAAAATTGACATAACTAGGAATTTTTTAAAGATTCTGTTTCAGTTTCTAAAGAAAATTTTTAAAACTAAATATTCTCTGGAGTATCATTGGGATAAGTGTACAAGTCATCCAAGATGGCTAATAACAAAATAGTCATTTTTATTTGTTAAAAGATCAGAGTAATAACATAAATTTATATTACCATAGAATTTAGCTTTGAGTAATTTAATGAGCTGGGATTATCTTTAGAGATCACTCTAGTCATGACACAGAGAACTAAAGACTTTCCAGTCCATAGTGTTAGTAAACTGCTAGGCTGAGCCCATACTTTGGTTCCTACTGCGTCTATATTGTGGGTAGACCAGTAGCCCCCTGAAAAACCAAAGAGCTGGTCTATTGACGTTTCCTTAAACACTGCTCTACCCAGAGGAAGGACTCCATCAAGTGCGCAAATAAAAGAGAAAATAAAAAATCCAGTGTTAGCTTTGCAGAGACTCTGAATTCCTCTTAAAAATAATTTGTAGGGGTGCCTGGGTGGCACAGTGGTTAAGCGTCTGCCTTCAGCTCAGGGTGTGATCCCGGCGTTATGGGATCGAGCCCCACATCAGGCTCCTCCGCTATGAGCCTGCTTCTTCCTCCCCCACTCCCCCTGCTTGTGTTCCCTCTCTCGCTGGCTGTCTCTATCTCTGTCGAATAAATAAATAAAATCTTTAAAAAAAATAATAATTTGTAGGGGGGCACCTGGGTGGTTTAGTCGGTTAAGCATCTGACTCTTGATTTTGGCTCGGGACATGACCTCAGGGTCTTGAGATGGATCCCTGAGTTGGGTTTGCACTGGGCATGGAGTCTGTTTGGGATTCTCTATCCCCTTCTCCTTCTGCCCCTCCTTGTTTGCTCATGCATGCATGCATGTGCTCTCTCTCTCTCTTAAAAAATAAAAGAAAATTAAAACAATAACTTGTAGAAACAATGTTTGTTTTTTTTTTTAATAATGATTTTTTATTATATTATGTTAGTCACTATACAGTACATCCCCGGTTTTCGATGTAAGGCTCGATGATTCATTAGTTGTGTATAACACCCAGTGCACCATGCAATATGTGCCCTCCTTACTACCCATCACCGGACTATCCCATTCCCCCACCCCCCTCCCCTCTGTAGCCCTCAGTTTGTTTCTCATAGTCCATAGTCTCTCATGTTTCATTCCCCCTTCTGATTACCCCCCCTTTCTTTATCCCTTTCTTCCCCTACTGATCATTCTAGTTCTTATGTTCCATAGATGAGAGAAATCATATGATAGTTGTCTTTCTCTGCTTGACTTATTTCACTAAGCATTATCTCCTCCAGTGCCGTCCATGTTGTAGCAAATGTTGAGAACTCATTCTTTCTGATTGCTGAGTAATATTCCATTGTATATATGGACCACAACTTCTTAATCCAGTCATCTGTTGCAGGGCATCTCGGCTCCTTCCACGATTTAGCTATTGTGGACATTGCTGCTATGAACATTGGGGTGCATATGGCCCTTCTCTTCATGTAGAAACAATGTTGACGTGAGAATTCAAAATACATATAGAAGGTTGGAATGAGATAACTATTCAATTCTCTTTCAATATGACTGCAGGCTCAAAAATTTTCCTTCCATACCAGTAAAAGTGTTCTAATTGTTTGCTTCTCTAATTTTCATTATTTTCATGCTTCATATGCAAAAATGAAAGTTTATCTGCATTGCAAAAGCCAATGGAGCCGATATTGGAGCTTTTCTTACTGTGTCTTAGTTTTATTCATTACAATTGGAAAATATAAGAAAAAAATATTACAGTCAGAAGTGGCATACATTAGTTATTTCATTTTTGTAACACTGTAGTTTTCAGACTACTTCTACTCAATTATGCTGACATTGATTAGCATCTTAGAAGATTAGTTTGGCTTTTGCCTTCCTGTACTAGCTTTTGCCTGTACTGCTTGCTACATTCCTCTATAGAGGATTCAAGGTAGCAAAGGAGATAGAAAAATCCAAAAGAAATATTTTCACCAAATAGAGAAACACTTATAAACTTTCATTGGGGAACTGTTTGAAGATATAGGTTCAAGATTTGGGAGGAAGTGTGGACTTCTGATTTTGTCTATCTCTACACTTAAATAAATAACTCTGTGACATAACTCAGTTAAGCTTCTGTGTGTAGCATTATCCATTATTCATCAGAAGTGCAATAAGGCTGATTATTACCAACCAGCTTGCTTATTTGTTCTGCTCCACTAAATCTTCTCCTACCTTTTTTTATTAATAATAATATTTATTATATTATTTTAGTCACCATACAGTACATCCCTAGTTTTTGATGTAAAGTTCTATGATTCATTACTTGCGTATAACACCCAGTGCACTATGCAATACGTGCCCTCCTTAATACCCATCACCAGCCTATCCCATTCCCCCACCCCTGAAGCCCTCAGTTTGTTTCCCAGAGTCCATAGTCTCTCTTGGTTCATTCCCCCTTCTGTTTACCCCCCCTTTCTTCTTCCCCTTCTTCTCCCACCAATCTTCCTACTTCTTATGTTCCATATATGAGTGAAACCATATGATAATTGTCTTTCTCTGCTTGACTTATTTCACTTAGCATTATCTCCTCCAGTCCCATCCATGTTGCCATAAATGTTGAGAAATCATTCTTTTTGATGGCTGAGTAATATTCCATTGTATGTATGGACCACATCTTCTTAATCCAGTCATCTGTTGAAGGGCATCTCGGCTCCTTCCACGATTTAGCTATTGTGGACAATGCTGCTATGAACATTGGGGTGCATAAGTCCCTTCTCTTCACTATGTCTGTATCTTTGGGGTAAATACCCAGTAGTGCAATGGTTGGGTCATAGGGTAGCTCAATTTTTAACTTTTTAAGGGACCTCCACACTGTTTTCCAAAGTGGCTGTACAAACTTGCATTCCCACCAACAATGTAAGAGGGATCCCCTTTCTCCACATCCTCTCCAACCTTTGTTGTTTCCTGCCTTGTCAATTTTTGCCATTCTAACTGGCGAAAGGTGGTATCTCAATGTGGTTTTGATTTGAATTTCCCTGATGGCTAATGATTTTGAACATTTTTTCATGTGTCTCTTAGCCATTTGTATGTCTTCATTGGAAAAGTGTCTGTTCATATCTTCTGCCCATTTTTTGATTTGTTTATTTGTTTCTTGTGTATTGAGTTTGAGAAGTTCTTTGTAGATCTTGGACACCAGTCTTTTATCTGTAGTATCATTCACAAATATCTTCTCCCATTCCGTGGGCTGCCTCTTAGTTTTTTTTTTACTATTTCCTTTGCTGTGCAGAAGCTTTTTATCTTGATGAAGTCCCACAAGTTCATTTTTTCTTTTGTTTCTCTTGCCTTTGGAGATGTGTCATGAAAAAGGTTGCTTTGGCCAATGTCGTAGAGGTTGCTGCCTATGTTCTCCTCTAGGATTTTGATGGATTCCTGTCTCACATTGAGGTCTTTCATCCATTTGGAGTTTATCTTTGTGTATGGTGTGAGAGAGTGATCAAGTTTCATTCTTTTGCATGTAGCTGTCCAATTTTCCCAGCACCATTTATTGAAGAGACTGTCTTTTTTTCTACCGGATGTTTTTTCCTGATTTGTCAAAAATTATTTGCCCAAAGAGCCAAGGGTCCATTTCTGGGTTCTCTATTCTGTTCCATTGGTCTATGTGTCTGTTTTTGTGCCAGTACCATGCTGTCTTTGTGATCACAGCTTTGTAGAATTGCTTGAAATCCGGCATTGTGATGCCCCCAGCTTTTTTATTCCTTTTCGACAATTCCTTGGCGATTCAGGGCCTTTTCTGGTTCCACACAAACTGAAGGGCTGTTTGTTCCATTTCTTTGAAAAATGTCATTGGTATTTTGATCGGGATGGCATTGAAAGTGCAGATTTCTCTGGGTAGCATAGACATTTTAACTATGTTAATTCTTCCGATCCATGAGTATGGAATATTTTTCCATCTTTTTGTGTCTTCTTCAATGTCTTTCAAGAGTGATTTGTAGTTTCTAGAATATAGATCCTTTACGTCTCTGGTTAAGTTAATCTCAGAATTAACTTCTCCTGCCTTTTTCCCCCCTCAGTAAATGCTATCAAAGAATTCCCTGGAGTAAAGAACTATGAAGTGGTTTATCCCAGAAGACTTTATCCACTACATAAAAGAGAGGTCAAGGAGCCAGAGCAACAGGTACAGCTTTTGACTTAACAAAGTATCTTGAAAAAATATGCATAGATATATTTACATATGATATATGTATAGATATAAAACATATATATACATATTTATATATAGACATTTGCATGTTTTTGTTTGACCTATCATATTTTTATTAACTATTATCAACCTCATTTTGAAGATAAAGATTCTGACAGTTGAAATAAACTGCCCAAGGTCACACAGAAAGTAAACTTTAATACTTCTATGGTAATTTATAATACTGTATACTTCCAAAGACATTCAATACAACTTATTTTATTTATTATCTATCGATCAACTATGTATCTATGTACACACATACAAACAAAACCATGAACATTAAAACTGAAGTAGAAAATAAAATATTGTGGGTGAATATCAAGTTAGAATGAATTACTATAGTAAAACATGAAATTTACCTTTGTCTTTTCTAAAGAGAAAGTTATTAAACTTTGTATAGTTCTTATTACTTAATGAAAAAACATTCTCAGCCAAAAGATAAAAGCTAAAACATGATGGTTCATTCAATAATTTTCTAAGAACCTGCACCCAGAAATCTTCTGCTGGGAGCCAGGAAAATATAGATAAATGAGACATAAATAATAACTTGCAGAAATATTGTAAGATGCCACTCCCTGGGAGTACCTACTCCCGCACTGGATAAGGTTCCTGACAGATGATTTCTTCTAAGTCAAATGTTTATGATAGCAGAACCCATAGTAGACCCTGTTTGTCAAAATAATTCTCTTTCAACAAAACATTTCTGTTAAATTTAAAAGAGACCTGCATGCATTGGATTCCTCATCAGTATGGATTCCTTAAATGTTTTCTAGCATTCTCTTAAAAATGCCAGATATCAGGACACCTGGGTGGCTCAGTTGGTTAAGTGTCTGCCTTCGGCTCAGTCATGATCTCAGGGTCCTGGAATGGAGCCCCATGGTGGATTCCTTGCTCAGCAGGGAGCCTGCTTCTCCCTCTCCCTCTGCTGGTAGCTTCCCCTGCTTGTGTTCTCTCTCTCTGACAAATAAGTAAATAAAAAAAAATTTTTAAATACCAGATTCATTTTGTTGCTGAATATTCTGAGGAAAATTTGAATACACATCCAGTATCTTTTATAGTAGTTATAAAGTGATTTCCTTAGAAAACAAATGTAAGCTTTTGAACAATTTATTTTGATGAAAAGCTGTGGAGTAGTTACTGGTACCTGATAGATGATCAATCTTAATTTTTGGAATAGTTGAGTAGATGGATGTAGTTGATGCAATGTGCTTGATATTTATTGCAAATACATTGTTTATCTAGTCCACAACTTGATTAACTGGTTGTATGAACCTTATATTTTCCTAATCCATAGTGAAAGGGTAAAGGATCTGAAATGAAAGGCTTGTTTATATTCACGTCTTAAGTTTGTTAATTTTCTCTGTATAAATTTATATACAAATGAACTTCAAATTCTGCATCTTTAAATTGAGATAATAATAGTAATACTTGTCTTATATGGCTATTTTGAGAAAACTTATGTGAAAAGCAAAGCAGCATGCAATTATTAAGTCCCTGCTCAAGATTATGTTACAACACTGTCCTATGTAACTCATCACCTTCCACTTCTTATGACTAATCATCATGGCTCTTTTGCTTGATGCTATGGTTTACTAAGCCATTTTTCTTCTTTCTGCTTCTTGACACAACCTCCTTCTTAGTCAGCTTTGTTATTCTCAAGGCCTTTCTTAATAATACACTTGTTTCCACCTCTCTGCCCTTTCTTAAGGATTTTTTTCCTACCTAACATGTTCTCCATAGATGTATTGCCCAGTCCATTTTATATCCTTTGTGAAATCACCATGGAATAGTTCATGCTTCAAGAATAGTCAGTATTACACCATTTGGCTCTTGATTTTCTTTTAATATTGATTTTACTATAGCTATGGTGTGTGTGTGTGTGTGTGTGTGTGTGTGTGTGTGTGTGTGTCCACATGTCTGTGAGAGTAAGTTTAATCTTCTCTTCTGGTTTAAAATGGCCCAGGTCAATTTAAAAAAAAAAAGTATTTTCTACATCTTTAACATGCTTCTTCCCCTCCTTCATTTTGGTCTCTCAACACCTGTCCTATGAAAAGGGACATTCCACAAATGCCCATTGGTTCCAAGAAATCCTATAAAACATGTCAATTTTATCTTTTGAAGGAAATAAAAACATTACACCAAATTCCATAGAGAATGGAAGGAAAATATATCTAAATGACTCAAATGCTTTAATTTTATTTTTCTTTTGGAGTTTTGTGTAGTTTTCTCCTTGTTGCCTTCATTTTAGGCAGTAGAAGGTAATATGTTAGCCATGAATAACTTAAGGGGGGGAGTACTGAATGTTTCCAGCCATCTCACAGATATGTGTTACTCAGACATGTTTACCTTTTAGTATTCAAGTGGCAATGATGTTCTCAGGTGCTGCTTGATGCCTTTGAAGTACCCCACAGCAAGAATGTGATCGAACCATTAAAAGTAATTCCTGGTTAAAGAAACATTACAAGTGCATTAATCTGCTTTTCCAAGCCAGTGTTTTCCATGTTCTGGTGTTTCAGAATTTTATCTCCTTACCCTGGTCACAAATGTCTAGTTTCCATTCTTACAGCTCTTGCTGTAGATTCTACTCTGTATAGAATCACCAGATTTAGCAAATAAAAATACAAGATACCTAGTTAAATTTGAATGTCAGATCAATAATGAATGCTTTTTTTTTTTTTAGTGTAAGTAATCTCAAATATTGTATGGGACATGATTATATTTAGGAAATTGTTCACTTTATGTGGAATTCAGATTTAACTGATGTCCTGCATTTAAGGCGACAGTCATACCATGTAGCTTTTGTCACTTCCCTTTGAACATCTAGGGCTAAGCCCTAGCAGTCTCTCTGGGATACCAGCCATTGTTCTGTTATGAATGTAAGGTCCCATGCTGCTGCATGTCTGATATTTCAGTCCTGCCTTGTCAGGGTTACTGAGTTCTGCCACCTCACACCTGTCTCACAAGCATAGACTAGAGAAGCCTGGACACCCTTGTCTGCCACACTGCAGGCACATTCTTTTGGCACAGAATCTTCTCTTTTTGTTCAGGTACAGCTTGTAAGCAATGAGAACACTGTCTTATAGATAGAAGCCAAGTTCTTAGAAGTTATCTTCATGGCGTTAGGGTCGAGACTATCAGTCTTCCTTGTGCAAAGAATTGATTAGCAATTACTTGAAACACCCAGAATTTGGAATGCATGTGACTGAAGAGATCTCTGTATCCCATAGATGTTACATAGATCTCAGTCTAGATTACTCATTCATCAAGGCAGTGAAGAAGAGAACTTGTGTACTTCTTATTAAGCAAACGTGCCCTCTACTGGTCCAGAGAACTGAGGCACTGGCTTTACCTGTCAGCTGTGCCAAGAGCATGGCCCCATCCTTCTGACTTCATCACACCTGGCTCAGTTACTTAAGATTTGAGCTAGAATTAATTATCCTTTGAAAAATTTTCTGGAGGGGTCACTCAAGGCCAGAGTATAAACTTGAAAGCTATATTCATTATTGCATTTTTAATTATGTTTTATATGCATGGCATAAGGAAAACTAAGTATTTGTTGAATAAATAAGCAAATGAACAAACGAGCAAATTAATGAATTAGTACGTTGTCCATATAACTGTATAGATATAACTGGAGTACATTGTCCATACATCTGCATAGATAAATATTTGACAAGTTCTTAATCAAGGTCCCTGATGTTGGGAACTTAACATTCAAAGCTAATCCCTATCTTCCCATGATTTTGCCTCCAGAGCACACACTTTTCCTTGGAGGTCAAAACTGCCATGCTGTTGGCTCATGCCCCAAAATAGAATATCTGGCAGCACAACACCTCCCTTATATTGGGAACAACTTCAGGCCTTAGGTAGGTCTGCCATGGTTTCTGGAGGCCTCAACTTACTCTATGTTATGACAACAGTTGTACTACTGGCATTAAACCTCCCTGGGACTTCTACGGTGAACTCTGCTGTTTGCTGTGTGCCCGTGGGTATCATCTTCACTTTACACTCTTGCTCCCATCCCAGGAACATCCAGGATGGTGGCCTTCCCAGTCCACCCATTCAAACTTATTCATGGCATTTTTCCTGGAGGAAGTGTTTATTTATATGTCCCTGTGACCAGCTAACCTTAATCTTTGGGCTCTAAATCATTTCCTTCTAGTGGATACTCTCCAAATCAAGATGTATATTTCCTCCCCTAACCCATAGTTCAGGACCCAGGTTGCATACAAGTAGGATAGATTTTTTATTAGCAGGCATTTCTCTCCACCACATACTTTTACTTGGGACGTACAGTTATCACATCACCCAGTGCACCCTCTTTCATAAATATTTGTTTCCCTCCTTGTTGTTTCCTTTCATCTATAATCTCTGTGCCAGTATCGGCTAAAACTTTCAGTCCAAAAGCAATAATCTTTTCTAAAACAATCTCCAAATAATATTATAGGTGAAGATCCACTAAAATCCATTACTGACAGGAAATAGATATCTGGAAGGCTCTTCTGGGCAGAAGATTTATCTACTATCCTTCTAATATTTTAATTCTGTCTGGCCTTTCTTAAGTCTAAATGATAAGTCGTTACAATGATTCCCCATAACTTCTATTTTCAACCCCCAGGCTTCCCCCCCCACCTCCTGCTATTCATCAACATGAAGTGAATTACAGCAGCCTCTCCTCATCTAGACATACAGTATGGGATATTTATATACAGGAGTTTTTGACATCAGAGAGGACTCCAATAACTAATCATTTAAGGGGAATGCAGGCCATACCAACTGACCTTGGAGATGGCAAATCCCTGCACAATCCCCCTGACCTGACGTCCCTAACTCTCTATTGTCCCTTGCTGGCCTCAGGTACTGCTCTAGCCAGAAGAGGGGGGAGAGAAGAAAAGCTTGGCCTTGGGTGAGGCCCAGCAGAGGAAACAGCACTCAGTCATATTTTGTCTGCCCTATTGAGATCTCTTTAATAATAATGCCATGGCACTCCCCAGTGAATTTTTAGATATTGAGTGTAACCATGGTTAATAACTCTGTTCTATAGAACAAAATCAGAATTCAGTACCCAATTTCATCTTCTTTAATGAACAGTCCTTTGTGTCTCTTTTTGTGTATATAAATCCCAAAACTGTTCTTTTCCACATGAGGTTTGCTTGAGGTGATATGTTCTCATTCTGAACTCCTGAGACTTTATTTTCTTCCTGATGACTTCTCTGCTTTTGAGTACATATTTCTGTTGTTTTGTCCATATTCTGACCTCCGGTTAGCCGTGAGAAGACCTCCAGACCAAAAATCATCAGTAGGAGTCTTTGAGGTCTTTTGGTTTGTGGGCATATTATTCCTTCTTCTCAAATAAATTCCCCACCCTGCTTCACCTGGCTAATTCGTATCTCAGCTTACATGTTACTTCCTCAAGAAAGCCTTTCCTGACCTTATGTTAGACATCCTACATTGCACTCATATTTATGTCCCTTATCATATAACATAAATCACTTTTATTGTCTGTCTTTCCACAGGATTATAAGCTTTCTGACAGTAGGTATCAATTTTTCTGGCTTAGAGTTGAATTTCCAGAACTGAGTAGAATCATGCATATAATTAACACTCAAATAATATTTGTAAAATCCATGGGTGGGTGGGCGGATGGGTAGATGGATGGATAGAAAGGTCTCAGATAATTTGTCTATTCAGTTGGCAGAGTCTGATTTGTTAAAAGAGGCTGGAAGCAGACATTTGCTATATGAACTATATAGACAACCATTAAAGAAAGCAGGCATTGTTTGCTAATGATTAAAAAGATAAACACAGTCAAATGAATATTTGCGTGTGTTTGCAATCGCCAGTAAATGTTTGTGCATTTTTGCAGGAAAAATTTGAAACTGAATTGAAGTATAAAATGACAGTTAATGGGAAAATTGCAGTGCTTTATTTGAAAAAAAACAAGTAAGTGTTTTTACTTCTGATATCATCCTTACCAACAACAAGTTAGCATGTGGAAAGTGTACTAATTGAGGCTCTCAAAAACCTCTGCTAAATTTTTTCTCTCAACCGGCCCAAGGAGTTTGGTGAATGTTTGTTCCTATCGAAATAGTGGAAACACACTCAATAAAATAACAGTTTACTAGTGTTTGGATCCTTCTAGAATAAAGCACAATGCATGAGATATAAGCAGATATACATTTTATCAAATTCTGTGAAAAAAGCAGATAGATTTTTAAATCTCCCCCTATATTATTGTAGTTTATTATTATAATACTGAAAGATTAGATTTTAAAACAAATTGTAACCATTCCCAACAGGAAAAACAAGAGACATATATAATTAAATAAACTCTAGGACCAAAGAACAAGTCAGTGGTAAAACTGGAATTGGGTTCTCCTGATGCCCACGCCAGTGCTCCTTCCACCCAGCTAACACTAACCCACCCACTTTCTCATGCATTACATTGTCCTCTTGTACCTTCATTCTCTGCATTCAGGTCAGCTACATTCAACATTTCTTTCAAGTTTCACTTCCTCAGCTCTGGCTTAAATCTTGATGATCCTATATCTTGACTATTTCAAAAGTAGTTTTTGCCCCTAATTCTGTGCTTTCAAGCTCTTTCAATCCCTAAGCCATTCTATATAGTACAGCAAGATTTTTTTCCCTCAAATGGACTATTGCCTTTTGCAACAAATCACAACTGCCTGGACGTTAGAAATGGTGGGGTAGGATGGAAATAGTACAGGTGTGAATTTTAGGCAGACCTAGATATGATCCCTTGCTACTCGAACTGTGTAATCTCATCTGAAAAATGAAGCAAGTCGTATTTACCTTATCAGATTTCAGAAAGGATTAAATGAATGATCCATGGAAAGTGTCTAACTCAGTGGCTGGCATAGAGATGGCATTTAACATATACTAGTTACTTCCTTTTCTCCTTGCCCTGCCTCTTTAAAAATATATCCAGACTCCTATGTGCTGCTGGGTAATTGAAAGAATTCTGAGAAGCTCAGTGAAAATGCCAGAAGGGCCCTAACTACAAAAAGCAAGTCAATTCCCAATACACTTTCCACTGCTACAGTTGTTAGCAGTAACTAGGAACTGAAAAGGACTGGGTGAAAATGTAGTTATCATAAACTGGTGAGGAGTGCTCTGAGGGGTCAGAGAAGTATCAAAGTCTGGTGAGATAGCAGACACAGTTCCATACTACTCAGGAACGTCCACACTACTCAGGAACGTCAAAGACTCAGCTCCCTCAGTCTTTGCATTGTAAGCATCTTCTTCATGCTTGGACTCATCTTGAGGGCTTAGGAGAAGGAGCTCAGGAGTTAAAACTTTCCTGCACATCCAGTGGAAGCTTTCACTTTGATCACTGCACTTTTCAATCAGAGTGAGTAAACATGAATTTTTTCCCTTTTTTCTCTAGGGGTCTCCTTGCACCAGGTTACGTGGAAACACATTATAATTCCACTGGAGAGGAGGTCACCACAAGCCCACAAATCATGGTAAAAGAACATCCTAGAATCATTGTCAGTTGGGGTGTGACCCCATACCCAAAGGCAGTGTCATTGCCAAATAGTGAAAGTGAAACAGCATTTAACAACATTGGTGCTTCTTCTAGCAGTGGTAATTTCTCATTAGATCCTCTAATATTTGTGCAGTTTGACAAGAACAAAGGCATTCCTTGACAACCATGGTAACCCTTTCCAGACTTCAGGCGCTCCCTATGAGAGAATGGGCAGGAACTTCTCATTTTCATTAGAAGAGTGAAAATTAAATACATCTTGTGTTCTTAGTCAATGCTGATCACCTCTCTAGATCATATAATGTCTCCAACTCAAGACTATTTCCTCAATGACAGAATTATAGAATTCTGTTTTCCTTAAATATTTTTTTTACTCTTGACTCTTATTTAGAGAAGATGGCTGTGGGAAGTAGTGCGAGGAGTATTTTATCATTGCCATCTTTTTTGAGCTCCATTTTTCTATTGGAAGGCTTTCAGGTATTCTCTTCATAGCTATGGCACAGACATTTATGTGGGCCAATACATCACCTGTCTCAAAGCAGAAAGGTATGCTTGATTAAAGTACATCCACATGGAAAAGTGCTAGAATTGGACATTTTGCTTCAGATGGAGAAGGGGATGTCACACTAACTCAGTCTGCTGAAACTCTGAATAAATCAAGAAATAACAATATAATCCTGGTAATCTATTCTTTGGAAAAAGCTTGTAGGTGTTAGGAAAAAAAATAAGCAATTAGCCAAGGGAAAGAATGAATGTCTGATGTTTTGGGAACTCGGATTTTAAACCTCTATCTATAAGTTTGTTTCTTCCAGACTGCATCCACCCCTGTTATCCTTTTTCTGCAATACCAGTATTTATTTAGTAAATGTTCTTTAAGCAATGGATTAATTAACTAAATATTACAGATTTTAATCATAAAGAGCTTCTTAACCATTTTTTTTACATCTCTAAGTTGACTGTTGCTCAGCATAAAATTATTTGAAAACACTATAGATCTTGTTTCAAGCTTTCAAATTCAAATTTAGCAGTGGATCTAAGAAACACGCACTTTCCTTTACAAAAAAAAAAAACCCTTTTTTGTTTCTTTAGGATGACTGTTATTACCAAGGACACATCATTAATGAAAAAGTTTCAGATGCTAGCATCAGCACATGCAGGGGTCTAAGGTAAGCCTTCATGAATGGTTTATGTATACCTGTGGTATTGGCGTTGAGGGTGTGTGTTTTTAAAAACCTGAAGAATCTCAAATAGAATGAATTATACTGCAGTTAAATATGAATCCTAGGAAACAGGGCTTCTCTTAATGGTCATTTGTACATTTACACATTTGAATTGCTTGCAGAGGTGGGTTTGTTTGTCTGCTTGTTTTCAAAATACAGGTTTTTGTGTCTGACTCTTTAGGGAATGGAAGCCCTTCTCCACCTTTCCTCTTTAAACTCTCTCTTCAGCTTGTCCTATTCATGCTCATGACATTCTTTTCTTCTGTATATTAATGACTCCCTAGACATCTTTTTACAGTGAGATATTTCTTCTGATGCCCAGACTTGATTATCTGATTTTGTCTTCCATATAGCCATATCTCTTCCATATCTGGATAGATTAATGAACTCTCAATCTTAATAAACCCCAAATCAAACTAACGTTTTTCTCCCAAATCCGGTGTTTTTCCAGTGTTCCTCGTCTCAGTGAATGATATAATCAACCAACTACTTGCCCAATCCAGAAACCTAGGTTCCTTGATGATTTCTAGCCTCTCAACTACCCATTTTTTAAAAAAGATTTTATTTATTTATTTGACAGAGAGAGACAGCCAGCGAGAGAGGGAACACAAGCAGGGGGAGTGGGAGAGGAAGAAGCAGACTCTCAGCAGAGGAGCCTGATGCAGGGTTTGATCCCAGAATGCCAGGATCACGCCCTGAGCCGAAGGCAGACGCTTAATGACTGAGCCACCCAGACACCCCTCAATTACCCATTTCAATCCATTATCAAGCCCTATTGATTAGATATTCTAAATATTCGCTGAGATTATTCACTACATTCTCTCTCTACTGCCACATCCTAGTCCAAACTACTGTGATCTTTTATGTAGACCATTGCAACAAACCACCTACTTATCTCTTTGTCTTCTAGTCTTCTAGTTCCGTGTACACTTAATCCAATCTCCTATTATATATTCTTATACATTTTTGTCCTAGCAGTTATATGAATATTTCATATGTCATATAATTATATTATTTGTGGGTCAAATGTATTATTTGATCCACATCCATCTTCCTCACTTGACTATAAGCTCCATGAGAGGAGAAATCGTGACTCTTTTTTCTTATTGTCTGCCCTTAATCCAATGACTAATGAATAATGGGTGCTCCCTAAATATTGGTTAAATGAATCTTAGCCTGCGGCTTCAGCAGAGATAATAGAGAAGAAATTGGTAATATTTGTTGATCTTGTGCTTTACATATTATGTCCTTCAATCTTTATAATCATTCTATTAGGTAGGTATTATTCTCATATTATAGATGGAGAAACTGAGACCGTATGAGATTAGGTAACTTTTCCATGGTATCACATCTAAGAAGTTATAGACCCAGAATCTTAACTCTTATTTATAAGACTTCAAAGTCTTCATTTTCAGTGCACCTTTAGAGCAGACAAAGTATTAGATTAGAAGAGTATTGGGTGCCAATCAGGAAATTTCCATTCTAGTGTCAGCACTGACATAAATTAGCTATGTGGCATTACAGTAGTCATTTCTTCCCAACAGGTCCCATTTCCTCATAGAAAAAATAAGTTTAGGCCATCTGTAAGTGTATCTTCAGCTGCAATGTTACACTATTTTCTACTGCCATGAGCTTAAAATTAGGTGGTATTGGAAATTTTTTGGAGTCTATAAGTCTATAGCACCCAAAAGCAGGAATATTTTTTAAACCTGGATTTTCATGTTTTTCAGGGGTTACTTCAGTCAGGGAGATCAAAAGTACTTCATTGAACCTTTAAGCCCCACAAATCAGGATGGACAGGAACATGCACTCTTCAAGTATGATCCCGATGAAAAGACTAACAGCACCTGTGGGATGGATGACATATTATGGGCACATGGATCTCAGCAGAGTGTGGTTCTACCTGCCACCAGTCTGGTGGTATGCATACTGTCATTTTTTATTTGCAGTGCTTTCATGTTTCCTGTCCTAGCTGCCCCGGATTCCAGTCTTAGTAGTTGCAATTAACAGAAACTTTATAGTCTTTGTTGAACTACTGGTACTAACTAGCATGTAAAGGCACTAAAACCTCATTGTCTATTGATGATTTATTTAATAAGTATCTGTGGATTAACCATTATTAACAACAACGTGCCAGGGCTAAAAAGAAGTATAAATATAATGCTTGCCCTCTAGGAACAGGCAACTTTGACAATACTATAACATACAACAAAGGTATGAAGTATTATTACTTTGACATAAAATATCCTGCTGTCTTTATGAATGAACTCATTTAATAGTTTTCCTTCTTAAAGTACTGCCATTGGTTCTGGCGATGTAGCAGTGAGCAAAAATAAATATAGGATATGCCCAGAGGAACTTAGAATATACTTATATATATATGAATTCAGCTTCCAGTCACAGAAGAAAAATGAATATGGCTCATTTGAAACCATAGGGAGTATATAAAAAGTCATTGCCATAATTACTTTAATTTCCTTCAGGGGATGCTTTATATACAATCATCTCTTCTAAATGTTCTCAGAATCCATAAGCACGGTGGCAGAATTGGTCTTAACAGAAGAAAATCTCTTTGGGGTTCAATCTGCTGCAGGTTTAAATTCTACCAGTGATATGATACTAGGAATCCAGAAGAACTACCCCTAGAGATGAAGGATAAAAGAATCAAGGATAATTTCTAGATTTGGACCTAAGCAAATGATGAATGGTGGTACTGTTAACTGAGCTGGGGAGAATGAGGTAGAAGCAGGTTTTGTTTAAGGTTTGGGAATCAGTTTTATTTTGACCACGTTAGATTTGTGGTATTGCACATTTGAATGGATGCATGAAATAGGTAATTATAACAGTCTGGCCTTTAGAGGAGAGGCCAAGGCTGGAGATACACATTTGATAGTAATTAGTGCAGAGTTTCTATTTATAGAAGGCATAACACAGGATGGGATTACCTAGGAAGATGTGTAGATAAAGAATGGGACCCAGGGTTGAGCTTTTACGAGGGCCTCTAATATATAGAGATCAAACGGAGGAGAGATGAGAGTGAGTTACAAATCCCTGTATGCTTAGGGCCCCACTTCCTACTGTAATCTCGCTACCTTGTAGTTCCCGCCCACTGACAACCTCCTCCATTCCGTTCTGAAAAACACATTTTTTTTTCTGTGCTTTAAACATGCCAATATCAATTCATTCAGAGTCTTTTTGTTCATTTTTTTTTTCTCTGCTGGAATTATCTTCCAATTTATCTTCCCTTGCCTGGTTTCTTATTTTCATTAATATGTCTGCTGCATGACCAGCTCTTTAGAGCTTTCCCTAACATCTCTTCTTGAAAGAACTACCTGGCACACAGTATCACGTGACTCCATTTAATCCTCCGGATAGCACTAATCACCACCTGATTTACCTATGCCTGTTTGCCTAGTGGGAGCTCTGTAAGCCCACAGACCACGTATGTTTCACTGCTTTACTCCTAGTGCCCACAGCACCAGTGGTGCAGAGTGAAAGTGCTAATGAATACCTGCTCCTTTGGAGGCTGGGACGGAAGTGTGTAGCTCATTGGATTACACATAAAAGTCTACTTTCAGTAATGTGTTCTTGCTAATCGAAGCTCATTTGCCTGTTAAAAGACAAACACTTCTGGGGCACCTGGGTGGCTCAGTCTGTTAAGCGTCGGATTCTTGGTTTCGGCTGAGGTTATGATCTCAGGGTCGTGCGGTCCAGCGGCGAGTCAGACTCCATGCTTAGGACGGAGTCTGCTTGACATTCTCTCTCCCTCTCCCTCTGCCCTTCCCACCACCTGTGCTCCATTAATCTCTCTCTCAAATAAATAAATAAAATCTTTAAAAAAAAGACAAGCACTTCCAGAAATGCAACATAATAAACTTTGAGAGTTTATTATTTAGTATGAATAATGTATCTGCTACTATTCAAAAGAACAATCCATTATGAAATGTATCTTTTGTTGTTGTTTTGTTTTGTTTTGTGGAGAAAAGGGAACAGAAAATAGGGAAGCTTGGAACGTGGGAAAGAGATCCAGCTCTATCTGAGGAGAAGGGAGCAGACTAGATGCCATGGTGTGCTGGCTCTGGGCATTGTACCATAGCTAAGGAAGGGGGTGCTCGCTGGGAGACAGAGAAAAGGCTACTTAAAACCAACAACAATAACTAGAAACACTAGGAGGATGCTGAAGTCACTGTTTCTCTATTTCAGGACATGATAGTAGAGAAAACCCATTGTTCAAAAACTCCAAAGACACTGGTTTTACTTCCAGCACACGTATTAGTTAGATGCGCAATCATTTAAATTCTGGCAAAATGAAGGGGTCAGACTAGAATGTCACTGATGTCCCTTCTAGCTCTGATATTCTGAGTCTTGTCTATAGATAATTGTGCTTGGTTAGTTAGAGTTAAAATGGTAATGTTGTTTTCCTTTGTTGCCAGATATCAACCAATCTTTTCTAAAATTACACATTTCAAATAAAAGAATGACTCTTGCAGAGAATGATATTGTCTCAGTAATTTTTGTTTTTATATTTATTACAGAAATCAAAAGACCAGAAGGGGCCAGAACATAAGAAATACATAGAATATTATTTGGTCCTGGATAATGGTGAGGTAATTGTAACAGATAAAAATGTGTCTTTCAAAAATCCTCTTCTATATAAATTTATTATGGGAAATATTAAATATATAGATCGGTTTTGAAGAATCATGACTATGAGCTATTCTTTTTTATGAATTGTTCTGATCCTAGGAAATTTGACATATAATTAGACTGATATGATTTTTCCTTCTCAGGAATGTGCACCTGATATGATATGCACAAAGTGGACTTTTTGCATTTTATCTTTTATTATTGTCTCCAAACTTAGTTTTCAATTAAATTCTTTTGACATTTTGTCTTTCATTAAGCAGTTAAATCACTGGTAAGTTAGAATTTATCCTCATCAGGGAGTGGCAAATGTACAAGACTGATGAATGGAATCTTCTGAAAAAGGCATTTTTGGGTAATATTCATTGTTTATATTATTTTAAAAGAACACATTATCAAATATTGGAAACCTAAGGTTCACATAATGAATGAATGAAGATTCACATAATCTCAAAAGGGAAATCTTTGCACTATGATAATATGAGTAAGTTAGTTTGTTCATGCCCTAAAGCTTGGCCTCTCATTATACTACATTCATTTACCATTTATCATATATATATATATATATATATATATATATATATATATATATATATATATATATATATGAATAAGTATATAATACCATGGTTTCATAAGCTGTGCAGAATTGTTGCAAGGAATAGATTATTTGTATACACACACACACACACACACAAATAATCTATTCCTTGCACCAATTCTGCACAGTTTATGAAACCATGGTATTTAAATGGAAAAACATTTGGAGTAATTCCTTAGAACTTTACACTAAGCTACTACTTCAGGGGTAATACATCATCTCTACTCTGAAAGTACTTTAACTTAGCTAAAGAAATAAGGAAACATTATGCTTCTATCTATTAACTGTTAACTTTTATAACTGATTGTTAATTATAACCACTGATAAGTAAAATAAACTGAAGTTGCCTTTTTTTTTTTTTTTTGCCTTTTAATTATATTCATTTCTGTCAGTGCCCGTATTTTGTCATGGTTGGTTTTTTGTTGTTGTTGTTGTTTGTGTTTTTTTTTTTTTCAGTTTAAAAAGTACAATCAAGACCCAGAGGAAATAAGAAAGAGGGTGTTTGAAATGGCCAATTATGTCAACATGGTATGGTATATTTCAAGTGCAATTTTAACAATTTGTGAGGCAGTGTCATTGGGTGTATCTATGAATGCTTGTGAAGCAGGGAAAGAAAGTCAATACTCCTGAGATTAATACTGCTGATTAATTCTTGAAATTTTGCTACTTAATTGAATATCAATATTACATGATAGAGATGTTCCTCACCTACATGCCACACTATTCTCAGGTTGATGAAGGTATAAGAGATGATTTTGTTTGAATTGCTTTTTTGTTTTTCTAAAGCCTGGGAAGACATCACTGACCAGCAAATCCCAACAGAAAGCCAATCTATGGGAGAACATGAGAAAACAAGCAAAATCAGCCAAACTCTGGCACAGTAGTATTTTTTAATACATCATCTCATTGAATCTTCGAAATTTTGAGATATTCCTAAACCTAATATATAGCTAAAGAATTAGATTCTGGGAAGCAAAGCTACTTGCCTAAAATCACAAAGTTAGGAAATGGTAGAGATAAGATTTGAACTTGGATTGGTTGGATTTCAAAGCCCATTTCAATTGGGAAAGATGTTGATTTTGGTTTGTAAACAGGATTTTATCATCTAATTAACAAAATCTTTTAAAAATGATTTCTGTATGCCCCCTGCTTAAATCTTAATTGTTAGTGTCTTGTTAGTTGAACATACAGTGAGTCTGCCTACTTACATGGGTGAGTCACTTTGGGGTAGCCTGCAAATTCTCTAAGGATAGAGAGAAAATGAAGGTGGATTCAATGACCAACATCATCCATATCTTGTCTTCTCACCGCAAAGATCATGCTGACTCCTCTTAAGGAACCCCAAGAACTGGCCCTATTTATTGAACATCTCCTTTGTGACAGGAACTTTTCTAGATGACAGAAATAAAGTGGGGAACAAAACTGACAAATATCCCTTCAAGGAGTTTACATATTTGTTCAAGATGAGCATAAATACACCAAATAAAGAGTATGTAGGATGGTGATTATAAGTGCTATAAAAAAAAGTGTATAAAAAAGAGTGATAGAGAGGTTCATCTTGGGTGCTATGTTAAATAGGGAAGCCCAAGTCCAAGGTGTCCAAAGTGACATTTGGGCAGGGAAAGGAAGGGAGATAAGTGTCTGACCCTAGGGGAGGGTGTGCAAGGCAGAGTGAAGTTCTGAGGACAGAAGCTAGATTGTCATATTTGAGGAACAGTGGGACGGCCATTGTGGCTGGCATGCAGTAAGCCAGGGCAAGGGTGGAAGCAGATGACATCTGATGGGTAGCCATGGCCTGAACCTGCAGCTCCTCGTAGGCCTGGGTAAGGACTTTTTGGTATTCTTCACAGGCAAGGAAGACTGGAGAGCCGGAGCTGAGGTGTAACATGTTCAGATGTGTGTTCTTAAAAGATTATCTTGGCCATTATGTTGGAAATAAACTGAAGTAAAGCAATTGGCAGAAATAAGACCGGATAGGGGAATTATTCCCTAATTTGGCTCACAAGATGATGGTGGCTTGAGAAAAAGCAATGGTAGTGGAGCAATTGAGAATAGCTGATCTCTGGAGAGAGTCCACAGGGTAGATGAGGTAGATGAGAGATGAGAAGTATAAGGAAAGGAGAAGAGTCAAGTGACATCAAGGGTTGGACCTGAGCAACTTTAAGAATGGGTAACATGGAGGGGGATAGTGACTCAGAAGACAGATGAGGATTTCCATTTAGAACACATTCGCTTTGAGATATCTTTTTGTATAAAGATTTCCAGGTGCACATCATTATGTTGCATACTAAAACTAATATAATGTTCTATGTCAATTATATCTCAACAAAAATATTGTTTCTTAGTGGGGGTGGCAATGGCAGTGGATTGCTAATTTTTAGTAAAGTGTTCTATGACTAAGTAATTTTTCTGAATGTGTACATGTTTCATGTTACATTTTTATATTTAAGAAATGAAAATATTAGAGACTTTACATTTCAAAAATTAGAGTAATAATACTAGGAAATTTCCCTGAGATGAAGGGTAGACATGTCCATATTGACAATGCCCTCCACATGTCCAGCACCTAGTAACATGTGTCAGGTTATATCATTGTAAAATTTTGAATCATTAAAGATTAAAGAGAAGATTCATGGATGCATAAAAAAAAGATTCTGAGGTGAAACTGCTGGATATACAAGACTGATTGGAGCTCAGGAGCAAGGTCTGGGTGGAGATATAAATCCATAAGTCTTTAACACATACAGATGGCATAAGACATGGATCAGCAAACTGTAACCTGTGGGCCAGATCTGGCCTGCTGCATTTTTAAAAGCAGTTTTAATGAAACATAGCCACACCCATTTGTTCACACATTGTTTATGGCTGTTTTCCTGTTATAGTGCCAGTGGTGGTGAGTAGTTACCGCAGAGACCACACAGCCTCAAAGTCTGAAGCATTTTCTGTGGACCTTTACAGAAGAAGCTTACCAACCCTGGTATAAGATAACCAAAGGAGTGGGTGTAGATAAGTAGAAAAGAGACTGAGAACAGATCCTTGAAGTGCTTCTTTGAGGAGAGATCAGTGTGCAGGAGAAACTGACAGAGATCAATAGAGTAGACAATGAGCTTTGAGGAAAACCAGGGATAGTGTTGTTCTGGAAGCTACTTGAAACAAAAATCTATCAAAGGAAGAAATGATCAATGATGTTAGATGCTTCTGAGGACTGAGGATTGGCCACTGGATTTAACAAAATAGAAGTTATTGGTCACCTGGATGATGCAAGTTTCTTTGGAGTGTAAGAGTACAGGCATGATTAGAGTGATTCCAATGAGAATAGAAAGTAGAATTAGAGACAACAGATACAGAAAATTCTCTTCAGAAGTTTTGCTATAAGTGGGAACAGAGAAATGGGGAATAAGTGATAAGGAGAGGGGTTATAAAAATTGTCCCCCTGCCATGATGGGTCATCCTTTTTATGCTGATGGGAATGATTCTGTGGAAGGCTAAGTACAGAATTGCAAGGAAGATGGAAGAATTGCTGGAATAATCTCCTTGACCTGGGAAGAGGTGGGCGATCTAGTGCATGAGTGGAGAAATTGGGCTTAGGGGCACAGCATTCATTCATATAGTAAAGAAGGGGAGGCATAGGTTGTTTGAAGTAAGCCAGGAGGTAGACAGTGGTGGGAACTTGTGGAAGTTCTCTTCTGGTTGCTTCTATACACTGAGTAAATTTGGAAGCAGGAGTATCTGCTCAAAGTGAGGTTTTAATAGAAAGTGTCACAATTACTAAAAGATAAGAGTGAACACGAAAAAATGTGCAGAAGCCTCTGGGAATAAATGGATTTTGGAAATGCAGCAGGTTTGCTGAGACTGGTGAAGACCACTTGAGGTTAGTAGTTGTAGCTTCCAGGTGAAAGCGATCGGCATAGTGTGCTCTCTTCCGTGTTCTGGGGCATGGTGCAGGAGAGACATAGGGAGGAATTGTTTTAACCAGGTGGGTCAAATAAAGCAAGAATGGAAGTGGGAAGTTGAGGGAATCATCAAGGGGAGGGTTTTAATCTGGTTAGATTTTGACTTTTCTTTTGATGATAATTGCATTCCTCAATGCTTGTGTTGTTTTCCAAACTACTTAAAATGATTTCTTCAGGTTTCTCAGCAGGAAGTTGCCCCACAAGAAAACCTGTAACTGTGCAGGTTTTTTTTTTTTCCAGCTTTATTGCGATATAATTGGCATGTAACATTGCGTGAATTCAAGGAGTCCAGTGTGTTGATTTGATATACTTACTTGCAAAATGATTTTTGCCACCTCCATCGCATCACATAGTTGCCGTTGCTTTTTTTGGGGTGATTTTAAAAATTACTCTCACCGGTGTTAAAGTAATTAAGATGATATTATTAACTATCACTACCAAACTGCACATTAGAGCCCCAGAACTCATTCATCTAATAAGTGGATTTATCTGACCAACACTGTGCAGTTTTGTGAACTATAGTAGCAATTTAAACCTTGTTTTTAAAGTAAACATATTCTTATAAGATTAACTCATTATTTCTAAAGATTATCCTATGTTCATTATAGATTATTTGGTTCAGTCCAGGTTTAAGAATTAGAGGATCACTTTCTTTATTGTGACTCACAGATGCAGGACTTTTTCATATAGCATGTTCCTCTCCCAGTGTCCAAACCAGCACTGGGTCAACCTTGCTAATTCTGAAATGTTATGACTCTGAGAACATCGCAAAGCATTTGAGTAAAGACACTTAAGTTGAAGTCATAGTAATGAACTATTAACAGAAAGTTATAATGTTTCTTGAGGTTGCAAGCAAGAAAAGTTTGTTTCAATAGGACCTTTTCTCGAAAAAAAAAAAAAAAAGGAGTTTTCAGACCTGAAATATCTAAGTGTGTCTGCCTTGCCCAAGTAGAGATGCTAGCATCTGTGAAAAGAGGTAGTAACTTCTATCTCACAAGTATGTTTGGAAAGGAAGTTTGGAAAGGAAGTTTTTACAGTGCTGCTATTAATAAGTTCGAAAATCTAAATTACATTGAAAATATTGAAAGATAATATCCCCATTATGTTGTTCTTTTGACATGTATTCTTTTTGGACAGCTTTATAAAAAGCTCAACACTCACGTGGTCTTAGTCGGTATGGAAATCTGGAATGATGAGGATAAAATAAAGATAACCCCAAATGCAAGCTTCACCTTGGAAAATTTTTCTAAATGGAGGGGAAGTATCCTCCGAAGAAGAAAACGTCATGATATCGCTCAGTTAATCACGTATGTATAGATTTTCCCCTTTGTATGTTAAATGGTATTTAGCATAGAAACTTTCCAAAGCCTTGGCAAAGCAAGTGGTATCTCAGGGGATAGGGTAAGAGGAAGTGGTTTACGCAAGGGGGTTAAAAGTTTAAAAAGTATTCATTTGAATCTTGTGAATATGCTCTTACCTTTGTTACATGTATTTCTTTTTCTTTTGCTTTTGAAGAAAAGCTAACAATTTAGCAATGGTTCATCAGAATTTTGTCTGTTTTGATTAGGCATACAGAAAGGAAAGACAGGTTTAGATAATGGCAAGAGAAATTTCGATTCAATGTTTTAAAAGACTTGATTAGCCTTAAGCACTAGTCAGGACAAATTTCAAGGATTGAAAGAAAATTGCATATTATATTCTAATCCCACACCTTTACCATCCTGCTGAAATGACTAATTAAAAAGAAACAGGAAGTAAATCTGATGACTATAAATTAGACAAGACTGCTGAGCACATGCCTCAAAAGAAATCAAGAAAATTCTGCTGGATACTGTGCAGCTGGAATCAGAAAGAATCAGCAAGAAGTGGCTTAAAATTATTCAAGTTTTACTTCTTAAGAAAACAGGAGTTGTTATAGGAAATAAGAATTAATTAATATTGTGTTGGTTATCTACCACACGTAACATATCAGCCCACAACTTCCTGACTTAAATAAGTCTTCTTATCTTAAGTGTCTGGTTCCTTGCCAGGTATGGCTGGAGCATGGGCACTGGTTGGTCATCTCTGCATATACGGCTTTCATGTGGCTAACTTGGACTGCCTCCAGCATGGCAGTCTCAGGGTTCTGGAGATCTTGCAAGGTGACTAGTTTTCCCCCAGAAGAAGCATTCTAAGAGGACCAAGAGAAACCTTCAAGACTTCCATGACTGAAGCTTAGAAATTGCACAGTGTCTACTAGGTATTTATCCACGGGATACAAAAATAGTGATTCAGTGGGGCATTTGCACCCGAATGGTTATACCAGCAAGGTCCACAACAGCCAAAATATTGAAAGAGTCCAGATGTCCATCGACAAATGAATGGATAAAGAAGATGTAGTATATATATACACAATGGAATATTACTCGGCCATTGAAAAGAATGAAATCTTGCCATTTGCAATGACGTGGATAGAATTAGAGTGTATTATGCTAAGTGAAATAAGTCATTTAGAGAAAGACAAATACCATATGATTTCAGTCATATGTGGAATTTAAGAAACAAAATAGATGAACATAGGGGAAGGGAAAGAAAAGTAAAATAAGATGAAAACAGAGAGGGAGGCACACCATAAGAGACTCTTAAGTATAGGGAACAAACTGAGGGTTGCTGGAGGGGAGGTAGGTGGGGGATAGGGTAATTGGGTGATGGTCATTAAAGAGGGCACAAAATGGCAATCCAACGCCAAGAGTAGATTTCTTGACTAGACTAGAATAAACAAGATAAAAGTACTAAAAAGATATGATGGAAGGAAATAACTGTTCTTTCACTTGTAAACAAAAGCCATGGCCTTTACCTGACAAATTAACAAAAGGTATATGTCTATACCTAGGCATAACCAGATAAGAACCTTGTAGTACAACTATACTCTACCCACTGAAAACAGGAGCCAAAATAGCTAACTCCATAATGGGAGAAGCTTTTATTTATTATAAATGAACTGGTAGTGAGTATTAAACCCACACATATGTGGACTTAAGTATAAGTAATTTTATAATATAATTTTTAAAGAGGATATAAATGCCATGTATCTTTGAAATATCATGTATAATACAAAATACCATTTCAAAATAACAGATATCTGAAAATTTTCCAAGGGAAATATAAAGTGGGAAAAAGTTCTCTAATTTTCCTTATTTTTCATGGCAAAAATGAGGATGATAACTGGGAAACTAGAAGTTCAACTTTTTATTTATTCTTTGCAAATTACTAAAGACAAACCAGGGCTAGGATCTCGAACAGATAGCAGAATAATAGCAAAGGTAGCACATGGAGTCATTACAAATTGAAAGAAAAACAAAATGAATAAAATGAAAAAATAAAATTAAAATTATGAAAACCAAACCAATCATCTATGCAAATAAATGCAAGTGGTTCAAATTCCTTTTTAGTAACAAATACTTCAATAACATAAATGCTTCAGTAACACAAATATGTTCAGAATGGGCCCAAATTCCAAATCCCACTATCTAAAACAGTGCTAAAAGAGAACAAAAGTAAATGGTATAAAAATCTATGAGAGAAAAATATAAATTAAAACAAAGCATATGTAATAATACTAATATACAAATAAAATATATGTATAAAATATTAAAAATTATTATATCCAGGTGCTTTATACTTAGGTGATATGACAACCATTGCATATTTAAAAAAGCCTAATGCAAATTCAAAAACTGAAGGAAATATTTAAGTTATTATTCACAATATGAGTTTCTGAGTTCTGGATTATCTATAGAACATATAGTTGAGAATCATAGTTGTTATATTATTTTTTTTCTGTCTTGCAGAGCAACAGAACTTTCTGGAACAACCGTGGGCCTTGCTTTCATGTCTACAATGTGCTCTCCTTATCATTCTGTTGGCATTGTTCAGGTTTGTTTGAAGATAAATAGTTGGTTCTACAGTTCAAGTGTGTCAAAAGCTCTTTTTTTCTGAATCATGTAGTTTTTTTGCTGTTGGTGTTGATATGGTAAATAACATGGATTGAATTTCAAATGTTGAAACAATCTTGCATATCCAGTATAAACCCAGCATGGTCATAATGCATTATCTTTTTTATATCTTGCTGGATTCAATCCTTATCTTAAGGATTTCTATATTCTATATAATCGTGAGGGATATTAGTCTGTAATTGTCTTTTCCTGCGTTTTTCAGGTTTTGTTTTTAGGGTAAATCTGGCCACACAAAATGATATGTTCCCAACTCTTCAATTTTCTGGAATGTCTTAGTAAAATTGGCATTATTCCTCCCTAAAATATTTGGTACAATTCATCACTAAAACCGTATGCGTCTGGCAATGTCCTTATGGAAAGGTTTTTAACTACAAATACAGTTTCTTCCATAGATACAGGACTATTCAGGTTATTTATCTTTTTCTTCAGTGAGCTTTGGTAATTTGTGTCTTTGAGGAAAGTGTCCATTTCACTTACACTGACATAAATTTGTTGACAATATTCCTGTAATATCTTTTTTTAATATCTGTAGAATTTTTTATATTTGTAGTAATGTCCTCTCTCATTCATGATATTAGTAATTTACTTCTTTTTCTTGTGATCAGTTTCACTAAGAATTTATTAATTTCATTCATTTCTAAGAAACCACTTTTGCTTTATTGATGCTTTGTGGTTTTCCTGCTTTCGGTTTCATTGATTTCTGTTCTTGCCTTGATTATTTTTATATTAATCATTTATTAATATTTTAATTAAAAACTGAAAGCAGATTTTCATTATCTGTGTCTACCAAATGTGTCCTATTTATTATTATTTTCAATATTTCAAATATTAAGGGAATAATATAAACACACAATAATTAATGTTGGTGTAGACTCGTGGGTATACTAATCTTAAACCAGGTAATGACATTTGATATACTTATAATGAAGAAAGAAAAATTAAGAAGTTATGTATTTGTATAAATATATCTATTTTGCTTCATATTTATTGTTTTCATAACTTCTAAGTTTCAATCATTTTTTTCGTTATCGTGCTTTCTTTTTTTAGCTTTAGTTTTGGAACTATTTTTCTTTTTTTTTAATTATGTTTTGATGTAGTGTTCAGTGATTCATTAGATATGTATAACACCCAGTGCTCATCACAACACATGCCCTCCTTAATACCCATTACCCTGTTACCCCTCCCCCTCCCCCCTCCCCTCTGAAACCCTCAGTTTGTTTCCTGGGGGTCCATAGTTGCTCATGGTTTGTCTCCCTCTCTGATTTCTCCCACTTCAGATTTCCCTCCCTTCCCCTATGGTCCTTTGTGCTATTACTTATGTTCCATACATGAGTGAAACCATATGATAATTGTCTTTCTCTGCTTGACTTACTTCACTTAACATAATCCCCTCCAGTTCCATCCATGTTGATGCAAATGGTGATTTCCTGATTTGTCAAAGATTAGTTGCCCATAGAGTTGAGGGTCCATTTCTGGAGTCTCTATTCTGTTCCATTGGTCTATGTGTCTGTTTTTGTGCCAGTACCATGCTGTCTTGGTGATCACAGTTTTGTAATATAGCTTGAAGTCAGGCAACATGATGCCTCCAGCTTTGTTTCTCTTTTTCATCATTTCCTTGGTGATTTGGGGTCTTTTCATCCCTTCTGATGGCTGAATAATATTCCATTGTATATATAGACCACATCTTCTTTATCTATTCATCTGTTGAAGGGCCTCTCGCCTCCTTCCACAGTTTGGCTATTGTGGACATTGTTGCTATGAACATTGGGGTTCATGTGCCCCTTCTTTTCACTACATCTATATCTTTGGGATAAATACCTAGTAGTGTGATTGCTGGGTTGTAGGGTAGCTCTATTTTTAAATCTTGAGGAACCTCCATATTGTTTTCCAGAGTGTCTATACCAGCTTGCATCCCCACAAACAGTGTAAGAGGGTTCCCCTTTCTCCACATCCTCTCCAACATTTGTTATTTCCTGTTTTGTTAATTTTTGCCATTCTAACTGGTGTAAAGTGGTATCTCATTTTGGTTTTGATTTGTATTTCCCTGATGGCTAGTGATGTTGCATTTTTTCATGTGTCTGTTAGCCATTTGTATGTCTTCTTTGGAGAAGTGTCTATTCATGTCTTCTGCCCATTTTTTGACTGGGTAATTTGTTTTTTGAGTGTTGAGTTTGAGAAGTTCTTTATAGATCTTGGATATCAGCCCTTTATCTGTAATGTCATTTGCAAATATCTTCTCCCATTCCCTGGGTTGTCTCTTAGCTTTGTTGACTGTTTCCTTTGTTGTGCAGAAGCTTTTTATCTTGATGAAGTCCCAAAAGTTCATTTTCGCTTTTGTTTCCCTTGCCTTTGAAGACATGTCTTGAAAGAGGTTGCTGTGGCCGATGTCAAAGAGGTTATTGCCTATGTTCTCCTCTGGATTTTGATGGATTCCTATCTCACATTGAGGTTTTTCATCCATTTTGAGTTTATCTTTGTGTATGGTGTAAGGGAATGGTCCATTTTCGTTCTTTATATGTAAGCTGTCCAATTTTCTTGGCACCACTTATTGAAGAGACTGTTTTTTCTCCATTGGATATTTTTTCCTGATTTGTCAAAGATTAGGTGTCCATAGAGTTGAGGGTCCATTTCTGGAGTCTCTATTCTGTTCTATTGGTCTATGTGTCTGTTTTTGCGCCAGTACCATGCTGTCTTGGTGATCACAGTTTTGTAATATAGCTTGAAGTGAGGCAACATGATGTCTCCAGCTTTGTTTCTCTTTTTCATCATTCCCTTGGTGATTCAGGGTTGTTTCTGGTTCCATACAAATTTTAGGATTGTTTGTTCTAGCTCCTTGAAAAACGTCAATAGTATTTTAATAGGGATGGCATTGAAAGTGTAAATTGCTCTGTGCAAGATAGACATTTGAACAATGTTTATTCTTCTAATCCACGAGCATGGAATGTTTTTACATCTTTTTGTGTCTTCAATTTCTTTCATAAGTGTTCTAAAGTATAGATCCTTTACCTCTTTGGTTAGGTTTATTCCTAGGTATCTTATGGGTTTTGTTGCTATTGTGAATGGAATCAATTCCTTAATTTCTCTTTCTACAGTTACACTGTTAGTGTATAGGAAAGCAACTGATTTCTGTGCATTGATTTTGTATTCTACCCATTGCTGAATTGCTCTATGAGTTCTAGTAATTTGGGAGTGGTCTTTTGGGTTTTCCACATAAAGTATCCTGTCGTCCGCGAAGAGAGAGAGCTTGACTTCTTTGCCAATTTGGATGCTTTTTATTTCTTTTTGTTGTCTGATTGCTGAGGCTAGGACTTCAAGCACTATGTTGAACAATAGTGGTGAGAGTGGGCATCCCTGTCATGCACCTGACCTTCAGGGAAAAGCTCTCAGCTTTTCTCCATTGATAATGATATTCACTGTGGGCTTTTCATAGATGGTTTTTATGATATTGAGGAATGTTCCCTCTATCCCTATACTCTGAAGAATTTTAATCAGGAATGGATGTTGTATTTTGTCAAATCTTTTTCTGCATCAATTTAGAGGATCATATGGCTCTTGTCTTTTCTTTTATTAATGTGCTCTATCACACTGATTGATTTGCAAATGTTGAACCACACTTGCATCCCAGGAGTAAATCCTATTTGGTCGTGGTGAATAATCCTTTTAATGTACTATTGGATCCTATTGGCTAGGATCTTGTTGAGAATTTTTGCATACATATTCATCAGGGATATTGGTCCGTAATTCTTTTTGATGGGGTCTTTGCCTGTTTTGGGGATCAGGGTAATGCTGGCCTCATAGAAAGTGTTTGGAAGTTTTCCTTCTGTTTCTATTTTTTGAAACAGCTTCAGTAGAATAGGTATTATTTCTTCTTTAAATGTTTGGTAGAATTCCCGTGGGAAGCCATCTGGCCCTGGACTTTTGGTTTTTGGGAGGTTTTTGATTACTGCTTAAATTTTGTTACTGGCTATTGGTCTATTCAGATTGTCTATTTCTTCCTGTTTCAGTCTTGATAGCTTATAAGTTTCCAAGAAGGCATCCATTTCTTCCAGGTTGCTTAATTTCTTGGCATATGGTTGCTGGTAATAATTTCTAATAATTGTTTCTGTTTCCTTGTTGTTAGTCACGATCTCTCCCCTTTCATTCATGATTTTATTAATTTGGGTCCTTTCTCTTCTTATTCATTCTTTCAAGGAGCCAGCTTCTAGTTTTCTTCAACTGTTCTACTGTTTTTCTGGTTTCTATTTCATCGATCACTGCCCTAATCTATAATATTTCTCTTCTCCTGCTTGGTTTAAACTGGTTTTATTTGCTGTTTTTTCTCCAGCTCCTTTAGGAGTAAGGTTAGCTTGTGCATTTCGGATTTTTCTAATTTTCTGAGAGAGGCTTGGATGGCTATGTATTTCCCTTTTAGGACCGCCTTTGCAGTATCCCATAGGTTTTGGACTGATGTGTTTTCCTTCTCATTGGTTTCCATGAATGTTCAAGTTCTTCTTTGATTTCCTGGTTGACCCAATCATTCTTTAGCAGGATGCTCTTTAACTTCCAAGTGTTTGAATTACTTCCAATTTTTTTCTTGCGATTGAGTTCCAGTTTCAAGGTGTTGTGGTCTGATAATATGCAGGGAATAATTTCAGTCTTTTGGTATTAGCTGAGACCTGATTTGTGACCCAGTATGTGGTCTGTTTTGGAGAAAGTTCCATGTGCATTCAAGAAGAATGAGTATTCTGTTGTTTTAGTTTGGAATGTTCTGTATATATCTACGAAGTCCATCTGGCCCAATGTGTCATTCAAAGTTCTTATTTCTTTGTTGATCTTCTGCTTAGATGATCCGTCCAATGCTGAGAGTGGAGTGTTAAAATCTCCTACTATTAATGTATTATTGTCGATCTAATTCTTTATTTTGGTTAACAGCTGGCTTGTGTAGTTGGCTGCTCCCATGTTGGAGGCATTGATATTTACAATTGTTAGATTTTCTTGTTGGATAGACCCTTTAAGAATGATATAGTGTCCCTCTGAATCTCTTAATACAGTCTTTGGGTGTTCAGAATGGTTTGGTAGATATCCAGCTAATTGGACTGGTTGAAACAGAGTCCTCTACTCTTCTGCCATCTTGTCCCCCTCCTCTTGTCTTAATTATTCAATTTCTTTTGCTTTCTCTGCATTTAATTTATTCTTTTTTTCCTATTACTTAAGAAGAATTTAGATCATTTGAGACTTCTTCTTTTCAAATGTAAACATTTAATGCATAAATTTCCTGCCATGCATGCACTGCTTTAGCTGAACCCATCATATTTTGATATGTGTGTTTTCATTTTCATTCAGTTAAATTATTTTCTAATTTCTTTTTGATCTCCTTTTTGATTCATGTATTATTTAGACATATATTGTAATAATTTCTGTTGTGGATTTTTTTAGTTTCATTTTGTTATGATCTGTGTATTCATTTGCTAGGGCTTCCATAACAAAATACTCCAGAGTATATGGCTTAAACAACAGAAATGTATTTTCAGAGAGTTCTGGAGGTTAAAAATCCAAGATCCAGATGTTGGTAGGTTTGGTTTCTCCTGAGGTCTCTCCTGTTGGCTTGCAGATGGCCACCTTCTTGCTGTGTTCTCACATGGCTTTTCCTCTGTGAACACAACCCTTCCTCTTTAGTCCTGTTGGATTAGGGACCCAGGAGTATAGTCTCATTTAACCTTAATTACCTCCTTAGAAGCCCTATCTCCAAATACAGTCACATTGGTGGTTAAGGTTTCAACATATGCATTGGAGTGTGTGTGTGTGTATGTGGGGGGTGGGGGAGCAATTCCATCCATAGTAGTCTAGGAACATAGTAGAATTTTGATTTTTAAACTTTTTTAGGTTTGTTCTGGGTCCATACCACATATGAACTTGAAAAAGAATGTCTTCTGCTGTTATTGCCGTAATTGTCAATTATGTCAAGTTAATTTATAGTGCTGTTCCGTTCTTTTGAATCATTTATATAGAGTGCTTAAGTATCCAAGTATAATATTAAATTTACCTATTTTTTCAATCCTGTAAGTTTTCACTTCATATATTTTGAAGCTCTGTTATTAAGCAAATACACAAATAGAGTTGTCATGTCTTTTTGGAGAATTAATCCATATATTATTTTATGTTCCTCTTTTTTCCTTAAATATTCCTATTCTGAAGGCTACCTTGTCTGATATCATTATAGTTAGTCTGACATTTTGTGGCTAAAGTTTGCTTGATACAAACTTTTCCTTACCTTTATTTTTAGCATATATATTTCTCTACATTTAAAGGTTTCTGGTAGACAGTATATACTCTGGTTTTACTTTTTATCTAATCTGACAATCTCTCTCTTTTATTTGGCATATTTAAATCACTTATATGTAATGTAATTATTTATATTGTCAAACTAAAAGCTTCCATCTTGCTAGATGTTTGCTATTCCATCTATTCTATTTTTTTCTGCCCTCTTTAGGATTGAGGATTTTTGAAAATAATTTCATTTATTTAAATTATTAGCTTTTCATTGTTTTCTCTGTTTATTTTTAATGGATTCCCTGGTTTATTATACACCTCCCTTTGTCTGTTTTTACCTTGAAATACTCTTATCCTCAGGGTGCCCGAGTGGTGCAGTAGTCAATTAAGCATTGGACACTTGATTTCAGCACAGGTCGTGATCTAAGGGTTGTGAGATTGAGCTCCGCGTTGGGCTCCATGCTCAGCATGGAGTCTACTTAAGATTCTCTCTCCCTCTGCCCCTCCTCCCTGTACTCTCTCTCTCTAAAAAATTAAATAAATTCTTAAAAAAAAAGAAATATTCTTGAGCTGCTTCACATGTAGTATAAGGATGTTATACGAGTATACCTCTAATTACTCCCTTCCATTTTTTTGTGCTATTGTTATCATATGCTTAACTTGATTAAAAATACACAATATATTGTTACTAATTTTTCTTTGTCATCTCTCAGTGCAATTTAAGATAAGAAAAAAATAGTATTATGCTTATCTTCTCATTACCTACACTCACCTTTATCACATTCCCAACACTCTCCATTTCTTTGTATAGCTACAAGTTTCTATCTGGTATATATATTTCTTCCAGAAGATTTAAAAAATATATTTTCTATAATACAGAAATATTTGCCATCAATGAATTCTTTTAGTTGCTTCAGAAACTTTATCTCTCTTTCTTTTTTGCATGTATTTTCACTGGGCTTGTAATTCTAAGTTAATAATATTTTACTTTCAGCACTTCTAATGATTTTGCTTCACTGTCTACTTGATTGCAGAATTCCTGATGAGAAGTCTGCTGTAAACTTTATCGTTGTTGCTCTGAAATGTGTCTTTTTTTCTATTTCAAGATTTCCCTTTTCTTTTTAATTTTCTTCTGTTTGATTATAATTATGGTATAACTAAGTGGGGTTTTGGGGGGGGGAGAAATGGGTAATTTATCCCACTAAGTGTTCTCTGAACTTCTTGGGCCTGAGGCTTGTGTCTGTGATGAATTTGGAAAATTCTGGGCTATTATTTCTTCAAATATTTCTTCAAATATTTCTTCTATTTCATTCTTTTTTCATTCTTTTTTTTCTTCCAGTGATACCAATTACATATATCTGTGACCATTCTTTTGCCCCTCAAAACTTGTATGCTCTGTTCTGCTGTTTTTTTTCTCTTTTTTATTCTTTTTGCTCTTTGGTTTCCATTTGAGTAATTTTTGTTGAACTATTATGACCAGTGATTATTTCCTCAGCTATTCCAAATCTGTTAAGCCTGTTGAAGACATCATTCATCTCTGTTATTGCCTTTTTCATTTCTAGCATTTCCACTGGAGTCTTTCTTATGGTGTCCAGCTCTGCTGAAATTTCTCATCCAAATTTGTATGCTATTCATCTTTTCCACTGAAACTTTTAACATATTAATCATAGTTATTTTAAAGTGTCATCTGATAGTTCTAACATCTGTGTCAGATATGACTGTGGATCTGTTGATTGGCAAGGTATTGCTTTTCTTTCTTTTTTTCTTTTTCATTTTCTTGGATGCCTTATTATTTTTTGTTGAAAGTCAGACATTCTGTGAAACACATTAGTCTGAGGTGTGTGTGTGTGTGTGTATGTGTGTGTGTATATTTTGGCCTGGAAATGATCAGTTATTTCCTTCTGCTAGGCATCTTGTGTGAGGATTTGAATCAATATAGCAGGAATTGAGTTGGGTTTGGGATTTTGTTGGTGTTGCTATGACTGCCCTCAGTACATCACAGGTTTTAAATTCCTCTCACATTATTTTGTGTTTAGGATGAAGGCTGGTTTTCCAGAGGTTTTTTCTTAGTGCATGCTGCACACTCATCTTTAGGTCTTTACTGGATTCTCCAGAGTTTCTTCATGCTGTTGGCTCCCCCCCTCAATAGGTAGTTGTTACTTGTTACTAGATGATCATTAGACTTTTGGTGGGAGGAGAGCATTCTTTTTTGTTCTTATTAAGCCTCAGTTTGGTGTCCCTTAGTGTCTGGGGTAGGTCCTTATAGTGCTCCTTCTCAACTGCAAGGTGATGGAGATAATGACATAGCCCAGCATGTATCCTTGCCCTTCTTTCCCCTTCCTTCCAGGGGTAGAGGTTGTGTGTGTGTGTGTGTGTGTGTGTGTGTGTGTGTGTGTTATCTTCATGTTCCTCTTTTAGAGTTGCTTTGAGACTTCATCAGTGCTTCATTTGTTGTCCTTTCTCTCAGAAGCTTAAGCCCTTTAGCTAGGTTTAGTGCTAAGACTAGAGTAAGGCAAGGGAGACAATCATTTCACCCTGAACCTGGTTATGTTTGTCCTATAGCAGAGATAGAGGAGAATGATCCTGGAGGGGTTTCATGCCTTTTCTGCTGCTGTTACCCTCCTCCAGGCCCACACTATGGGGGAAACTTTCTCAGAGCTTTCACTTGGTGAGGTCCATGCAGAGAAAAACCCATGAGTAGGTGGGAATTCCCCTATGTTTGAAGCTCCCACGTTTTGTATATTATCTTGCTGTACCACACACACTCTGCTTTTATCAATTTTAAGTTTTTTTTTTTTTTTACATGAGTTATTGCTGGCATCTGGTGGTGTCTGGCATCCGGTAATGTAAACAAATATTCATGCCCCGACTTTCCCTGTAGATGTAAGCCTACCTTTCCTTAGATTTCAGGTTTGTTTGTTGTTTGTGACCTCAGCTCTGGTTGAGTTCTATAAATTATGAATCTTACTATGTCCAGTGCTTTATTTATTGTAAGTTTGGGAGTGACACTCTTTCCAGCCTTCTATAATCTGGTGGCAAGGAGCAGGGGTAGGGGTTTGTCTTTTGATTTATTCTGGTTTTAGTCTTAGGTAGGCTCTGGGTATTAGAGGTAAAGTTTTCTTAGGGATCCTGCTCATCCTTCCCATGGTAGCAAAGCTCTCCTTTCTATCTTTTGCAGGTCTTTTGAGGAAAAGTCTCCTGATTCTCCTTCAGTGGGAGAAAACCTCAATTAATACCAATATAGGATCCTGGGCTCAAGATTTTTGTCTTCCTGTTTCAGGAGTAGAGGGTGTGTGTGTGTGTGTGTGTGTGTGTGTGTGTGTGTGTGATTAAACCCATACCCTAGCTATATTGGGTCTTCAGTTCTGCCTTAGGTTGTCAGAGATTGCCATTTCTCTCTCCAGTGGCTTCAGGCTTCTGTTCCTTAAAGGATACGGATCTGGATATGGCTTATGCTCTTTTCCTGCAGCAACTTCTACTTCATTCCTTCTGGCCCACACCACCAAGAGAAGTTCTTTCTCTTGTACTACCTGGCCCCCAATGTTTACCATGAGCTCCTAGAGGAGGTTTCTGGAGAAATATCTGTAAGTGTGTGCAAAGCACCCTTGTTTCTGAGGTCCTGCAGATTCTATACTCTTGCATCGGCCCATGCTAGGCCTTTAGCAATTCATTTAAGAACTCAAATGAATTACTTCCCCACTTGCCAGTACCTGGCATCTCCTCTCCCAAGCCTTGCTGAAGACAAACCAGCTCTTATGTCCAATCTTTACTTGGGAGGGCCTGTCTCTTCTTAGTTTCTAGGATCTGTGGATGTTATGCAACCACAATTGACTGATAGATTCAAGGAAAATTATAATTAAATTTATCTGCCTAGTCCTTGTTGTTAGTGCAAGAATAATGTTCTTTACAACTTTCTGCATCCTAGGCGAAAGTATGATCTCTCTCTATAGATAGATAGATAGATAGATAGATAGATAGATAGATAGATAGATATAGATAGATAGATGATAGATAGATAGATAGATGATAGATAGATAGATAGATAGATAGATAGATAGATATGTATCTCCAATATTTCCTATGAGTCTGGGTTTGTGATAAGCTTCATAAGGTGAACAGATGAAGTAAAACATATATTTTCTAAATTGAAAGAGCTTACCATAAAATTGGAAGAGAAATTAGACTACTTAAAGCAATACTTAATAATATATGATAATAGAATTGAAAACTGCAGTAGGAATCCAGAGAAGAGGATTATTGATGAAGATTAATGTGGTCAGGAAAGTTGCTTTAAAATAAACTTCAAAGGGTAGGTATGGTTTAGAGAGGGGAAAGACAGAATGGAGTTCATTCCAAAGGAAAGAAACACTTAAGTTATGAAAATAATTATTTAAAGGAAGATACTGTAAATTTAAGGAACCTCAAATAAGGCAATGTGGAAAGTCTAAACATATTTCCATTTTTCTTATTTTTTTTTGTTTGCTTTTGTCCCCATTTGAGTAACTCCATCTTACTAAATAGCAAGGTTTACCAGGTTCATCTTGACACAATGATAAAATACCATGAATTGTAAATATTAACTTCCTATCTTACACAGGTGTTCTTTATTTACCATTCTTGTACCATGTTGTGTGGATCTCTTTATTTAATTCTTTGGAATGAAGTAGATAAGGAAATCATGTTTCTGTGGGTGTGTGTAATTGGCAGATTCCTGTCTCCCCACTGGGAAATTATAGCCTGAAGTGTTTCTCTAGGGATGTTTTATTGCTCCTGAAAAACCTGGATCCCCCACTTCAACGCTTCTAAGCAGAAATAATCTGGTAATGAAGTTGGCTATTAGCTGGACGTCATGCAATGGGGCAAGTCTGGAAGTGACTGATGTCTAGTCTTGGTGGTAACAGAATTGAAAAAGATACTAATGGTACTAAGGTCCTGGGTTAACAAACACTTTCAGATCCCCACTAGCTAAACATATCAAAGGGCTTCAGTCAAATTAGAAGGTATTAAAAGCAAGCCAGGGAAGGTGGGAGGTAGATTAGTTTTGAAAAATTCTGATTCCGTATCACTGTTGAAGATATTTTGCCACTGTGTCTCATGACAGGAAACCACAGAAACATTTCTCAGTATAAATATTCCCCATTTACAGGAGTAAAGAACAAGCACTGTGCCCTGTGATGTGCATTCAGTACAAAAGTTGTGTGTGTGTGTGTGTGTGTGTGTGTGTGTGTGTGTGTGTGTGAGAGGAGAGGGAGAGAGAGAGAGAGACAGATAGAGACAGGAAGAGAGGAAAGGAGAGAGGGAGAAGGGGAGGGAGACAAAGACAGATGGTGAGTAGTAAGAAAGCTGAAGGTAAAATCACTCTTTCTGCCCTGGTTAGTAAATTATACCCTGAGTGATAATTTAGTTTGAAAACCAGAGGCTCTGTTTCCTTATTCTCGCCCTTAGGACCACAGTGACAACATGCTTAGAGTAGCAGGGACCATGGCCCATGAAATGGGTCATAACTTTGGAATGTTTCATGACTCCTATGTTTGCAAGTGCCCTTCTACAATATGTGTGATGGACAGAGCACTAAGGTGAGGCTCTCTGGGAAGATGCTCTCTGTCCCTGTTTTTGGTTCACTCTGGGCTGTGCTATATCTTTCATGTCATCTTTGGTAACACATGCAAGCTTTTAAATATTAAATACTATAATTATGAATGCATATATATACCAAATCACTTTATCCCTCATCTATATGCAGTAGTTTTCATTAACTAAGACACATTTAAACATATTGTGTCTTTGCTGTTGGCATGATTGACTTTTTTAACTTCATCTTATCTATACAAGACCTGGTTTCAGAAAATCATTAGTATTTATCAATGAATTCAGATTGGGTAGTTCTAGGAGAAAAATCTAATTAAAGAAGAATGTCCTCACAGGAGGATAACGAGACTATACATTCTGGCCTTGCCTAAGCAAAGTGCCAGGGAATTTTCTTTAAAAATCCCACAATCCTTTTTTATATATGTATTTCCTCTCTTCTATTTCCGTGTCCCAGCTCACTCAATCTAAGGTAAGTCTCCCAGGCCCTTTCCCAAAATACTGTTATGGTGGCATGCCAGTCACATACCTTTGTTATCTCTCCCAGACACTACTGCATTTTTAAACCTCATCTTTATTTGTGAAGTGAAGAAATTCTGTCAAAAGTAATTCTCTGAAGGAGAGTGAGTTCTTAGACACATAAATAAATATGACTTTACTACCTTTAGGACTTCACAACCAAAATGACCTAAGGCTGAAGAAGATTACCTGGATAAGTCAGATGAGTCTTTGCTTTTTTTTAAACAGCAGCCCAGATGCTACACTTTAAGCTCCGACGTGTCCACCCAGGAGGGCTAATTCAGGCACACAAATGAGTTCATGATTTAGCAGTTGGGTAGTGGATTGGGTTTAATCTTTTAGGGCAGGTTTTGGGTGTATCATCCCCAATGTGTGATATTGCTCCCTTCATACTCAGCATGACTGTGTTCCATTTTCTCTTTCCTTATCTTCATAGCTTCTATATACCTACAGACTTCAGTTCCTGCAGCCGCATCAGCTATGACAAGTTCTTTGAAGATAAATTATCAAATTGCCTTTTCAATGTTCCATTGCCTACAGATATCATATCCATCCCAATCTGTGGGAACCAGTTGGTAGAAATGGGAGAGGACTGTGATTGTGGGACTCCCGAGGTACCACCAAATACTTTCTAAAATGGTCTAATTTGTTTTTCAATTGCTAAGAAGATAAACTATAAAACTACATTATTACTCTGAAATTGTGCATTTCTTGTAATTTTGCATATGTTCATGTGTAGACATTTGTCAGGCCAGCCTTTCTAACAATGACTACTGCATTGCTTAACAGACCTTCTTCACTTCCTTCTTGGGGTTCTTTCCCCATTTCCTGATTTTTAAGAACCACTCAACAATGGGCTTTGTATTCTTGTCCCTCTCTTTCAGGGAGCTATAGCTTCAGTTTTCTTATGTGCCTACGACCTACTGAGTAGTTACTTTAGGCACAGCACCTCAATAGCGCTCAGAGAGTTTAAATAGCTTGCCCAAGGTCACAGAGCTGGTAGAGGGAGAGGCCAAGATGTAGACTCAGGTGTTTGTTTTGGCAGTCCCAGAACCACCTTGCACTGAGATTTAGTTCTTCTCTTTGTGACTTTAAGAGTTTTTACCATCAGGAGTCCTAGCCCGATCCCACCCTACTGACAGGGATGCAAGGGTTCTGAATGGGACCTTTGTCCCCATTTTATCAACACTTACATGAGTGACATGTCAAGGCCTCAAGGGGTCAGCTCTTCAGGAATTTCAAAATATTACCACAAATGTATTCATTCTATGAGAAAGAGGAATCTTTCCAGGATGATGTTTATATTTGAAATAAGGGCAAGAGTTTTAACCCTAAAAAGTTGTAACTCTCTTAGGGAACCTGAACAGCTATAAGAGGAAGTTTCTGAGGTAGGAGCTTCTCCAAAGCTTCATGCAGATGCCTTTCTCAGAAACAAGGTGGGAGAGCAAGACAAAGTCTATTTGTTGATTTATGCAGAGTTGAATTAAATGTGAAAATTGCATAAAGAACTATACTTTTAGATTTTTAGTACATGTCCTAGAGATTAAATTTACTGATGGATAGGTACAAAACTGATGAGCTCAACTAATCATGTATTTAACTATTTAGATAAATTTTATTTTTAAAAAACTATCCTTTTTCCTTTTGTTTTCTTTTATATTTTACCAAAAATAGATCATTTTCAGTACTGCCATGAGAGACTGAGTGAACTAGAGGAGACACTCAAATTTTAAAAGATGTCTGTAGAATTCAGATATGTGACAAATCAGCAGTGGCTCCAAAATCTGTTTTTCTAATGTTGAACTTTGTTCTATCTTTTATTTTCCTGAAAATTATTTTCAAACTATATCACAGTAGGGTCTGTGTGATGAAAAAATTATATTATGAATTGCGGTGAAACAGGAGCAAAAAATTGAGACCCAATCTGGCATTTGCTTTTGTTTCTGGTATTTCTTAGGAATGTACCAACATTTGCTGTGACGCTAAAACTTGTAAAATCAAAGCAAGTTTTCAATGTGCATTAGGAGAATGCTGTGAAAAATGCCAGGTAAGATTATTATTTTGTTCTATTTTAATAATTATGATTACTGTTTATTATTCTATATTAAAAATCTCAGCGATTATGTTAAATGAAATAGCAAAACACTAGATTTCTGTCTATAAAATAATGTTGCCTACCATTTATATATGAGTGTTTACAAACATGGGCTATTTGATCCCCCAACAAATCTTTGACTTAGATATTATGATCTCATTTTGCTCTTGAAGGAACAGAAGCTCAGAATAGAAAATGTGCAAAATAATAGAGCCACTGAATGGCAAACTCCACATATGACCTGTTCCAAAGCCAATGCTGGGGACTCCTACCTGCTGCTGCTTCAGATGCCACAGAGCCTTCTTGCACCAAACCTCATAATTGTTGCATATTCCTTCAATAATGGGTTCGGTGGAAAAGCTTTTGTTTTAAATAATGTGGACTCTCCCTTGTCTTCAAACTTTGAAGTCACTTCAGGGTGAAATTCTTAGAAAACAGATGTAAAGTGAGGATTCTCTGTCATTTTCTTTGTGGGGCTTGTTGACTTTCCTTTCAGGTTCAAGTTTAGGATTTTACATTCTATCGTTGCATAGAATTCTCTATTATGATTATTTGTTTATATGTCTGTTTCCTTAGTTAGACTAACTTCTGAGGGCACCTAGCACAAAGTTTCATACATTTTAAATGTTCAAGAACTGTTTGCAGAAGGAATGTGTAGATATACGGCATACCAGGTTATAGGTAGTATTTGGGAATTTTTTTTTTTAATGTCAGAGGGAGAAGAAAGAAATAAAAGAGGCCAAAAGGAAGAAAATTTGAGAACTTAAGTGAGTTAAAAAGAAATATTTGAGCATACAATAAAAGGAATTAAGGATTAGGAAACACAATGCCTGGGAAAGTTTCAGAGCATGCTGATCTGGTGCTTGTAAACTTACCTTCCTTAATATGGAAGATTCACTTCGCCAATAAATCTCTAAAGTTGCAGATGTAAATCTCCTTGAAAATCTTGACAAAGATGCATTCAACAAAGGAAAAAATAAATCCCTTCTTTGCATCTAAGATGAGGCTTGGTTTTCTTCTGTACTTTTCTCATTGATATTTCTATAGTGCTTGCACTATAAATTCAGAAATATTGATACTTAAAGACTCAGGCCATTGGCATAAGTCAATAGAAGTGATGTAATAGTAGATGTCTTTAGTTTATGCAATGCAGTTGTAAGTTGGAATAGAATGATGTCTCTAACTACCTTTCCAAAAAAAGACCAAGGGGAAAATATTATTTGCATTAATTTGAGATATTAGAGTAAGTCAGGTGGGAAAAAGCTTTCTCTTCACTTTTATTTCTCTGCAGTTTAAAAAGGCTGGTGCAGTGTGCAGACGAGCAAAAGATGAGTGTGACCTGCCAGAAATGTGTGATGGTAAATCTGGTATTTGCCCTGATGATAGATTCCGAGTCAATGGCTTTCCCTGCCAAAACGGGAAGGGCTACTGCTTGATGGGGATGTGCCCCACGCTGCAGCAGCAGTGCACCGAGCTGTGGGGACCAGGTAGGAGGACAAGCCCCAATGTTGTGGGCATTTCTGCCTCTCTCTATGAACATGCAAGGAAAAACCATGTTATAACAGGTGACAGTGTTTAATCATAGCCAAAGTAATAATCTGTTCCAGTCTTCTTTCTTGGAAACTGTGCTACAGCTCAAAATCCTGGGTAAGTGCATTTTATGACATAGGTCAATTTAGGGATTGCTAGATTCAACAAATAAAAATAAGGATGGCCCAGTTAATTTGAATTTGAATTCCAGATTAGCAATTTTTTAAAAATATCAGTATGTCTCATGAAATATTTGAGGTAAGCTTATACTAAGAAAACTTTGTTTACTTGAAATTCAAATTTAACTGGGTAAATCAGGGAAGAATATCCAATAGGAAAAATTCTCTTCAACAAATAATGTTGGGAAAACTGGACAGCAACATGCAGAAGAATGAAACTGGACCACTTTCTTACACCATATGCAAAAATAAATTCAGTATGGATTAAAGACCTAAATGTGAGACTTGAAACCATAAAAATCCCAGAGAAGAATGAGGGCAGTAACCTCTTTGACATCAGCCAGAGAAACTTCTTTCTAAACATACCTCCGGAGACAAGGGAAACAAAAGCAAAGATAAACTATTGGAATTTCATTCCACACAGTGAGGGAAACAATCAACAAAACTAAAAGGCAACCTATGGAATGGGAGAAGATATTTGCAAATGATATATCTGATAAAGGGTTAATATCCAAAATATATAAAGAATTTATAAAACTTAACATCTCAAAAACAAATCATCCAGTTGTAAAATAAGCAGAAGACATGAACAGACATTTTTTCAAAGAAAACATCCATGTGGCCAACAGACACATGAAAAGATGCTCAACATCAGTCATCATCAGGGAAGTACAAATCAAAACTACAATTAGATATTACGTCACACCTGTCAGAATGGCTAAACTTAACAACATAAGAAAGGACAAGTGCTGGCGAAGATATAGAGAAAGGGGAAGCCTCTTGCACTATTGGTGGGAACGCAAACTGGTGCAGCCACTGTGGAAAACAGTATGGAGGTTCCTCAAAAAGTAACAAATAGAACTACCCTGTGATCCAACAGTTGCACTACTAGGTATTTACCCATAGAATACAAAAATACTAATTCAAAAAGGGATACATGCACTCTAATGTTTATAGTGCTATTATTTACAATAGCCAAGTTTTGAAAGTAGCCCAGCTGTCTGTCCATCGACTGATGAATGGGTGAAGAAGATATGATATAAATATAAATATATATATATATATATATAATGAAATATTACTCAGCCATAAAAAGAATGAATCTTGTTATTTACAATGACATGGATGGTGCTAGAGTGTATTACGCTAAGCGAAATAAGTCAGTCAGAGAAAGACATATCACATGATTTCACTTATATATGGAATTTAAGAAACAAAACAAACAAACAAAAGGGGAAGAAAAGAGAGAGGCAAGCCAAAAAACAGACTCTTAACTATCGAGAACAAACTGATGGTTACCAGGGAAGGTGGGTAGGGGCATGGGTGAAGTAGGGGATGGGGGTTAATGAGTACACTTGTTGTGATGAGCACCGGGTGTTGTATGGAGGTGTTGAATCACTATATTGAACACCTGAAACTAATATTACACTGTATGTTAACTACTGAAATTTAAATAAAAACTTACAAAAGAACAAATTTAACTGGGTGTCCCCATATAACTACACCTTTAGAAGTCTGTGTGTGTGTGTGTGTGTGTGTGTGTGTGTGTGTGTGTGTATGTCCATGTGTGGGTGTGTAGGGGTGGCAGGAGTGGTGGGAGATGGGCAGAGCATAAAGGAAGGGGGAGGAAAAAAAGGACTGTAGGAATGCAGACGAGTAATTTGGAAAAGTGAAATCTCTTAAATGCTCATTTTGCTCCTAATACTAGAATTTTAGAAGTCATATTCTCTGATTACACCATAAAAAAGAAATTAAAAACAAAACTTAACAACCTCCAAAACTGTAAACTAAAACTTAAATTGTACTGAAAAACCTTGATTGGAAAGGCAACTTATTTATTTATTTTTAATGTTTTTTTTATTATATTATGTTAGTCACCATACAGTACATCCCTGGTTTTTGATGTAAAGTTCGATGATTCATTAGTTGCGTATTTAAAAAATACCAGTTCTCTGGACTTTCTGGATATGATTTCCATTGTGCACATATCTTTAATTTTCACACCCTCCTCCGCTACACTTCCAGATTCTTCCTTAAATGACTGAAGGAATGTTTTAATAGGGAAAATACATATTCCTAAAAATACTTGAAGAGGGTTATCACATGCCAGCAAGTTTTCATAATTCCTGAAAATATACATACAACAAGATAAAGGAAAGAACAAAAATCAGTTTCACAAGATACCCAGTAAAAAGGAAACCTGAGAAATACATGGATTAGAACTTAGAAAAATTTCTAAAATAAAAAAAAATCTTTCGTATCAGGCAATGGTGGGCTGAGACACAAGTTGAGGAGTAAAGCTTGATACCATTGGTGCTTGGGAAGGTGCACTGGTGTGCTGGAATCTGGCCTCAGCAACCCTCCCTCTAAAGGTCATGCAGACTCACATGTAAGTTACAGGTGGAAACAAAGATGGTTTTGTGGGTTAAAGAAAGACTCTGTGCTTCCTTGACTAACTTCGGTATATAGCAGAAATCTAGGGAAAGAAAATCTTCTGCACAGAGTTGAAGCTCTGAGTATCCCCTTTATTATCTAGTAATAAATCACTGCAGTAAATACTACTACCTTCTCCTTTTGCCTGACCCTTCACTATCTGCCTCCCCTGCAAATCTGTAAATTTCCCAGTACCTAGACACTGTATTTTGTTCACTAATGCATTCCCTGTGTGTCCCAGCACATTGCCTGACTTTCGTACATGTTCAAAATTATTGAATTAATGTTGAACATATTTATCTGATACTGGAATAGGGAAGATCTTTTAAAAAACACATTTAAAGGTAGTGCATATAAAAGATCAGAGAAGCAGATTGGTCTAAATAAAAGTCTAAATTTTGTAATTCCTAAGGGATCACAAATTTATTTCAAATTAATTTTCAAAGTTTGAAAAGTCTAATAACATATATAAGGAGGAAGATCACCCTCTCCGATATCAAATCATTTCTGTGAATCACTTGCAGTTCCAAATATTGAAAATGTGACAAAGGCATTAACAGACAATTTGTCACAAAGAAGTACAAATGTCTAAAAGACATTAAAATCATTTTAACTCACTAGCAAGAAGTATGAAGTACTGACACTGATGTGTCAGGAAATGCAAATATAGTAAGAAATACAAATGAAAAGTTGATTCCTTCAGCATTTGTCAAATTGGCAACACTTTATTAAAATTAATGCTCACTGTTGGTGAAGATGTAGCAAAACACCTATTTTTTTTAAAGATTTTATCCATTTATTTAACAGAGAGAGAGAGACAGCCAGCGAGAGAGGGAACACAAGCAGGGGGAGTGGGAGAGGAAGAAGCAGGCTCCCAGCGGAGAAGCCTGATGCGGGGCTTGATCCCAGAACGCCGGGATCACGCCCTGAGCCAAAGGCAGACGCTTAACGACTGAGCCACCCAGGTGCCCCCAAAACACCTATTTTTACACGTTCTGGTAAAAGCATGAATTAGCACAGTCTTTCCAGGACGAACTGGGAAAACGTATGTAAAACCTAAAAAGAAAATGTACTGCTTTCCCCAGCAAGTGTATTCCGGAATACTTTTTCACAAAGTCTTTTCAACCAACACTTTTAAAATTAATAATGGATAATTGGGAAACATCTCAAAGTCAAAGAATAAGCATTAGTCAAATAAATGATAGAGTATTTATCCAATGCAATTTTTACAACTATGATACTGCTGAATATTTAGGGCCTAGCGAAAGGACAAGTATACTTGTTATTTGGGAAATAACATGGTACTGGGTGTATGAATGATACTTTCCACAATACTAACAGCAATAACTGAAGTTTGGGATTAGGAATATGCTTTTTCCTTATTATTCATGACTAACTATTTAATTTTTTCAGTGTAGATCTTTTATTATAATAGTAAGGGGACTATAAAAGTTACTAAGGTCAAATAATTAAGAAAATATGATAATAAAACTTATTTTATCATCTTGGCCATCAGAACGTGAAATTCATTTAAAATGATTCAACTTTACAGATAAACCAAGAGGTGAAGGCATGTCTTAGCTCCTGAGCTCTTAACCACTGTGTTCCTTTGCTCATCTGTTGGGGATCTAAGGAAGATTGCATGAGAAATTAAATATGTGATGCTTATTGGTGTGCCTGAACAAAGCAAAGTTTTACTAAGCATAGCAAGTAATTTTGACAGTAGCAAGTATTAGCAGAAGAGCTTCCCAATGTCTGCCTATGGGCTATTTATATAATGATTGTGGCTCTCCTAGTTAAGTCTTCATATTTAGATGGATTTGTTTTTAATCTTCAGCCAATCAACCACATTTCCAAATATTTAGATAGCCATTATTCAAAAGTTAAATATTTAAAGGATTATTTTATTTTATTCATTTTTTAAAAGATTTTATTTATTTAGAGAGAAAGTGTGTGAGGAGGAGAGGGGCAGAGAGAGAGGGAAAGAATCTTACGCAGACTCCAAGGTGAGTGGGGAGCCTGTTGGAGGGCTTGATCTCACTACCCTGAAATCATGACCTGAACAGAAATCAAAATCCCATGCTTAACTGACTGAGCCACCCAGGCGCCCCTAAAGGATTATTCTAAGTTCTAGCCAGCTTTCTAATTAACAAACTATTGCAGCCTATATTTCTTTTTTTAATAATAATATTTTTTATTATATTATGTTAGCCACCATACAGTACATCCCCAGTTTTTTATATAAAGTTCCATGATTCATTACTTGCGTATAACACCCAGTGCACCATGCAATACATGCCCTCCTTAATACCCATCACCAGCCTATCCCATTCCCCCACCCGCCTCCCCTCTGAAGCCCTCAGTTTGTTTCCCAGAGTCCATAGTCTCTCATGGTTCATTCTCCCTTCTGTTTACCCTCCCATTCTTCTTCCCTTTTTTCTCCTACCGATCTCTCTACTTCTTATATTCCATAAATGAGTGAAACCATATGGTAATTGTCTTTCTCTGCTTGACTTATTTCGCTTAGCATTATCTCCTCCAGTCCCATCCATGTTGCAGCAAATGTTGAGAAATCGTTCTTTCTGATAGCTGAGTAATATTCCATTGTATATATGGACCACATCTTCTTAATCTAGTCATCTGTTGAAGGGTATCTCGGCTCCTTCCATGACTTAGCTATTAGTGGACAATGCTGCTATGAACATTGGGGTGCATATGGCCCTTTTCTTCACTACATCTGTATCTTTGGGGTAAATACCCAGTAGTGCAATAGCTGGATCATAGGTTAGCTCAATTTTTACTTTTTAAGGGACCTCCACACTGTTTTCCAGAGTGGCTGTACCAACTTGCATTCCCACCAACCATGTAGGAGGGATCCCTTTTCTCCACATCCTCTCTAACAATTGTTGTTTCCTGCCTTGTCTATTTTTGCTATTCTAACTGGTGAAAGGTGGAATCTCAGTTTGGTTTTGATTTGAATTTCCCTGATGGCTAATGATTTTGAACATTTTATCATGTGTCTGTTAGCCATTTGTATATCTTCATTGGAAAAGTGTCTGTTCATATCTTCTGCCCATTTTTTGATTTGTTTATTTGTTTCTTGTGTATTGAGTTTGAGAAGTTCTTTGTAGATCTTGGATACCAGTCTTTTATCTGTAGTGTCGTTTGCAAATATCTTCTCCCATTCTGTGTGCAGCCTATATTTCTAACAATGATCAATGAGATTATGCCAGAATAGTACTTCTCATGCTATATATTTCATTAATTTTATATTTCATTAATCCTTTGTAGCATTGAATATCTTATCTCTTTTCTTTTCTAATTTGCCCCTACTGACCATGCCTGATTCCAGGGACCAAGGTTGCAGACAAATCATGTTACAGCAGGAATGAAGGTGGGTCAAAGTATGGGTATTGTCGCAAAGTGGACGACACGCGGATTCCCTGCAAAGCAACGTAAGTGGCCTTGTTGTTTGAACCTTCCTGCTCCACAGACTAGAGAAATCATTTGCTTCCAGAAACATGTTCTGATTTATTCCAATTAAAGCAAAAGTTAATTTGGACATCATTCATTTGATAAGTATTCTCAATGAATGAGTCTTATGTGCTGTGTTTTAGGCTAGGCACTAAGTGAAAAGACAAATAAGAAATAAATTCTCTTTTCCCATCCCTTGTGGTGGGTACTTCGAATGACATCAAGTACAGTCATTGTAAAATAGAGTGAATGTGTGGCTGGAACATGCAGGAGTGAATGGGCCTGGCTCAAAGTCTCTCCATGGATTTTTCAATATAACTTAGGTGCTTTTCCATCTAGGTGTTTCTTTATGATTCTAGGAGTAGAAATGGAGGAATAACTAATGCAATGCTTATATAGTTTTGTTTAAGCTTGCCATGGCATTACAGAAAGAAAAAATACAGTAAGAGAAAAGATTGGCAATTCACCTGGATAATTTGCTTTACTTTTTGTATTAAGAGTCCAGAAATTTTTATTCCAAAATATCATGAGGAATGGACTTGAGATTTTTGTAAAGATTTTTTTGATTCTACAAATTTACAGTGACTTTTAAAATTCAAATTATAATAGATTAAACTTAGTATCTTCTCCAGATTTCACACATACTAAGTCATATATAACAAGAGACTGAACAAGGTTAACATGTCTCAAAATTTTTCTATTAAGCAGTGATTTTTCCAGATGATAAATATTACCAAACTACATTTTGGACATAGTGCCATCCCTTGGAGAGTCTGAGCCTAAAGGATAATAATATTCCATGGTCTCCTCTTCATAAGAATCAGGGCAGATTTGAAAGGGAAAACAATTATGTAAAAAGCAATGCATGTGTTTCTGGGAGCCAATATGTAGTTTGAGAGGTAGCAAGAGGGGAAGAGAGTAAGGTGGTTCCACTTCCCTCTGTAGCATGCACACACATCATCCTGAATGATTGTTTGTATGATCACTGTATCATTTCCGCAACTAGAGGCACAAACATGTCATTTTTTCCACAGGGTGACCTCCTAGACACTTCTGAATAGTCATTGGCTGTAGTGGAGAGTAGGCCTGGAATTCTCTGTGCTCTAGAGAGAATTATAAAACTCTACCTAAGTGAATCAAGAAAAACGCCTCTTCAAGTTTGGAGAGAATGTGTGCCTTTCTTCACTCCTCATTAGTATTTGCTAACAGCCACCAGAAACATCAGGAGAATCTAATTCTGTTCCTCTCAGAGTAGTTTTTCACAGCCCTCCTCTGCATTCTGCATATAGCAATTGACTCCCATTTTACTGGCCCTGACTTTATTCACCTTGGCAGTGAGTGAATGGCTTTACAGAGTGCTGACCTGTTTCATCTTTATTTGCAGGGAGACAGTTCTTTCAGTAAGCCCACACAATGTCTTGGACTGTCACCAAAGTTTCAGCCTTACGTAGACACAGCTATAGTTGGGAGAATTATTCTGCTGCAATTCATGAAAATAAAAAAGTAACTTTAGCTGAAACAAAATAGAAACTGACTGTCTATGTGCCCTCCATGATATTAGAAGTCCATCTTCCTTATATCTTGAGCATGACCTTCATCCCCAGGTATTTCTCTTGGTCTATCATGGCTTCTGCAGCTACAGCCATTGCATTCCAATAAGCCAGAAAGAGAAAAAATGAGGAGTAAGACATACTCCTTCATGTAATGTCCCCTTCAAGAGTTTACATATAAGATTCTGCATCCTTTTCATTGGCCAGATCTTAGGCAATTGGCCAAAATTAGCCGCCTAGGAATCTGGGAAATGTGGGCTTTGTTTTTGAGCAACAATGTGCCTTGCACATTCGGTGGTTCCGGTACTGAAGAATAAGGGGGAATTTGACATAAAGGGAGAACTAGGAGTCTCTGCTATAGGGAGAAATACGATTAGTTAAATATTGATAGGGAACTGATTTAGAACTGCATAAAACTTCAGTTTGGATCCTGGTATTTCAACTGCAAAATTTGGCTTTTCCTCAGTGATGCCTTATGTGGGAAGTTGTTCTGTCAAGGTGGGTCAGATAATTTGCCCTGGAGAGGACATATAGTAACTTTCCTGACATGTAAAACATTTGATCCTGAAGACAGCAGTGACGAAATAGGCATGGTAACCAATGGAACTAAGTGTGGCAACAAGAAGGTAAGTTGAAAACGTAGCTTTTAATCAAAATGTTCTTTTGCCTTGTTTTCTTTGTTTGTTTGTTTTGTTTGTTTGTTTCTCAAGGACTCCTTATATTTTCAAAGCAATACTTACACCATTCATTTATGCATGCATGCACTCATCCCTTGAATACTATTTAATAAGTAACTATAATGTACTTAGTACTAGGTTATTAAATCCTGGTAAATTTTATTGTCCCCAAATCAGTAGGTTCGCAATAAATAACAGCCACCCCGATAATACTAAAGAGAATAACAACATTACTATTTATTTTTACATAAATGACAGGTATTGTAATATTGCAGATGATGTGATATTAACATGTTTTCCATAGTATTTTTGTTTGGAATGGATGCCTTGTGTCATGTGAAATGCTTAACTCAGTGCTAAGTATTACTCTCAGGAGTGGACTGAAGAGGTGGATTAAGGGAATGACCCATGAGGAATAAAGTGAAGTAAGGAAATATCCTTTAGAGTATTTTCCAAAAAAATTTTTTATGAAAATTATCTAGCTTCATCTTCTTATTTTCAAAAGAATGCTGCGACTTCCCTAATAAAAAGGTAAGTTTAGTAACAATAATCTTGGCTAATAATAGAAGACTAAATTCCAAAGAGTCAGCAATTTGCAGAGCTGAAACCATTGGATATCGATGTCAACCTGATAGTTTTTCACATCACTTTCAGGTTTGCATTAACGCAGAATGTGTGGATATCGAAAGAGCCTACAAATCAACCAATTGCTCCTCCAAGTGCAAAGGTCATGCTGTAAGTTTTGAAGATGTTTCCCCAAGCTTGCTGAATCTTTTGTAATTTTAGGTCAATCTTGATGATGCTAAAGTAATGTTTCAGCATTAAGTGATTACAATGATTAAGTTTGCCTTAACAGCTCAGTTGTTTGGTTCAATGAAAAAAATTTCTTCCTGGTATTAAAATTCCTACAGTGGATTCATACATTATGTAGATAGCTGAAAGGCTGCAGAGCAGGGGTTAGTTCTTTTTCTGAATGGATGAATAGGGCCCTTGGGTTGATGGTCAGCCTAGTGTGGAAACTAACAGGATCACTCTTTTCTAGGTGTGTGACCATGAGCTCCAGTGTCAGTGTAAAGAAGGATGGGCCCCTCCTGATTGTGATGACTCCTCAGTGGTCTTCCGTAGGTAACATTATACATCTAACTTGAAAAACTTGCTCTTCTAAGCTTTTATTTCATATTACATAAGACTTCATTGCCATTTTTCTTTCCTCTTGAAATTCTTATTCATTCCATAAATATTGAATCTACAATATTAATCTTCAAGGTCTCTAACAGCTTTTTAATCATACTTTCTACATCCTTATGCTTTTATTCTACATACAAAAAACTTTCCTCAAATTTTATATTTGTAATCTTAATTTTAATTTCCCAAATTTTCTTGCTTTATGATTGTTCTATTTTTGTAGCGGCTTTGACTTAATGTATAGATATAATATCCTCATAAAACTCTCTAAGAATATGGCTTAGATTATTTTTGTAGGTTCAGTTCTCTTCTTTGAATCATCTCTATTTCTTTTGAGTTTGATTTGTTTTTCACCCTGTCTCTTATTGTGCTGTTTTTCTTCAGGATGTGGGACCCTTAGTTGAAGGTGAGATAGGTTGACTTGAATTAGATTTCATGGGTTTTCTTTGCATGTTTGTATGCTTGTTGTACCTACCAATACTTCTCCAGATGGGAGATCTGGCTGTGAGCTCTATCGGTAGATAGAGAGACTTCCTTTCAGGCCATCAAGGTGGGAAGCAGCCAGAGTGGGGATCCTCGCCTCCAGTTGCCATGGTGATGATTACTTTGCCCAGGAAAGAGCTCCTCATTGCATTTACTTCCTGAGAGAACTGCTTTCCCTCAGCACTCTTTCCTTGATCCTCCCTTCTCTGTCTCATCTACTGTGGGTATCGGCAGTTAGCCTCCGTTCTGCTTCTCAGGCCCTTCATCCTCCATTGCTTCTAGAGAGCAGTTCTTGGGTCTTTGTCCTCACTATTGTTCTGTATACACAAGGGATGGGGATGGGGATGGAGATGGAGATAGGGGATGCAGATGGGGATGGACCTGAACAAACCATCTGTCTCAAGTTCAGATTCTCTGTTGTCTTCCCAAGAAAGAATAGCATCTACTTCTGATGTTTGGACTATTTTTTTTTAAGATTTATTTTTATTTATTATTTTTTAGTGTGGGGGGGGCAGGTGGAGAGGGAGAGAGAGAATCTCAAGCAGACTCCTTGTTGAGTACAGAGCCTGAGGCAGGGCTCGATTTTACAACCCTGAGATCATGACCTGAGCCGAAATCAAGAGTCTGACGCCTAACTGACTGAGCCACTCAGATACCCCTGGGCTATTTAAAAAAATTTTTTTTGGTTCTTTTCTAGACTTCCCAAGAAAGAACAGCATTTACTTCTGATGCTTGGACTATAATTTACTCTGTTTCTGTCTACCTAAATCCCTCTACTTTCTTTCGGAAATTTCTAAAAGTTCTTTACTATTTTTCTAGTGCTCTATGATTTTATTACATATATTCTTAAATATTAAATGTATTATTACATGTATATAGACATGCAAACACATGCACATATGCTACTTAGAATGTGTCATCTGGTATTTGGGTATGGTAGGGGAATAGACGCATAAACATCAATCAAATACTTTAATTAGAAAATTCTTTAAGGGTTTCCACACTCACTAAAATTCCTTTAAAACTATGACTTCCCTCTTTTTCAACTCTATTTTGTTTAATCTCTTGATTTGCTAAGTCACTTCCATTAGTCATTTCTTCTTTCTTCTTGGATGAAACTTTCTATGTTGCATTTATAAGAATTTATTTCCATTGCTAAATAGAAAACATGAATAGGTTGAATTGGATTAGATTTCTTGACTCACAGTTTTAATTTCATGATTTTCTCAAGAAGTAGATACTGATATTTAGCGTTCAAAACTGAGGCTACCCTGATTTTGCTTGTTGTTGTTGTAAAATAACCATTTAAAAATCATTGGTTTATTTTCCCTTACGTGTTTTTAGAGTTGCTACTAAATGAAACTAATCATCATATCATGCCTGGGTGTTGTTTTCTTTAAATTATTTTGATTGTTAGCCAGTGAGGTCTTTCAAACTGAGGGTTTGATTCTTCAGTACAAGGAATGTTCCTATTATTACAGATTTTAAAATTGATTCTGTTCCACTTCTCTCATTTCTAATTCAGAAATATAAATCATCTGTATCAAGTATCTTGACTGTGTGGCCTTCTTGTTATCTTTTTTTGTCACTATCTCCTGTTATTTTGGGGAAAGTTTTTCAAAATTATTTTCTGTATCATAGAATGAATTTTTGACAATGTTACTAGTCCTATTTATTAGTTATAATGACATTCTAAAATGGTCAGTAACATTTTTGTGTTTCTTTAAACCTGTTTCATACCACTCTATTGTCTTCTGTTATTTTGTATCTTCTTTAACAATCTATTTTCATTTTATTGAGAGTACCAAGCAGATTCCACCCTAAATTTACTTTGATTCTTTATAAATTTTTTTCTGAAAGTATATATTCTATATCTATTCTATTTCCACATTTTATTTTAAGCCTAACCTTTTTATATTTTTATGCTTTTTCCCCCTTAATTACTTATCAATTCCAAAACACATTGTTAAAGTATTTCTTTAAATAGAAGGACTGGTGATGCAAATATGCATTATGTGACACCAGATTTATGTTTTAAGGGGATCAAGAAGGCAATTGGAGTGGTTCAGTATACAGATAAGGGATGTTTTTATCTGAATCACTTATTCTACTTGTTAAAAACCAGTGTCAGGATTCAACTGCATCCATCAGGCTTTCTTTTTGTTTTGGGACACTGTTGGTGAGTTTGATTCCATTCTGGCACTACTTCTACAAAAACATCAAGTAAAGCCTCCATCAGACTGGGGAAGGTCCTCTAACGCAGGAAAGTGTCCCATCACCAAAAGGACAGATTGCAACGGATATTTTTCATGAAATCAGGCTTCTCATCAAAATTTGAAAGAAAAATTATATTTCTATTTTCATTAAACTCTAACTAATACAATTACAGGGATGTGAGGAAACAAACCACAGTGGTATTAATTCTCCTGTGTCACCAATGGAAATTACACACTTTTACATCACATTGCAGTTGCTACATAAATCCTTAAATATCCTGTATGTGTGTTTATCCTATATATGTGTTTCCAGTTTGAAATTCTGATGGCTATTAATCCACTGTTAGGTCTTATAATTTAGGGATTAAAAAAGAAACATATATGTAACTATATCACAAATTCCTTTATAATATTTTGACAACTGTATTCCAACATAATTAGCTTCCTTTTTAGTCCTGTGCATTTTATTAATGAATTTAAAAGCCTTCAGAAAAGAGTTTATAGGCTCTATCAGATTTCTAGAATGATCTGTGGCACATAAAAGGTTAAGATCGCTGCTCTCTAGTACTGCATACATCACCCTGGGCTTTCAAGCTTCCTTAATTAAAACCATTTTTGGTAAAATTTATACAGAAAAACATATAAATATATTACATGTATTATTTGTATACATTTATAATATAACATATATACCCATATACATATCCATATATATATATAATATGAATTATAAAATGAGCATTCATATGCTACAGTCTGGGCCAAGAAACAGAGCATTGCTATCAGCCCAGGCATCTTATCCCTTGGCTCCATCCCTGTCCTAATGTCCTCTCTCTCTAAGGGTTAATCATTAATGTGTCTTATATTATAAACAGTTTGTTACTTTTCTTCATGGTCTTCCTTTCCAAATACACATTCCTAAGGAGTATGTTCTGTTTAGTTTTATATATATATATATATATATATATATATATACTATTGGTACTCATAGTTTTCTTTCCTCTATATTATGTTTTCAAGATCATCCATGTTCTTATATGTAGCTGGAATTAGTTTATTTTTGCTATTGTGCATAATATCACAATTTTGCCATTTATTGGTGTGATATTGTATATATATATGACAGTTTCCTTTTTTACTGCTTGTTAGGATATTTCAGGACTATGTTGAGAAAACGTTTCTATAAATATTGTCATTCAAGTCTAACTTCACTAGATCATACTCAACTGTTTCTAGAGTGGCTGTACAAATTCACACTCCTAGTAGCAGTGAATACAAGTTCCTATTGTTATACAACCTTTAAGCCATTTGACACTAGCAGATAGCAAATTTTATTCCTCTGGTGGTTTAGTAGTGATAGCACATTGGGGTTTTAATTTTCTTACTACTACTACTACTACTACTACTACTACTACTACTAATAATAATAGCAAGAATCTTTCCTTATTTGGGAGCCACTTGGATTTTCTTTTCTGAGAAGTATTTGTTCAAGCCTTTTTGTATGAATTTCTATTGAGTTGTCTCCCCTCCCCCCTTTATTAACTTATATATGTTTTAATAGATTTTTGATATAAGCTATTTTCAGTTACAATGTTGAAAGAATTTCCCTCCTGTGTTTTGTCACTCTTTTTGTGGTGTCCTGTGATTAATGGAAGATTTTAATTTCAATGTAGTCAATTCTCTTGATCATTTTCTTGGTGGTTAGTTTTTTTTTTCTTTGTGTGTCCTTTTCTAAGGAAATATTCTCTACCCTGAAGTTATGAATATATATCTGTATATTGTCTTCTAAAAAGCACTATTGTATTATCTTTTCAAATTTAAGTCTGTAATCTATCTGAAAGTCTTTTGTGTATGATGGAAATGTTTAATTTCATTTTCATCCCAGATAGATGCCCAGTTGTCACATTATCATTCATATGATAGATGATCCTTCCCAAATGCTCTACAGGGACACTTATCTAATAAAGCAAGTGTTCACCCATGTGTCTTTCTGGGATATCTATTCTTTTCTGGTGGTCCTATTTGACTGTCCTTTGTGCCAGTATGACACTCTTTTATAACTATGTCTTTAAAGTAATTTTGATATAGGCTGTCCTTTAACTTTGTTCTTCTTTAAGAACGACTTGGTTATTAGCTTTTTGTACTTTCACATATATTTTATAATCAGATTCGCAATTTATACACACAATTCCTATTGGGATTTACATTTAACATAAACCACATCTATGATTTACTTGGAAAAATGAGCATATATAAAAAATATTGAATTGCTCGTATTTGTAAATATTTGTAAATATTCGGTCTGTGCACACAAAAATATGTATTCTACAGTTGTTATGTGCATGTTTTCTACGCTTTTTTATGCCATGTTTGTTTGTTGTGTATACATCTATTAATCCCTACTGATATCTTGTTTGTTTGTGCTATCAATTACTGAGCCGGGGTCAGTAAATTAATTCAGTAAATTAAAATCCCTCACTGTAACTGTGAATTTGGCAATTCCTTCTGGTTCTACTGGTGCTTATATATTTTATGGCTGTGCTATTACTACATAAAAGTTTAGAATTGTTTTGTCTTTGCAGTGACTTAACACTTTAATCATTATGCAGTTGTATGTAGCTCCAGTCTTCTTGCTTTTTTTCCAATTTTATAATTATATTTTGTTAGTCACCATACAGTACATCCCTAGTTTTTGATGTAAAGTTCCATGATTCATTACTTGTGTACAACACCCAGTGCACCATGCAATATGTGCCCTCCTTAATATCCATCACCAGCCTATCCCATTCCCCCACCCCTCTCCCCTCTGAAGCCCTCAGTTTGTTTCCCAGAGTCCATAGTCTCTCATGGTTCATTCCCCCTTCTGTTTACCCCCCCTTTCTTTTTCCCTTTCTTCTCCTACCGATCTTCCTACTACTTATGTTCCACAAATGAGTGAAGCCTTATGATAATTGTCTTTCTCTGCTTGACTTATTTCACTTAGCATTATCTCCTCCAGTCCTGTCCATGTTGCAGCAAATGTTGAGAAATCATTCTTTTTGATGGCTGAGTAATATTCCATTGTATATATGGACCACATCTCCTTAATCCAGTCATCTGTTGAAGGGCATCTCAGCTCCTTCCACAATTTAGCTGTTGTGGACAATGCTGCTATGAACACTGGGGTGCATATGGCCCTTTTCTTCACTATGTCTGTATCTTTGGGGTAAATACCCAGTAGTGCAATGGCTGGGTCATAGTTTAGCTCAATTATTAACTTTTTAAGGGACCTCCATGCTGTTTTCCAAAGTGGCTATACAAACTTGCATTCCCACCAACAGTGTAGGAGGGATCCCTTTTCTCCACATCCTCTCCAACATTTGTTGTTTCCTGCCTTGTCAATTTTTGCTATTCTAACTGGCGTAAGGTGGTATCTTAACGTGGTTTTGATTTGAATTTCCCTGATGGCTAATGATTTTGAACATTTTTTCATGTGTCTGTTAGCCATTTGTATGTCTTCATTGGAAAAGTGTCTGTTCATATCTTCTGCCCATTTTATGATTTGTTTATTTGTTTCTCGCGTATTGAGTTTGAGAAGTTCTTTGTAGATCTTGGATACCAGTCTTTTATCTGTAGTGTCATTTGCAAATATCTTCTCCCATTCCATTGGCTGCCTCTTAGTTTTTTTGACTGTTCCCTTGGCTGTGCAGAAGCTTTTTATCTTGATGAAATTGCATAAGTTCATTTTTTCTTTCTATAGATCCTGGAGATGAATATAGCTGTGCCAAATTTCTGTTGGTCTCCTTTGCATCAGTATAACATTTTCCCATACTTTTACTTTCATGAAGCCTCATGTTTTATATATGTTTCTTATTTTTAAAAAGCATGGAAACATATATATTCTTTTTTTGAAATGTATATATTCTTAAAATTTTAGTCTTTTTTTTAAATCAGGGTATTTAGTCTATTTAAATTAAAGGTAATTACAGGTATACTTGGCTGTAATCTACAATCATATTATATGGTTTTATTTGTTCTGCCTATTCTTTTTTTTTTTTAATTTTATTTATTTGACAGAAAGAGAATGAGAGAGCCTGAGCAGGGGGAGCAGCAGAGTGAGAGGGAAAAGAGTGGTACATTGTCACCAATGATGAACCTACATTGACACATGATTATCACCGAAAGGCCATAGTTTACATTAGGGTTCTTACTTGGTTTATTTATTTTTCATTCCTTCTTGCATTTCTGAACTTCCATCCAGGATCATTTTCCTTTCTGTGTTTCTGGGTTCCTGTCCTCTCACTAATCTTTCCAAATTAGTTTTCCCTTATCTTTTTTTTTTTTTTTCAAAAATGACTTATTTGTTTTTAGTGGGAGAGTTGATCTGAATTTCCCAGACCACCATTACGAGAAACAGAAAAGCATACTTTCTTTTCAATTATTTCCATGTTCAATTGCATACCTCCTTTCTATTATAATGTTCTCCATCTGTCTTATACCCCAACTTCTCTGCAGACCTTGTCCTTTCAAAGTAGGGGTGTTTGTTAAGTCCCGTCAATTTCCTCTTTATTTCTTCTGATACCATATCACTCTTCTGAAAATAGTTACAATTCTGAGGTTAGTGTCAGGACATTTTTTTTTTTCATTCTGAATCTATCTATGCTATATGCAACCGAAATGCCGCAGAATTTTATTTCCTTTGGCTTTTGGATAGGAATTGTTATGGAGTGGTGGAAAGTTTATATATTTGTTATTATCGTGGAATTCTACTTCTGACATATCTGCCTCTATCTGCATGTATGCATTTTCATGGTTGGGAACTTTTCTTGCATTTATACCAAAATTAATCTTATTATTGCCTGGTTGATCTCTAATGAGAAAGTTTCAGATTATTATAAAAGAAATTAATATTTGAGATAGCAAAAGATTGAAGTTCCACTCATTACTGTAATTAGCAGTTAAAAGAGAAAACACCATATAGACCCAGGAAATTTGTTCAAACAGGTCTGCAATTTCCAGGGTCACATAATTTCTTTTCTATCCATAATAATTCCAAGATGGAGCAAGCATCAGTAAGATGCTCACCTGTGCCTCTATCAATTCTATTCTTCACATCTCCACTCCTCATTTGCTGCTGCTATTATCTTAAGACTTCAGTTTCTTCAAGAGTGATTTATAGTTTCTAGAATATAGATCCTTTACGTCTCTGGTTAAGTTAATTCCAAGGTAATGTATGGTTATTGGTGCTATTGTAAATGGGATGGATTCCCTAATTTCTCTTTCTTTAGTTTAATTGTTCGTGTATAGAAATGCAACTGATCTCTGAGCATTGATTTTGTATCCTGCCACATTACTGAATTGCTCTATTACTTCTAATATTTTGGGTGTGGATTCTTCTGGGTTTTCCATATAGAGTATCATGTCATCTGCAAAGGGAGACATTCTGACTTCTTTGCCAATTTGGATACGTTTTATCTCTTTTTGTTGTCTGATTGCTGTTGCAAGGACTTCTAGTACTATGTTGAATAATAGTGGCGAGAGTGGGCATCCTTGTTGTGTTCCTGATCTTAAGGGAAAGTTCCAGCTTTTCCCCATTGAGAATGATATTTGCTGTAGGCTTTTCATAGATGATTTTTATGAGATTGAGGAATGTAGCCTCTATCCCTACACTCTGAAGGGTTTTAATCAGGAAAGGATGCTGTATTTTGTCAAATGCTTTTTCTGCATCTATTGACAGAATCATGTGATTTTTGAATTTTTCTTTCTGGATAAAATCTATGACACTGATTGATTTGCAAATGTTGAACCACCCTTGCATCCCAGGGATGAATCCCACTTGGTCATGATGGATAATCCTTTTAATGTACTGTTGGATTCTATTAGCCAGGACCTTGTTGAGGATTTTGGCGTCCATATTCATTAGGGAAATCGGTCTGTAATTCTCCTTTTTGATGGGGTCTTTGCCTGCTTTGGGGATCAAGGTAATATCGGCCTCATAGAATGAGTTTGTTAGCTTTCCTTCTGTTTCTTTTTTGAAATAGCTTTAGGAGAATAGGTATTATTTCTTCTTTGAATGTTTGGTAGAATTCCCCAGGAAAACCATCCGGGCCTGGAGTTTTGTTATTTGGAAGGTTGTTTATCGCTGTTTCAATCTCTTCATAATTAATTGGCCTGTTTAAAAAATCAATTTCTTCCTGTTTCAGTCTTGGTAGTTTATAGGTTTCCAGGAAGGCCTCCATCTCTTCCAGATTGCTTAATTTATTGGCATATACCTGTTGATAAAAGTTTCTAATAATTTTTCCAATTTCATTGGTGTTGGTTGTGACCTCTCCTTTTTCATTCATAATTTTATTAATTTGGGTCCTTTCTCTATTCTTTTGGATAAGTCTTGCCAGTGGTCTGTCAATTTTATTAATTCTCTCAAAGAACCAGCTTCTAGTTCTGTTGATCTGCTCTACTGTACTCCTGGTTTCTAATTCATTGATTTCTGCTCTAATCTTGGTCAACTGCTTCCTCGTGTGCGGATTAGGCCTGTCCTCTTAATCACTCTTGAAGGACATTGAAAAAGACACAAAAAGACGGAAAAATATTCCATGCTCATGGATCGGAAGAATTAACATAGTTAAAATGTCCATGCTACCCAGAGCAATCTACACTTTCAATGCTATCCCGATCAAAATACCAATGACATTTTTCAAAGAACTGGAACAAATAGTCCTTAAATTTGTATGGAAACAGAAAAGGCCCTGAATCACCAAGGAACTGTTGAAAAGGAAAAAGAAAGCCGAGGGCATCACAATGCCGGATTTTGAGCTGTACTACAAAGCTGTGATCACAAAGACAGCATGGTACTGGCACAAAAACAGACACATAGACCAATGGAACAGAATAGAGAACCCAGAAATGGACCCTCGGCTCTTTGGGCAACTAATCTTTGATAAAGCAGGAAAGAACATCCGGTGGGAAAAAGACAGTCTCTTCAATAAATGGTGCTGGGAAAATTGGACACCTACATGCAAAAGAATGAAACTTGACCACTATCTCACACCATACACAAAGATAAACTCCAAATGGATGAAAGACCTCGATGTGAGACAGGAATCCATCAAAATCCTAGAGGAGAACATAGGCAGCAACCTCTATGACATTGGCCAAAGCAACCTTTTTCATGACACATCTCCAAAGGCAAGAGAAACAAAAGAAAAAATGAACTTGTGGGACTTCATCAAGATAAAAAGCTTCTGCACAGCCAAGGAAACAGTCAAAAAAACTGAGAGGCAACCAATGGAATGGTAGAATATATTTGCAAATGATACCACAGATAAAACACTGGTATTCAAGATCTACAAAGAACTTCTCAAACTCAATACACAAGAAACAAATAAACAAATCAGAAAATGGGCAGAAGATATGAACAGACACTTTTCCAATGAAGACATACAAATGGCTAACAGACACATGAAAAAATGTTCAAAATCATTAGCCATCAGGGAAATTCAAATCAAAACCACATTGAGATACCACCTTACGCCAGTTAGAATGGCAAAAATTGACGAGGAAAGAAACTACAATTGCTGGAGAGGATGTGGAGAAAGGGGATCCCTCCTACATTGTTGGTGGGAATGCAAGTTTGTATAGCCACTCTGGAAAACAGTGTGGAGGTCCCTTAAAAAGTTAAAAATTGAACTACCCTATGACCCAGCCTTTGCACTACTGGGTGTTTACCCCAAAGATACAGACGTAGTGAAGAGAAGGGCCATCACATCCCAGTGTTCATAGCAGCATTGTCCACAATAGCTAAATTGTGGAAGGAGCCGAGATGCCCTTCAACAGATGACTGGATTAAGAAGATGTGGTCCATATATACAATGGAATATTACTCAGCTATCAGAAAGAACGAGTTCTCAACATTTGCTGCAACATGGACGGCACTGGAGGACATAATGCTAAGTGAAATAAGTCAAGCAGAGAAAGACAATTATCATATGATTTTTCTCATCTATGGAACATAAGAACTAGGCAGATTGGTAGGGGAAGAAAGGATAAAGAAAGGGGGGGTAATCAAAAGGGGGAATGAAGCATGAGAGACTATGGACTCTGAGAAACAAACTGAGGGCTTCAGAGGGAATGGGATAGGCTGGTGATGGGTAGTAAGGAGGGCATGTATTGCATGGTGCAGTGGGTGTTATATGCAACTAATGAAACATCGAACTTTACATCAAAAACCAGGGATGTACTGTATGGTGACCAACATAATATAATAAAAAAAATTTTAGAAAGACTTCAGTTTCTTTTTCTTTGTTTGATGCCAAGGTCGAATTTTAAAAATGTTTCACTCCTTTTCTTCCATCCTCCTCACTTCCTATTCTCTCTAATCTCTGAGCCCAACACTTCCAGTTGTTACAAACATCATCCCTTCTAAGGATTCACAGTAGCATGATGCTTTATCTACTTCATATGTAATGTTTTATATGGATTTCCCCTTTACTTCCTCTATTTACATAATACTACCACACTCACGATCAAAATGCATTTTCATTTTACTGACTATAAGAGATTTTCCAGAGAATATGTGTTCTTCGAAGGAAAGGGTTTGTGATAAATGAAGAAATAAGGACCAGAGTGATGCATATTTGTGAATTTCTCATACCCTCATCAGGTCTGGGTTCTCTTTTTTGCAGACTTCTCCATTGTGGTTGGGGTGCTGTTCCCTGTGGCTGTCATATCTGTGGTGGTTGCTGTAGTAATCTGGCACCAAAGTACCAGAAGAAAGCAGAAGGAAGTCCAGAGGTAGTTTTCTATGTTGTTTTGGGGACTTTTTGACCTCTAATTTATTTTAAATTCAAGGATATGACCCAAATTCTCAAATTTAAGTGGTTTACTTCAAATACTCAGAAATAAGTACAGATACATTTTTCTTGGACCAGAGGCTGGGTATCAATTTTACTGGGAAAACCTTCACAGCAATATGCATATTTTTTATGTTAATCACTGTATTTATAATTAATAAAAAGTTATAATAACTCTCATTAGTAAAGATTTTACATCATTTTAAGAATACACTATGTAACATTTATTGGCCACTATCTTTATGAGAATTGCTATGCTGAGTCTTTTTACATTCATTATCCCTAATCTTCACAAGAATGTTGTGAGGTAGTAACTATTATTTCCATTTTATACATGAAAAGGTACTGTATATTAATCCTTACAACAGTCTTGCAAAATCAGGTACTTCACACTTTTTCCTAAGTGGAAACAAAGGCTCAGAGAGGTTAGCAAATATGTTCAAAGTCTCACAGCCTAAATTGATGGAATCTTGATTTGCACCTACATTGGTTAGTCTTTCAAACATGGTCTTGACACTACAGTATCTTTCTAGCCTTTTTAAACGACTGACTTATCCTCATCTAATGGGTTTCCTAAAAATTGAATGAATAAAATAAATAATTAATCAAATGACATTAATAGTTTAGAGAAACACTGATTCAAGACCATCATTATTAGGATTCAAGGCTCTGTAGAGAATCTAGAAGAAAATTAGTGGTGGAGATTATGAATTCCAAGACAAGGAGGCTTTAAGAATGTCCTAGAGAGCAGAAGAAATCCCAGTCAATGACCAAAGATGACACAATGGGCAAAGAAAATTGGCAAACTTTTTTGAGTGTCCTCATCGTGGTGAAGGAACTGTTAAGTCCATTTATGTGATATGCTTTCATATACAGGTCACTGTCTACTACTGGCAGCAGGCCTTGCAGAAAGAAGAGGAACCCACAGACAGCGAAGGCTGTTCAGCCCCAAGAGGTGAACCATAGTTTATAGTGTGTTTGCCTTGGGCGCCAGTTTGTGATTCTTTCATTGTCTTGTCCTGATCACCTACCTATCTGTCATTCTTACTCAGCAGTGTTTTACAAATCCAGTCGACTAGTTAGTATGTGGTAAGAATTTGGGGCTCTGTAACTACACATTTGGAAAATTCTCCTTTGCCTTTTTTTAGTGCAATAGAGTCTTCCTAAAATGCAGAGGCTGCTTTGTTGAGGTTCACAAATGCAAAGAAAATAAAGAACAAGGAGAACAGACTCCAGATGTCTCTCTCTCTCTTTCTTTCTCTCTCTCTCTCTCCCCTGCCCTTCCTCCCTTCCCCCTCTGTCCCCACCTTCTCTCTCTCTTCCTCTTTCTCTCACTTTCTTTCTCTCTGAGTTTAAGTTTATTCCTTTTTCCTTTTGCAAATGTCCCAATAAAGATAATAATATGTATATTTGTATGACAATACATGTAATAGGTATAACCCTTAAAACCCTGGCTGTGTCCTGCAAATTTAGAAATTTTAGCAGAGGTTGGTTAATGGTAATATCATTGGCAATAATGTTTTTGGTGGAAATGTACCTTTCTCTGACAGCTCCAGATAGAGCAGAATACAGCAACTGGACCATTATGACGTCCCATTCTGTCCCTTGGTGTCATCTCAGTTCTGATCTCCCATGTCTTGAAAGGACTGCTTATTTGGAAGTTGAACTTAGGAAGCTGAACATTTCACTTAAAAATATTATTTTATGTATGTATGTATGTATGTATGTATGTATTTATTTATAGATGAGTCAGATGAAGCTCCATGCACCTGATCTGCCAGTAGAGGGCAATGAGCCCCCGGCTTCTTTTGTGAGTTAGAAACTTCTCTTAAATATCACTTCCAATCTAATCTCAAGGAAATACTAGTAAGAGACATAACCCACAATACCCAATTATTTCCTCAGAAGAATGTTAAAATCATTATGAATATTAATATATAGATTTTCCTGCAAAATTTTTTGAAAATGCAAAATGTGAGAAGGTTATATTCCTATATTTAACCCCTTAATCTGAATTACTGGGTCTGAAAAGGTGGTAACTTATTACAAGAAGAGTACCAATCTGCTTCATAGAGTGTATCTTCATCATCTGTCTATTGGTACTGGTCGTATTTCTGAATTGTATATACATATACCTAATGGAAAACACTTGAACTTACAGATTTAAACTATTTTCATGGGTAGGATCATGAGTTCTCGATTTCTGAAAATGATTTAACAATTTCCATTAAGTACATCTGTTTTCAAGACTCCACTTTGAATGAATTTTTTTTTTACCTTTTCATTAGCTAATTACAAAGCCAGATTTTCCACCACCACCGATTCCTACATCTGTGTCATCTTCTTTCCTTGTAAGTATCAGGTAGTCACTAATGATTTTTTAAATGTCTTTTGTGCCCCATGTGGATAGTGTTTCTGAATCTATAGATTCTGTCTCAGGATACACGCTCCCTAGGCCAAACAGATATTGTAGCACATAGGTATACCTGAGAAAGAAGGCCTACCTACTATCTATAAATTAGTATGGGTATTAAATTTTTATTATTAAAAATAGGTCTACTGTTACATAGTCGCCAAGAAATGATAAATAGTTTTGCTCTAGGAAGTAAACAGTCTCGTTTCTAGATACTTATTTTGGAGAATATAAATTTTTATTATATATTTTACTTTTTAATTTAATATAGATAGAATAAGGCCTATATTAGCTACAGTTTTCTATAGAAGGTAGGGTATGAAAAACAGACCGTATGTAGGCAAACCTGGAATAAAAATTAGACATTTGAGAAGTAAAAGGTAGAATTCATTCACTCAAGTAATTACAGAACATGTTTCTTCATACCTGGTAGTCTGTTGTAGGTAAATGAGAAAGAACTAAAATTAAAGTCATTTTTTTCAAGAATGTTTACATTTTTAGTGTGAAAACAAGTCATATGTGTATAGAGCTCTTAATCCCTTACATATTTTTTGTGCCAAAGCATGTAATACTAATGAAAAGTAAGTGGTAAAGGGGAAAATGAATGGACTAAGAGTAGTTAAAATAGGAGAAATATCCATTGACTAAGTGGTTGAAATTTGAACTAGAGTGATGGGGAAGTAAAGGATGATTTAAATAAGGAAATAAATATGCTTAGGATTGGGAAAGAATAGCGTTTCTAATGACCCACTGTATTTTTGTCTCTAATATAGCATAATGCCACAAAAGTACTTCCCTCTACTGTTTTTAAGGATAAAATAATGTCAACACCAAAGGTAAGAGATCCATAGGCAAACAACTGTAATTTTGTCACACGCCTACTGTCAAGGAGAGAAGTTCTAATTGTGTCTTCCTAGAAGATGTTCATTAAGAACAGTATCTGTATTATAGGATGGGAGCTAAAGTATGTCTTCCTTCCCAGAGTGGTCAAAACCAAGAGGAAGAAGATGGATGGGTTTTAGCTAGAAAGTGATGATTCCAATATTCTTTATTTTCTCAGAAATATTCCCCAGGGAAGTGAGATAGAGGACATCTCCCATAGGATAATCACCCAGGGTCTCATAACTCTTCTCTTAATCCCTCACCTTCTCCATATTACACCAATTAGTCAGATGGATATTTGGATCCCAGTGTGGTGTTTTTCTCACATTCTTTCCCTGCCTTCCCATTTTTGCACTCCTTCACTGTGGTATATCAAATGCTCTATAAAATAGGAAGGTGACTACACATAATTTATTTTAACTTCTTAATAGTTCAAAGTTATAAAATATATAAGTTTTTAGAATTAAGTTGATCATTTAAGAACTTTGTCTTTTTCAGGGTTCCAATCCAAAAGTCTGAAGCAGCAGCTAAGCAAGGAAGGGTGGGGTAATGACCAACTTGGAAGATTGGATAATCCGGATGGAAGAGAAATATACTTACTTTCTTCTTCTTATTTGCTCTTGATACTCAAGGATGTTAACATTTCTTGATTTATATTGTACTTTGAGGAGATTAAACAAAAATTTTCAAGAGAGACATACTCTTGAGAGTTTTTGTATGAATTTACAATTTCTATCCTCCATATTCAGGGAAAGGAAGAGGACTCTAAACAAATAGCTATGAGTCTGAAATCTCTAATTAGGTGACTTTCTTAGACACTTCCCCCCCTTTTCTTATTGTGATGTTGACTAATATTTCCTCAAATATTTCGAACATCTTGATTTTCTCATTTAGTAAGAAATATTTACCGTTTAATTAAAACAAACAAACAACCCCCCCCCAGGAAACCACAGGAAACTAGGAGGGATAGAAGAAAATTGTATATTCATCATCAGATGACTTAGCAGCATCTTGACTGTTTAAACCTGTCAAATTAGAACCATACAAAATTATATAAACAATTTCCGATTTATATAACAACTTTTTCCTACATTATCTTTTGCAATCCTTATTAGCTATGTCATTTGAAGTTTGCTACAAGTGAGTAAAACTTTATTAATTAATTTTTTTCACAGAAATTTGTATAATTCAGTTACTAGCAAGCTTAAAGTGAACTTCACTTTCTAAGCAGAGAAAATTTTAATTACAAAAATTAATAGCATAAACCAGACACTGTCAACTGGTAGCTTGCAGGACATATCTGGACTACAGATTTATTTTATTTGGCCGGGATGATTTTGGTCATAAAGTATTTTAAAATGTTTTGAATTTCTTGTCAATATTTAAAAATTGGGAGATCTTGCATAAACATCCAGATTTCCAGTTTTGTAAAAGTAATCAAATGATTTGGCAGCACTGAAATCACATTGCCCATAGCAACCAGTAGCTTAGTTGACTGATGTTGGAATAAACATTGTTGGTTGCCTTCCAAATAATCTTCTTTCTCCTTGTTTTCAGAACACCAGTTTTATTCAGTTGTCCATATTTTAGAAAAGGCAATCCTAATTCCATCTCCAGGATAAATCTCTATCATTCTAAATCAGTCATAATAATCTTATTTCCCTTACTGGTGCTTGATTTAGTAAGCGTATGACTCCCCCCAACTTTTTTGCCGATAGACAAGAGAAGAGCTATGTTGGGAAATTTTCACAAAAGATATCCTTTCCCTTCTTCTGGATGTTGGGATCTGAATAGCCTATCTGGTAGTGTTGCAACCATGTTGTGATTATGAGGTCAAGGCTGATATACTGAATAAAATAGAGCAGAAAGACAAAAAGAATAAATCCTGGTCTTTTAATGATGTCACTGAATTGGTAGAGTAATAACTGCTGGAGTTACCCTAAAGTTTTCTGGGATTTCCTATTATGCTATCAATAAAATTTCCTTATTGTTTAAGCCATTTCAAGTTGCATTTTCTTATTTGCTACAGAAATCATCCTAACTAATAAAGTTGCTGCTTCCATTATTAGGGCACATGCTTTCCATGTGCACAGTTAGGGCTCCTTCATCATCACCATGATTTTTGTTTTTTATACTTGGCCTGCTTAACCTGGTCCCATACTCCTTTTCCATGGGGAACTTTATCCTCAAGAAGTTCATTTCCCCTTGCAGTGTGAGTTTCTATATAAACTCAATCCCCAGCACACCCAGAGTCCATCTGTCAAATCTCTCCTATTATAGCAGCCTTACTTTCCATGTGGGAATTTACTCAAGAACACATTTAAAACTATAGCTTTATCTGTGGAGTTAGGTTTCAGAGGACCTTGCTGTAACCCAGAAATAAATCCCTATTTTCCATGAGGCCACTATCTCACTTATGACAAACCTATAGATCTTTGCCATATTGTTTGTTTTCTTTCTTTGTTTTTTGGCTTTTAATTCCTGTCCCTGTCTCATTCTTAATATTGATAAAATGGAAATCTTTTAACCTATGAATCTTCACCTAACCACCACATGACCAGAACTAGAAATAAAACATATATCAAGAAGAACCTTCCTGTAAATTCTGAAATGATGGCACTAGGTCTCTGATGTGGAAGCCCCACAGCTCCTTATGAAGACAGATAACTGAAGGACAATGATAGGAAAATGATTCTATTATCCTAAGACTTTGAACCCAAACCCTACAGAGTTTCCTACTGAGCTGAACTGTAGAACAATTTAGACAATTTGAAGCAAACACTTTGATTTCCCAGTCCTGTTTCCAAATTAGATCTGCCACTTACCAGCTTTGAAGGAATTCCACAATATGACAATTTAACCACTTCAGGTATGCCACCAAGCTTGCTTTTATAATTAGTTAATTTTAATTTCTCTGCTTTAAAATAATAGATTAAATTGTGGCCTTTTTTCAGGTACTCTATGGCTGGTATACCATATGGTTTCTCTAAACATTCCCTAGCACCTCACCAAGTTATTGCTTTTTATAATATCTGAAAATGCTTTTAACTTTGCATGAAATGACAAAGTTGTGTGAAGTATGAGTGAAAAAGAAAGCAAGTTTTAGCTGTCATGAGAAATTATGCAAAGAGTGGAGCTATATTATTTAGGCGAGTAATAATGACACCTAAGGAATCCAGGGTGGTCTCTGAGTGACAGCCAGCAGGGAACTGAGCCTGTCAGTCCAACAACAGTCAAGGGACGAATTCTGCCAAAAACCACTGAACGAGCATGAGAGCAGCTTCCAACCCAGTTGGGCCTCAACTGCTACCTCATGAGAGACACTGAAGCAGAAGTTTCAGCTAAGATTTGCCCAGATTCTACAAAAACAGAAAGTATGAGAAAATAAATATGTGTTGTTTTAAGTTGCTATGGTTTGGGGAAATTTTTTATGCAGCAATTGATTACTACAAAGGAGCAGATATCAAATGTTTTGAATATTCCAGACAGGTTTAGGTAGAATTAACCACTATCTTTAACAGGAATTCCATCATCTTAAAACTTTTTTCCTTTCTTTCTCTCTTTATATTATCTATCATTTATACTCTCTTTTTAAAAAGTATCAGTTATCCATTTGAGATTTCTGATATCCAGTCTTCTCATATATCATATTTTCTCTCACATCCGTTTGCCTGGTTCCTTGGTCTTTTTGAAGAATTCCTGAAGTTTATCTTTTAAACTTCTTATTTTATCTTTTATACTGTAAATGCTTTTTGCTAATTTTAAGGCATTTTATAATTATTTCTCATATTTGCTTAAGAACTATCTCTTCTTTCTTATCTCCCTTCAATTTTATAAAGTTCCTGCTAATGCACTATTTTTGCCTTTTGTTTCCAGAATTTTACTTTTAAAATTCAATTAGCAAAGCAACTTCTGTCTAAACTTTATTAGTGCTTTCAAAGTAACTATTTTTCAAAAATGTATCCTTCCTCAGTCACTTGAGTACTACGCTCCTCATCTTTCACAGACACAATTATTTTCATACGTGATGCATTGCTATTTTCCAGTTGGCTCACACTCCTGTTTTAAAAGTTCTATCCTGAACTGTAGTATTCTTACATTTTACATCTTTGATGATAGAATCTATCTCTTCAGCTAAAGAACTTCAGTACAGCTAACATTCTGAGTGTAATTTGAAAGTATCTGGGGCTATGAGTAAATCTTGCATGTTCTCCTTTGCCCAAGATTCTCTTCTTTTTAGCTAAAGCTATCTACCAGGGCCACAGCAGGAGTGGCACATCTTGTTGGTGATACTGAGATCTACCTCATCAGGCCTTCCTGACTCATTATGGAAAGGCCTCCACCAACAAAATCTGCAACCATCTTGGCATATCTGCTCTTGAATTTGCCTCATCTTTTCTGCTGCTACCAGAAAAAGACCTTCCCTTGCCAACGACAACTTTAGACATTGCTTAGCAACTAGCCCCGGGCTGTCTGCTCTGCTGCTCATGAGTAGTATAATATTACTATTATTATCACGCTAAGTAAGTAAGATCGTTATAGAAGCTAATCCCTAAGCAGAAGAAAATTATGGTATGTAATTTATTCTGAAAGCATCTTCTTGGTAAAATTTAACTCTTTTCTCTCTCACACCTAGTGTTGAAATCCAAACTCTTTTTTAAAATAAATGTTAAAAAATATTGTGATGAGAACACTTGATATGAAATGAACCCTCCTAACAGATTTTTAAGTATGCAATGCAACATTGTTATCTATAAGCACAACATTATACAGCAGATCTCTAGAGTTTGTTTATCTTGCATGATTGAAATTTTATGTCCATTGATTAGCAACTCCCCACTTCTTCCTCCTAGCCCCTGGAAACCACAATTCTATGCTTTGCTTCTATGATTTGACTACTTTAAATGCTTCATGTAAATGGATTCATGCAATATTTGTCCTGCTGTGACTGGCTTATTTCATTTAGCATAATGTCCTCCAAGTTCACCTATGTTGCTACATATGACAGGATATTCTTCCTTCTTTAAGATTGAATAGTACTTCATTATATGTATATATCACATTTTTAAAAATCCGTCATCCAGGGGTGCCTGGATGGCTCAGTCAGTTAAGTGTCTGATCCTTGATTTTGGTTCAGGTCACCATCCCAAGGTCTTGAGATCAGCCCCATGTAGTGCTCTGTGCTCAGTAGAGAGCCTGCTTGAAGATTCTCTCCTTCTGCCCACCCCCCACAGTTGCACGCACACGCACACACACACACTCTCTCTCTCACAATCTTTCTCTAAAATAAATAAGTAAATCTTAAAAAAATCTGTCATCCACTAATAGACATTTATATTGTTTCTACATTTTTGGTATTGTGAATAGTGCTGCAATGTACGTGGGATTACAGGTAGTTCTTCCAGATTCTGATTTCAATTATTTTGGGTAAATATCCAGAAGTGGAATTGCTGGGTCAGATGGTAATTCAATATTTAATTTTTTGAAGAATGTCCATGCTGTTTTCCATAGAATCATTTAAAATTGTTACCAACAGCGCACAAGTGTTCCCTTTCTCAACAACCTCCCTAAACTCTTGTTATCTCTTGTCTTTTTGATAATAACCATCTTAACAAGTGTGAAGTGATATTTCATTGTGGTTTTGATTTGTGTTTCCCTGATGATTGGTGAAGTTGAGTGCTTTTTCATATACCAACAGGTATAGGCATTTATATATGGAAAATATGTCTATTCAGGCCCTTTGCCTATTTTTAAAATCTGGTTAGGATGTCTGAGTGGTTCAGGCATCTGCCTTCGACTCAGGTCATGATCCCAGGGTCCTGGGACCACGTCCCACATCAGGGTCCCTGCTCAGCAAAGTCGCTGCTTCTCCCTCTGCCTGCCATTCCCTCTGCTTGTGCTCTCTCTCCCTGACAAATAAATAAAATCTTTAAAAAAAAATCTGTTTATTTGTGTGTGTGTGTGTGTGTGCATGTGTTTTTAAATAAACATAACAAAAAAACCACCATCTTAACCATTTTCAAGTTTAAAGTTCAGTGGCATTAAGTACATTCATAATGCTGTACAACCATCATTACTATTCATTTTCAGAACTTGTTTATCACCCTAACCAGAAACTTTGTCCCCATTAAATATCTTCTCATTACTCCTTGCCCCAGCCCCTGAAAACATCTATACAAATTTGCCTATTCTTGGTACTTGATGTGAGATCATGCAATATTTTTTTCTTTTGGGTAATTGGTTTATTTCATATATGAAATACTGTGTCAAGCTTCATTCATGTTGTAGAATGGATCAGGATTTCACTCTTTTTAGGGTTGAATAGCCTATTATCATTTTACTATATTTATTTTCTGTTTGAAGCAGCTGGGGATAATTTCTGGGGCTCCACACATTCATTCACATTGATTACTTTTATCCTTGCTCATTTTCCAGACAAATAATGCTTTTGACATTTTGTTTTACTGTACTTCTTTGATGGTGAACATATTTTTAAGTTGATAATTTTATCTACTTTATTCCCAGCATTTTAGAACCTTGTTTTAAATCAGGGTTATTTTTATCCTTGTCTTAGCAAAGAACCATATCTTAGCCTTATCAACCCTCTGCATCAGTTCACTGTTGAAGTCCATGGTGTAAAACCCTGGCAGGGGAAGTAACAAGCAAGTTCAGGAATATATCTAAGTGAAAAACGTGGTAATGACACTATGACTGTAGATAATGGTCTCCTCTTGATGTCCTAGGAACTTCTGAGGAAAAAGAGTCTCAGCCTCTAAACTGCAAAAATTACTATATTTCTCACAGCAAAGACCCCTGAATCACAGGCCAACTGTTGTGACTCAGCACATAGCCTTTTCCCTTGTAAGTCAATGGGTATCACCAATTTGGCTTTCTAAACTTTGTGAAATAGCTCACAGAGATTTGTGTGTCTTTTGGGACATGTCGTAACTATAATTGGAATGCAGTCTACAGAAGTCATTTCTAGGCAGAGACTCCTTTAGCTCTACTTGCCAATGAGGGAGCCCAGCAGATCCAGGGGGGAGCTGAGCAGATCCAGCGGAGAGCTGAAGTATGAGATGGGAAAACGGGGAAAGTCAAGAGAAAACTCAGTAGAAATGTATAGGAAAGAATAAGATTTTTTTTTCTAAAATAATGTTATATGAGGGAAGTAGAAAACATACAGGAATAAAAGCAGAGACAGACCCCTAACTCTACCAATACCTGGCTTTTTAGACTTAGCAAATAATTTCAACTATTTGGGCATCTTCAAATTTCCTCATCCATGAAATGGAATTAACAATTCATGACTTACCAATTTCCAAAGAGAGTTTTCTAAGAAATATGTAAAGGCAGTATGAAAATATAAAATAAAAAAGAAAAGAGATGTCCATTGTCTAAAAGGATGACTCTGTCCTTGGATTTGTCAGAGGTGAGGCCCTCTTTGTGTGGGCTACAGTTTCACACAGCTTTGAGAAGGAATCTGAGCAAACTTACTAATTATTTGTACATATTTCATTGATGAGACTGCATTTTTCTTGGTGTTTTATTCTTCCTCTGAAATGTGTCAGGGAGCAAGAACTCCTGTCCCATTCAAGGGTTCTTCAAGCTGGACTAAGAATCAAATTGATATGAGACAGATTAACATGAGAAATAATCAAATTTAATAACGTGTGCACGGGGAATCCAACACACAGGGAAACTGCAAAGACAGGCAAAATGAGGTACAAATGTCAGTCTGAAACAAGGAGAAGGTATCTGGAACTTCAGAGAAAAGGAATGCACTTCACAGGGCATTAAGAAAAAGAGCAGATGTTTGCTAACTAGATGTTTGCCCTGCCATACAGATGGGTGACTCAGATAAAATTTACCTCTGCTAATAACCCTTATTCTGGGAAAGTCCCCCAATTTAAATTTTTCAGTGTAGTTAAGGGAGAAACTAAAGTTTCTCTCAAGCTTCATGGGGCTGTCAATTGCCTTCAGCACAGAATAAACTTCATGCTGAAGTGGCCCATCTTGGGGTGGCCTTCCCTCAGTCCCTGCAAATGTTTTCAGAATGTGTCTCCATATTTCCATTCAGATTTCTCCTGTTACATTAAGTCTAAATCTCAAGCAGAACTTCTGGGTTGGATCACACACTGTCTTCGATCTGAGGCTGCCCTGTGCAATGAGCCTGAATTAATGATTTAGGGAAATCAATAGGTACTGAATCCACAAAGCTCTTAGAAAATATGAAATTACAAAAACAAAACAAAACAATAAAAAAAGAAACATGCCAGAAAAAAAAGAAACTATGAAATTACAGCTGACTGTCCATTTGGTGATTTTTAAAATGAGAATATCATAGGATAAGAATAGAAGTTTACATCTGTAGCGCTCAGTATGATTTATACAGGTATGTGTGTATGTGTGTATACATGACTTCACTTTCACTTAATCCTTATAACAAATCCATGTGAAAAATCATTTTCCTCATTTAACAGATGAAAAACCAAGATAAAAATGAAAATAGGTGATTTTTCTCTACTTCATACAGCTAGTAAGTGTTGGAATAGAGACTCACTCAACTATTCTGAATCCAATTTTTAATTCTTTCTACACAACCACACTGCTTGCAGCAAAACTATTTTGCACAAAAAGGTATATTTAAGATTATAGTACAAGTATAGAAATTCCATTTTATTTCCAGCTACAATTAATTTTTTGTTTGTTTTTAGTTTACTGTTTATTTTTATAATAATTTGTTTGAGTATAATTGACAATTTCTTTTATTTTTTTAATTTTTTAATAGTATTTATTTTGTTATATTAGTCACCATATAGTACATCCCCAGTTCTTGATGCAATGTTCCATGATTCATTACTTGCATATAACACCCAGTGCACCATGCAATATGTGTCCTCCTTAATACCCATCACTGGCCGACAATTTCTTTTATACAGTTTCTAGTGAAAATTTATCTGATGTTGTAGTCACAGAACTAGGCCCCCTGACTGCCCACTCCTTCTGAAAATCAGTTTGGATTTTTGTCCCCATTCTTGTGACTAGTGATCGCCATAAAGCCTAGAAAGTGGAAGTCCTCAAAAAGTCTTTGTTTAACTAAGGCCTTCCATCAAAATTCTGGATTTATGCATTGTACAGTCTACACTTACCTGGCTATTTTCTTCTGTTCTTTAATTCAAACATTTACGAAACCCTCATTTACTATGTCGCCACTGGGAATGGAAAGATCAAACTCTTTCCCTGCTGTCCAAGGCCTCACAGCCTCCTCTTAAAGACTGACATCAATAAATACAGAAATAAAATAATTGCTAAAATAGAGGTACATTGCTAAAATGCCAGCACAAGGGAGAAGAGGAAATGTTTATCAAGGGAGGGCATGAGAAGTTTCTCAAGAATGTGCCATTTAAATCTTAAATTATAGGTGGTTTATCAAGACTATAAAAGAAAAAGGGGACAAGAGCATTGTAGGGAGAGAATGAAGTTCAACAACAGCATTTATGAAGTCATGATTCATCAGGTTTATCAAGGCTAGACTGATAATGAGCCCATTTATATGTTTATATGTAGCACCCTTCATTAAACATGCACACACATGTGTGCATACACAAATTAAGGAGATTTAGAAACGTATGACAGGGGCACCTGGGTGGCGCAGCGGTTAAAGCGTCTGCCTTCGGCTCAGGGCGTGATCCCGGCGTTATGGGATCGAGCCCCACATCGGGCTCCTCTGCTATGAGCCTGTTTCTTCCTCTCCCACTCCCCCTGCTTGTGTTCTCTCTCTCTCTGGCTGTCTCTATCTCTGTCAAATAAATAAATAAAATCTTTAAAAAAAAAAAAGAAACGTATGACAAAAGAAAAAGAAACGGTTAAGAACAAAAAACACAAAAGCAAGCAAGTTCTAAAGTTGTAAAGCCATGGGTCAGATGAGACCAGTGAGTTATAAACGTATGATAAGTATGAACTCCAAGTTTCATTCCAAACTACAAACAACCAAAAAAGTAAACAAATGAGAAGTAAACAGGATTGATCCTAGATTTGTAGTGTCCATAAAATAAGAACACACATACCATCAAGAAGGATAATAAAACCACATAAACAGAGCAAAACCAACCAACCAACCAAATAAATAAAAGTCAGTGGCTCAGAAGGAGTACAGCTCTTCTGCCTCTGAGGTCTTGAAAGAAGTTTTCATGATGGTATTGCTCTCAGATTAAATCTGGGAATGTGTCTCTGCCTTTTTCCTGGGCTCTCATGCTGCTAGGCCCTAGGTATTTCACATATACAGACTCTTGGCTCCTTGGCCTAATCCACACTTTGGTCACACCCAGTAAGAAATGAACCCCAGCAGAGAACAATGCATAGGTTCAAATCAGGGCATCTATCCAACCTTTTTGTTAGTAACTTTTATCACGTGTCACGGTAATGGAGCAGTTATTTTTAAGTTAGCTGCCCATCACGATTTGAGAAACCAAGTAATAGCTCCTTCTCAAGCTATGATCTCATATCAACACTGAACAAACAAAATAGGTATTTTCACCTGTTTTAAGAGTACTTAAAGGATTTTTTTTTTAAAATGTACATCATAGCATATTTAAATTTTCTACCAAGGGAATTTAAATCTGAAAACAACGATGCTTTTACACTAAGTGATATTGCTTACATTTTATATCACGGCAGATCCATTATTTATAAATGTTTCTATCTCAATTGATTATTTGAGAATCTGAATCTATTTTTTCCCCTATAGAATCATTCCTAGGCTCATTGAATTGATCTTTTATGTTCACTATGGTATATAGAGAGTATCACAATGTTTGCTCTCTTACCCCTATAATGATTTTATTTGTAATCAAGTCCGCTTGGAGTAAAATAAATAACAACAAAGTTATATATAACATTTTTTCATTTCCTAAATATCAATAATGAGAGTGTTTTTCACGTATAATGTTCTCAAATGAATTATAATTGACATGTAATATTAGTTTCAGGGATACAACATAGTGATACAAAATTTTTATACATTATGATATGATCACCTTGATAAGGTCTAGTTACCACTTGTCACAATACAAAGTGATTATTATTGACTATACTCCCTATGCTGTCCATCAATTCCCATGACTTATTTATTTTATAAGTAGGAGCTTGTACCTCTTAATCTCCTTTACCTATTTCCCCCATCCCCCAACCTCGTCTCTCCTGCGGCAACTGCCAGTTCATCCTCTGTTATCTATGAGTCTGTTTGTGTTTTATTTTTTGTTCTGTTTGTTCATTTGTTGTGTTTTTTAGATTCCACGTATAAGTGAAACCAGTATTTGTCTGTCTGACTTACCCTTCAGGTCATCCATGTTGACACAAATGGTTAGATTGCATTCTTCTTTTTTTTCTAATGGCTAAGTAACATTTATATATACCACATCTTCTTTATTTACCCATTTATGGGTGAACATTTAGGTTTCTTCCGTATCTTGGCAGTGGTAAAGAATCCTGTAATGAACATAAGGATGCACATTTATTTTCAAATTTGTGTTTTCATTTCATCAGAGAAATATCCCAAAGTGGAATTGCTGAGTCATTGGGTAGTTCTATTTTTAATTTTTTGAGGATGCTCCATACTGTTTCCATAGCAGCTGCACCAGGTTGCATTCCCAGAAACAGTGCACTATTCTCCACATCCTTGCAGACACTTGTTATTTCTTTTCTTTTTGATAATAGGCATTCTGACAGCTGTGAGGTTTTGTCTCATTGTTATTTTGATTTGCATTTCCCTGAAGATCAGTGATGTTTAGCATCTTTTTAGATGTCTGTTGGTCATCTGTATGTTTTCTTTGAATAAATGTCTATTCAGATCCTCTGCCCATTTTTTAATGGAGCGGTTTGTTTTTTCTTGAGTTGTATGAATTCTTTAATTTTGGATATTAATTCCTTATCATTACATCATTGGCAAATATCTTCTATTCAGTAGATTGCCTTTCCATTTTGTTGATGGTTTCCTTCACTGTGCAAAATCTTTTTAGCTTAATATTGTCTCATTTGTTTATTTTTGTTACCATTGCAGGAGGAGACATATCCAAAAAAATGTTGCTAAGACTGATGTCAAAGAGCTTACTGCCTATGTTTTTTTCCTAGCAATTTTATGGTTTCAGGTCTTACCTTTAAGTCTTTAATACATTTAGAGTGTGTGTGTGTGTGTGTGTATGTGTGTGTGTGTGCATGCACAGGTGCACATGTGTATGGTGTAACAAAGAAGTCCAGTTTCATTTTTTTTGCATATATCTGTCCAGTTTTCCCAACACCATGTAATAATGATTCTTGACCAAAAGTGAGCTATGAAATCATCTATATTGCTTTGAAAAATACTCCTGTGTGCTCCTGGTTAAAAAGCAGAGGTTTAATGGGAATATTTTAGCCACTCTTTGCTACCTGTATCTTATTACTATTATTGATCTTGATTACTCATGCAAATTAGTGTCAAGAATAGTAAAAGTAATTGGATTAAAAACCTTTATAAATATGTTTTTCAGTAATCTCAACTTCTTATCCAAAGTATTATAATTAAATTCTAAACATAGGATATTTCATCGGTGCTAAAACTTCAGGGCTTTAACTGGACTAGAAGGAAAACAAAGTATTAGAAACTAAAGTTATAGACAATATTGAAAAATCAGCTTGTAAAAAATAAAGAACAAGCAATATTTAGACTTGAGACTATCTTTTTCTCAGTCGTTGATAAAAAAAACCAAAAAACATTGTATAAAGATATCAAGCAGACACAAGAAAATACATGAAATTAGAGGGGTAGCCAAAGGATTTTGGGATAATCTGATCAGCTTCAATGAACACCCGTCATTCACTTGGTCCTTTGTGGCCCACTCCCATGGTCAAACAGAAAAAACATAACTTTTTTTTTATAGTTTGTATTACCTATAGCAGTTTTAGGTTCACAGAGAATTTGAGTTCAGAAGGTACAGAGATTTCCCATATATGCCCTACCCCTCACATGCACAGTCTCCCCACTCTCAACATCCTCCACCAGAGTGGTGCATTTGTATACTCCGTGAACCTACATTTTTGCATCATTATCACTCAAAGTCCATAGTTCATCTTAGGGTTCATGCTTAGTGTTACCCGTTCTCTAGGTTGGACAAATGTATCATGGCATGTACCCACCATTATAGTACTGTACAGTGTATTTCATTGCCCTAAGAATCCTCTTTGCACCATGGATTCAGTCCCTGGCAATCAGTGATCCTTTTACTGTCTCCAAAGTTTTCCCCTTCCCAGAATGTCATTTAGTTAGAATCTTATAGTATATAACATTTCTCATATAGGCTTTTTTCACTTGATAATATGCATTTAAGGGTCTTCCATGTCTTTTCATGCTTGATAGTGTATTTCTTTTTAGCACTAAATAAAATTCCATTTTCTGAATGTACCACAGTTTATTTATCCATCCACTCACTAAAGTATTTCTTGGTTGAGTTGAAGTTTTGGCAATTATGAATAAAATTGCCATAAACACCCATATTCAGGTTTTTGTGTGAACATAAGTTTTCACTCCTTTGGGTAAATATCAAGTAATACAATTGCTGGATCATATGTTAGCAGTATGTTATGTCAAACTTCCTTTCAAAGTGGCTATACCATTTTGCTTTCCCACCAGCAATGAATGACAATTTCTGTTGTTCCACATCCTTGCCAATATTTTGGTGTTGTCAGCATTCTGGCTATTCTCACTGTTTTAATCTGCAGTTCCTAATGATATATGATAAACATTTTTATATGGTTATTTGGCAGACATAGCTTTTGAACTGATCCAGGCACCCTTTTCTTTTGTTACTACTGGAGGTAATACCACAGTAGAACTTACATTTGAGTCCCCTAAGTTCATATGGCAAATTTCCCACCCTTTGTCTCAGCTGACTTCAGATAACCCCTCCATCAGCAACTTCGTGCAACAGTGTCTCACAAATAAAAGCACTTGGTTTACACCTCTGCTTTCTTCTTAAAACACGAAATGGAAAAGCAAAGAGGAAGAAATGAAGCTAGGATGATACAAATAGTTTTTATACTAAAAAGAGGTTTTAAAGGACCCACTCAACTAAATGATCTAATTCCAAGTAAATTTAATGAGAAAAGAATACATATATGTATCTTAATTACATTAAAACAAAATCCGGTGATTTCAAGCAAATTGCTGATGCGGCACAGCTGTGTTTTTCCTTAGTCCCAGAAGAACTTCAGAGAACTGGCAGGATCCCCTGAAGAATGTACAAGTGGGGGTGGGTTCACTTCCACACTTCTGTGTAGGGCTCTTGTTTGGAACAGAGAGTAGGCAGTTTGGTTAGTCTGTGAGAGGGTGAAAGAAATGTGGAATGTGTTATTTTGCTTCTCTGGCTGCTCATCTCTCGAACACACAGTGCTGTCGGTGTACCTGCAGGAAGGGGGACCAGTCCTGGTGGACTCGGCAATAAAATCAGGACAGGAGAGAACTCCTGGACAGTGTAAAGCCAAGGGAAATGAGACTAATCTCTGGCTGTGGTTGTCTCATGCTATCCCCTTGAAACCCAGAAGGGAAGTAGCATCTAAGGAGTTTATCTTTCTAATACAACTTCTCTGGGGACAAAAGGTGAAGGTCTGACCCGAGAGCTGTCTGTGGGTGAGAAGTAATTGACTGGTTTTCTGGTATCTTCCATTTCCCACCTGGTGGAAGAGATTCGTCAACTCCCCACCCCCTAACTTTTTCCAGCTGACAACATAGCACTGTCTTTCTCCATATGCATTGTTTAATAGAATAAGAAATTTTGTCATGTAAAAATGAGACCAAAAACAACACACTAGGGAACACAAACATTTCCAAACAAAACCAATATGTTGGATTACAGATTCCAACCTAAGCAGAAATATTAGAAAAGAGGAGCTAAACACAATAATATTAATAGGTATAAATAAACTAATAGGTATAAGGGAAGATATTCCAAATATGAAACCAGAACAAGAAAACGTTTAAAAATAGGAACCAAGAAAATATATTAAGTGTAAAAAATGTGATAGTTGAAATACAGAATAAAATACAATGAATAGTATTGAGGAACAAATTTTTTTTAAAGATTTTATTTATTTACTTGACAGAGAAAGAGTGAGCACAAGCATGAGGAGCAGCAGGCAGGAGAGGGAGAAGCAGACTCCCCGCTGAACAGGGAGCCCAATGTGGGGCTCGATCCCAGGACCCTGGGATCATGACCTAACCAGACGCTTAATTGACTGAGCCACCTACGTGCCCCATGAAGAATGAACTGAAAAACAAATTCATAATTTGCTAAGATCATATAGGGAAAACTCCAGAAAGATTCTGAAAAGTCCAGTTTATATCTTTAGAAACATATGTTAAATGTTACTATAGAGACAAAATTGAATGTAAAAAGACATACCACACAAATACTTTTTATTTAAAAAGTTAGTATGGCTTTATAAATATCAGAGAAAAGTAGTTTTTTACAGCTGGAAATTCAGCTGGAAATAAAGAGGGATATTCCTAGTGAAGACATAATCATCTCAGGTGTTATGCACCTAATAATAAAACTTGAAACAGAAACTGATAAACATTAAGGGAGACATAGGTAAATCCACAATCATTGATAGAATAACCAAGAAAAATGTTAACAGTGCAGTTACAGAAGATTTAACACTATCAACAAGGCAGCTAGTATGGTCTAATTAATAAAGAATACTATGTTCATAACCACAGAAGAGATATAATTTTTAAGAGTACTTAGATCTTTCACTAAGGTAGATAATATGCTGATCAATGTATTTCATATATTGCAAAAGGTTGAAATATTACAAAGTATTTACACAACAGAAATATGTTAAAATTGCATTGAAATGTGATATGTTGGGGCACCTGGGTGACTCAGACAGTTAAGCATCTGCCTTCAGCCCAGGTCATGATCTCAGGATCCTGGAATGGAATCCCGCATGCAGCTCCATGCTCAGCGGGGAGTCTGCTTTTCCCTTTCTGTCTTCCCCTGTTTCTGCTCCTCTCTCTCTCTCAAATAAATAAATGAAATCTTTTTAAAAAATGTGACATCTTGGAAAGCTACAAATATTTGGAAATTAAGTAGCAAAATTCAAAATCTCATGAATTAATGAAGAAAAACCCTGAAATTTTGGAGATATCTTTAGCTGAAGGGTAAATAAATATGAGATAAAAATTTGTTGGACAGGGCTAGGAAATGTATAGTAAGAAGTTTAGAATCAATGACTTATTTGAGTAATAAAAAATTAATGATTTAAATAAAAAATTAAAGAAAATTAAATTTAAATTTGTAAAAATAAGGAAAAATGAAGTGACACACAGAAAACCAATAACATAATTAACAAATCCATAATTTGATTATTTGAAAGGAAAAATTAAATTGACAAAAGTTCACCAAAACACATCAAGTAAAAAAAGAAAGTAGAAACTGACAATATTAGGAATGAGAGAAATGACATCACAAAAGATTCTTTAGCTATTAAAAGGATAACAGAGAAGTAGTATCAAAACATTATTTCAAAAAATTCAGCAGCTTTCCCAGGTCCTGGGATGGAGCCCTGCATGGGTCTCCCTGCTCATGGGGGAGCCTGCTTCTCCCTCTCCTTCTGCTTGCTGCTCCCCCTGCTGTGCTCTCTCTCTGTGTCAAATAAATAAATAAAATCTTAAAAAAATATATATCAACAGCTTAGATAAAAGAAAAAATCTTTTAAAAACATTTAATCAGGAAGATAGAATAGATGTACTTTTCCCAATTTCCCTCATGAAATACAACTAAAAACTCCATATGGAATATATATAATAAATATAATAAAAGTCTGAAAGGTGGAAAGAAAACAGAACTTCTAGGACCTCAGGATGCAAGAAAAGATATAGTGGTGAGTTCCCTAGGTTTTCTATTTTGCCCAGATGGGATCTATAGAAGCCATTAACCTGGAAATGTCAGTGGATACAGATTAGAAGAACACCCCACCCCCACCCCAATCTCTTTATTTTAGCCAGAGGACCAGGAACAAGACAAGCTAGCAACACATAAAATTCTAAACAATAAATACTCTGCTCCATTCACACACCAGAGAAATATTTGTGGCTGCACTCCTATTATACCAGCACAGGCTGACTGGTGAGTCTACACGTACTTGCTAGGCTGCCCCCGACCCCCTGAACCCAATACCAGGGTGATGTCAGACAGGGCTTAGTGGAAGCCTGGGCTTTTCATTCTCACTGGACAGCAACGAGCATGACAGCCCCCTCTCCTTGGTGTCAGTGGGGATGAGGTAGAGAGCCTAGATTCTACTCCTACCTGCCAGTAATGAGGCACTCCCTCCCTACTCACTGTAGGGGGGTTGACAGAGGACACTTAGTGGTGAGGCAAGTCTTTTACTGCCTCTCAGGTACAACAAGGCCACCTTCCCCAACCAACATGTCAATTGAGGCCATGCACTAACAAGGTGCTCCTACCCCTCCAAAGAAGGAAGTGTCAGTGAGAGCTAGTGGAAAGCTAGAACCCCACTTACCACCCAACAGTAATGAGAAACATGCCCACCTTTAGGTGTCAATGAAGACCAAGTAGAGAATGTGGATTTCTACCTGCCCTGAGAGGTAATGAGGCAATGCCCCCTTTCTCCTGTGAGGGTGGTGTCAGAAGAAGCCAGCTAATACAGAAAGCTTAAGTAATACCTAGTTTCAAAACATGATATCCTAAAGCCCATGTTCTAATAAGAAATCACCTATCATACCAAGAATGGGGGATATCTGGGGCTGAATAAATGAACAAAAAACCCCCAAAAAACAAAAAACCAAAAAAAAACAAAAAACAAAAAACAAACCACAATATTGATGACAGCATTGAGATAACAGAGATTATATCTGATAAATCAGATATATATCAGATATGTCTGATAAAAGTCTTAAAACAGTCATTATAAAGATGCATAAACAAGCAATACTAACAAGCTTGAAACAAAAGAAAAAAAATAGAGATTCCCAGCAATAAAAACAAGTCCCAGTAAAGAAATAGAAGACAGAAAGAATCAAATGGCAATTTTAGAACTGAAAAATATAGTAACTGAAAAAAAAAAACCCTCAAAAGATGAATGGAAGAGCAGAATGAAGAAAACAGAGGCAAGAGCCCATACATTTGAATATAAACCATTGGAATTATTCAGGCAAAATAATCCTGAGAAAATAGACTAACACACAGAACCTCAGCCCTTGTAGGGATGTAACAAAATAATAATAATAATAATAATAATAATAATAATAATAACAACATCCATTTCAATGGAGTTCCAGAAAGTGAGGAGAGAGAGGACAGAGGTGAAAAAGTAACAAATAAAGAGAAAATGAAAAAAAATTCATTACAATACCATCCAAAAGCCAGATATTAAAAATATGTTTAATGTTGCTGAAACAACTGCATAAACATATACAAAAACAAAGCAAGAAATATTGAGAGAAGTAACTAAAATACTTAAAATAGGGTACTTTACAATAGTGCCAAGCGACTAACAATAAATCCGAAAGAGGTGAGAAATATCTACAGAAAAAAAGTATAATTTTTAGATATAATAAAATAATTACTAAACAAATTAAGAGATAGATCAAACGTTAGGTAGGAAAACAATATTTTAACTATATCAGTTATCCAAAAATTGATCTATAAACTTGCAATAAAATCCCCAGAATTTTTTTTTAATTTCAAAATAATTCTAAAATGTGTGTGGAAATGTACAGCAAAGAAAAGTGATACAAAAATTTGTACACTCTTCTGATCAAGAGGTAGGCCTGTTTCCCTTTCTCTTGTATGTTGGTGACCTGGCCAAAGGACTTTGTTGTTAAGCCATTTGTAGGCCTAGCCTTTAAGAACTCACAGCTTTTGGGTTGTCCCTGGAGTTCTGAGCCACCATGATAGAAGTCTGTGTACTCTAAGTCTCCCATGCTGTGAAGAAGGCAAAACTAACTAGAGAGACAGACAGATGTTACTCGATTACTTCTGGTCAGCCCCTAACCACTTGAATTAGCTCAGCAGAAACCCCACAGACATTGGCATAGAGGCAAAATGTACCCTGTCTAAATTTCTGACTTCCAGAGTAGTGAGAAATAATTAATAACAATAACAATAATAATAATAATTGCTGTTTTAAACCACTAAGATTTTGGGGTAGTTTGCTATATAGCAACAGGTACGTAGAACCATATGAAGATACAGTAAGATTATTACAAAAAGAAAAGATAAGTAATGATGAATGCAGAATTCAAGACAGTGCTCAATTCAGACAGGGCAGCAAGGCAGATGTGTCAATTAGATGGTTACTAGTGAGATGTACGTTATTGTCAAAGGTTGTAGATTTTGTTTTGGGTGGTGGTTTTTTGGATACTGACAAATTATTAAAAATGAATAATTAACTAAATCTTAATCTTCATTTATTTTAATTGTGTTATGTGTAGACAGATAAGTGTGTTATAAACTAATTATTGTAATTAATCTAATTTTCATTCCATGATATCCAATAAAAAAATCACTATCTATGGAAATAGTATAGTAGAGTCTACAAAATTTCAAGTCTCAAATATTATTGGGAGCAACTAGAATTTCTAGTCTTTTTTTTTTCCTACTCTTTGTCTTGTCTTTTATTGCCTTGCTTCAAGGTTAAAAGTGCTTTTCCAAGAAAAAAAAATACACATTTAACTTCCTTATATTGCAATTGCAGAATGATTTATAGGAATTTCAAGAGATGGAAAATGTTGGCAGAATTTAATATAACTCTTTCTTGTAATTATTATTTGTTTTATAGAGATGTTAATCTTAAGGACAGGTTAAATGATTATGTTCCTTTCAGGAATAAATCTAGACAAAGTATACAAATTTGCAATGGCATATACTTATAATAATTTGCTGTAGCAAAAGCCTTTATAATAACAGTCTAAACTGTGTAGTGGCTCCTAGAAATGCTTTTTTTTAAAGAATGCAGATTTCATAACAGCTAATTTTAAAAATGCAGCTTTTATTGCATAAATAAGACTGTAGCAGTTACAGTTTAAAAAAATTTTAAGAAAGCTCCCAAAAAACCAACTGTTTTAAATTGTTGATATTTTAATGTATTTTTAAAATACGAACTTTAAAAGTTTTATAGGGGTATAATATGTTTACGCATATTCAGAAAAGTACACAAAATTTATAATGGTGCAGCTCAATGAATTTTCACAAGGCATATATCCCATATAATATCATCTCCATTAAAAATGTAACACTAACATTATCCTGGAAGACTCAGTCATACATCTTTGCAGTCATCAAATTTCCTCCTTCCCAAAGGAAACCATTATATAATATCTAAAAGCATAGCGGAGTTTTGACTGTTTGGGAATGCGTTTCAGTAGAATCATAGAGCCTGACTTTTTTCAAAATATGTGGGAGATATTTGTCCATGATTCTGCATGTGGCAGATGGCACACTTTCATTGCCATCTAGTATTTCACTGAGTGGATATATCAAACTGTACTTTCCTTCTGGCAGTCAGTTAGCATCAAGGTAGGTCACCTAAGTACAATCTGGGACTAATTTGATCAGAAGGTAGTTTTCAATCTCTGTTAAGGCTGAAGTATTTTTTGTTTGCCTCTACTAACACAGTGCATTTTTTCACAGATCCCGACTAATCCTGGGGAGTTTATTAGACTCCTCTCCTTCTTGGGGGACACTTAATTCCAATTTTTGCCTTTATAGTACTTGTGAAACTACTGAGAACTCTGCTCAGCTTCCTAATGTCTTAGTTGAAACCTAAGAATTGACAAGTGCCTGGAGGAGAATGTTAAGGGGAATGTCAAGCTCACCTCTGTGTACTTCCTTTCTCTCTGGGATGTTGGACCTCTACTTTAGCTCTTGTTGCCTCAGCTTTTCTCAAATCCCTTTAACAGATCACATATATTTACATAGATAGATAGATAGATAGATAGATAGATAGATAGATAGATAGATGATAGATAGATAGATAGATGATAGATAGATGATAAATAAATAGATAGATGATAGATGATAGATAGATGATAGGTGATAGATAGATATAGATAATAGATGATAGATAGGTAGATATAGATTGATATGATGAAAATAGAACAGCATGTATTATATATACCCAACTCTATATTCTCCCCTTTTGCATTGATCCACTTAATGTTCAGAGCAATTTTCTCCATAATTCTACTATTCATTCTCACATCCCCAGAAAACTTGTACAAAGCCTGGAGCATAAACAATTCTAAATATTTGTTGAATAAATGGCAAAATCTACTGAACTCTCTCTCACTCCCTTTACTGAAATATCTAGAGACCTTTGTTCACTACAAACTTACCCTGCATCTTCAATCCCTTAACCATCCGTAGTATCTGAAATCTCACTCTCCATGCAATGACCTTGTTACCTTCCACCTATTTCAGGGATATGTTTCATATACTCCACATATTTCACACATAAGCAGGAAAACTACTAGTTCACCAAAGGTGGTTTTAAAACTATTGCTTTTTTCACTTCTATTTCTTTTGAGTTCCTTGTAGCTCAGCTACCACCTTTTAGTCTTACTCATCTTTGATATCTAATGACTTTTAATCTAACAAACACACATCAAAACTGTGAGGCATAGTTCTTCATCACATCCATTTTCCTTTTCTCTGGGGCATATAGCTAGACTGTTTTCCCAGCCTCCCTTACTGCTACATGTGACCATGTGACTGAATTTGACCAATGGAGTTCCAAGGATGTGATGTTCTCATTTCCAGTTTGGCTTCATAAATGCTCTACTCTTTCTCTTTCTCCCTCTTTCAGCTGGATGTTTCCCTAGTAACACTGAAACTTACATGTGGAAAATGGCAGCCCCCTTCATCTTGTGTCTTTGAATGGCTGTGTGGAGGACAGCCCCTTGCAGCTGATTGGATTTCAAATAAACTATGTTATGTGTATAACCACTGAGATTTGAAATTGACATGTTACTACCCTTAGAATTACCTTTGGTAATTCACCATGCTACTTCTCCATATTGATAAATTCTGCTATAATTCTAGAACTTTTTGGATTTAATGCCAAAAAATATACTAGCATCATAGTTCTTGGACTTTACCATGAGACAGCATGGTAATGGTAACAAACTTTACTTCCATTTCAGAAAAGTAGAAAACCTAACACATTCTCTAATATGAAGCTCTTGTACATCTAATTATTTCTGTGATTTGTAATCTTAGTTATTTTATCAATACTAACCAATCTCTTAACCTGTCCTTAGCTCTCCTTTCATTGTTCTCAGTAATTATTCTGAGTCCTCCCTTCTCATCTCAAAACTTTCCTCTCGTATTCTTAGAATAGGCTTTTTTTTCCCTCTGTCTCTCTAGCTCACTAAGATATCACTAGTGGAGGACTGGTCTGAAACATGCTTATCCACCAAAGCTGGAAGCATCCCTTTGTTGGTACCTAATTCTTATCCTCTCATATTCTTAGAATAGGCTTCTTCTTTGAGGCAATTGAAGCCATCATAGATTTCTCCCACAATAAAATAAATGAATTACTTTAGTTCTCATGCCAACCCTCTTCTACCTTGTGACTTAGGGAATATAATGCAGACCCCGCAGATCATTTGAAATAAGTCATTTAATCTCTTTGAGTCATCTGCAAAGAATTGAAATCTTTGAACTGAAACTTAGATCTATTATGATGACCAAATAAGGTCATATATATATATATATATATATATATATATATATATATATATATATATATATATATATATATATGACAATCTTTACTTCTTAAGGGATTATTGCAATTTTTATCCATGATGCTGTACTGTTTTCATTTCTAGTTAGACAGTGTTTAAACATGCATCCCCAATCATCAAATATGTTTTATTATGAAAAATTCCAGAATGTTAAGTTGTAAGTTTTATGGGAACAAAATTCTCTGTGGTCAGGATGTTGGTTATGATTTCTTAGTTTTAGGATCATAAATTAAATCCTATGTTTAGTCATTCCTTGAATATTGCATTCATAAGGGTACACATATATGTCATTCTTCATTGCCTCCAGATGCAGCAAATAAACAATCTCTTCACTGTTATTTCCACAGCTTTAATTTACAGGCTGATATTCAACTACCTAATAAATATCATTCATAGCCCAACCAGATAGTTCAGTTTAAAACTTCTTTCATGGTGTGTCTGTTTGACAAACATGTTTGAACATCCATTATCTTCAAGGAGCTGTGCTTGTGAAGGATATATCAGGAGACAAATCTCCTGATTTTAGGAGGTATAACTAAAATGCAACCCATCAACTGACCGTATTGGAAGATGCCATCTATAAGATTCATACAGTTGCTCCAGCTGCACCTTAGAACTCATTCCAGATTCCTCTAACGCCCTCAGTTGCTACATCCAATCCAATTAGCAAGTCTGACATTTTATGAGCTAAATATTTCTCAAATGTGTGCCTTCTTCTTTAAGGTCTTTAGCATTTGTCTCTCCGTAACTTGACCCTGCAGATATCACAAGTTTTGTGTAATATACCAATGACCTTTAATGTTATATTGAAGTCAGGGAGAACATATTACAGTTCTACAAACATATTATGATTTTCTACATGCCCATGGCTGTGCTTATGTAGTTTTCTCTCACCAGAATGTCCATTCTCTTGTTTTTCTTTTTCTTTTCCTTCCAAATTTTTATTTAAATTCTAGTTAGTTAACATATAATGTAATATTGGTTTCAGGAGTAGAATTTAGTGATTCATTACTTACATATAACACCCAGTGCTCATGATAACAACTGCCCTCCTTAATATCCATCACCCATCCCCCGCCCCCCACTCACTTCCCTCCATCAACCCTCAGTTTGTTCTCTATTGTTAAGTGTTTCTTGGCTTCTCTCTTTCTCCTTCTCTTTTTTGTCCTGTTCCCACACATTCATCTGTTTTGTTTCCTAAATTCCACATATGAGTGAAATCATTTGGTATCTGTCTTTCTCTGACTGACTAATTTCTCTTAGCATAATACATTCTAGCTCCATCTACATCATTGCAAATTGTAAGATTTCATTGTTTTGGATGGCTCAGTAATATTCCAAGGTATATCTATACCACTTCTTTATCCATTCATCAGTTGATGGACACCTGGGTTCTTTCCATAGTTTGACTATTGTTTATAACGCTGCTATAAACATCTGGGTGCATATACCCCTTCTAATCCATATTTTTGTATTATTTGGGTAAATACCTAGTAGTGCAATTGCTGGTCATAGGGTAGTTCTATTTTTAACTTTTTGAGGAAACTTTGTACTGTTTTCCATGGTGGCTGTACCAGTTTGCATTCGATCAACAGTGCAAGAGGGTTCCTCTTTCTCTCATCCTTGCCAAAATTAGTTGTTTCCTGTGTTGTTAATTTTAGCCTTTCTGACAGGTGTGTCTTGGTATCCCATCATGGTTTTGATTTGTATTTCTCTGATGATGAGTGATGTTGAGCATCTTTTCATATGTGTGTTAGCCATCTGGATCTCTTCTTTGGAAAAATGTCTTTTCATGTCTTCTGCCCATTTCTTAACTAGATTGTTTTTTGAGTGTTGAGTTTGATAAGTTCTTTATAGATTGTGAATACTAACCCTTCATCAGATATGTCATTTGCAAATATCTTCTCCCATTCTGTAGGCTGCCTTTTAGTTTTGTTGATTGTTTCCTTTTCTGTGCAGAATGTTTTTATCTTAATGAAGCCCTAATGATTCATTTTTGCTTATGTGATGTGTCTAGTAAGAAGTTGCTATGGCCAAGGTCAAAGAGCCTGTGTTCTCCTCTAGGATTTTGATGGTTTCCTGTCTCACATATAGGTCTTTCATCCATTTTGAGTTTATTTGTGCGTACAGTGTAAGAAAGTGATCCAGTTTCATTTTTCTGCATGTTGTTGTCCAGTTTTCCCAAGAACATTTGTTGAAGAGACTCTCTTTTTTCCATTGGATATTCTTTCCTGCTTTGTTGAAGATTAGTTGACCATATAGTTGTGGGTCCATTTCTGGGTTTTCTATTCTGTTCCATTGATCTATGTGTCTGTTTTTGTGGCATTACCATATTGTCTTGATTACTACAGCTTTGTAATATATCTTGAAGTCTGGAATTGTGATGTCTCCCACTTTGTTTTTCTTTTTCAAGATTGCTTTGGCTAGTCGCAGTCTTCTGTGGTTCCATAAAAATTTTAGGATTGTTTGTTCTAGCTCTGTGAAAAATGCTGTTGGTATTTTGATAATGATTGCATTAAGTATGTAGATTGCTTTGGGTATTATAGACATTTTAAAAATATTTGTTCTTCCAATCCATGAGCATAGAATTTTTTCGCATTTCTTTGTATCCTCTTCAGTTTCTTTCATAAGTTTTCTACAGTTTTCAGAGTATGGATCTTTTACCTCTTGGTTAAGTTTACTCCTAGGTATCTTATGGCTTTGGTGCAATTGTAAATGGGATTGATTCCTTGATTTCTCTTTCTGCTGGTTCATTATTGGTGAATAGAAATGTAACAGATTTCTGTACACTGATTTTATATCATGAAGCTTTGCTAAATTCATGTATGAGTCCTTAGTAATTTTTTGGTGGAGTCTTTTGGAATTTCTACATAGAGTATCATGTCATCTGCAAATAGAGAAAGTTTGACTTTTTCCTTGTCAATTTGAATGCCTTTTCTTTCTTTTTGTTGTCTGATTGCTGAGGCTAGGACTTCCAGTACTATTTTAAATAACAATGGTGATAGTGGACATCCCTATTTTATACCTCACCATAAGGGAAAGGCAGTTTTTTTTTTCCCATTGAGGATGATATTAGTTGTGGGTCTTTCATACATGGCATTTATGATGTTGAAGTAGGTTCCATCTATTCCTACTTTGTTGAGGGTTTTTAACAAGAATGGATGCTGTATTTTGTCAAATGTTTTTTTCTGCGTCTATTGAGAGGACTATATGGTTCTTATCCTTTCTTTTATTAATGTGGTGTATCATGTTGATTAATTTGTGAATGTTGAACCACCCCTGCAGCCCAGGAATGAATCCCATTTGATCATGGTGAATAATTCCTTTAATGTACTGTTGTATTTGATTTGCTATTATCTTCTTGAGAATTTTTGCATCCATGTTCATCAGGGATAATGGCTTCTAATTCTCCTTTTTAGTGGGGTTTTTGTCTGGTTTTGTGATAAGGTAATGCTGGCCTCACAGAATGAGTTTGGTAGTTTTCCTTCCATTTCTAATTTTTGTAACAGTTTGAAAAGAATAGGTATTAGCTCTTTTAATGTCTGGTAGAATTCCCCTGGGAAGCCATCTGGCCCTGGACTTCTATTTGTTGGAAGATTTTTGATTACCAATTCAATTTCTTTGCTGATTATGGGTCTGTTCAAATTTTCTATTTCTTCCTGTTTCATTTTTGGTAGTTTGCATGTTTTAGGAATTTATCCATTTCTTCCAGATTGCCTAGTTTGTTGACATAATTTTTCATAATATTCTCTTATAATTATTTGTATTTCTGTGATGTTGGTTGTGATCTCTCCTCTTTCATTTGTGATTTTACTTATTTGGTTCCTTTCTCTTTTCTTTTTGATAAGTCTGGCTAGGGGTTTATCAATTTTAGTAATCCTTTCATAAACCAGCTCTTTGTTTCATTGATCTGTTCTACTGGTTCTTTCTTGTTTCTGTGTCATTTATTTCTGCTCTAAACTTTATCATTTCCCTTCTTGTGCAGGCTTTAGGCTTTATTATGTGTTACTTTTTTAGCTCCTTATGGTGTAAGGTTAGGTTGTATATTTGAGACTTTTCTTTGTTCTTGAGGTAGGCCTGTATTGCAATATACTTTCCTTTTAGGACCACTTTTGCTGTATCTCAAAGATTTTGGACTGTCTTGTTTTCATTTTCATTTGCTTCCATGTAAATATATATGTCCCCAACTTGGGAGCATCCCAATATATAAACCAGTTAATAACAAGCATAAAAAAACACATTGATAATAATACAATAATGTTAAGGGACTTTAACACTCCACTTATAGCAATGGATAGATCATCTAAGCAGAAAATCGATAAGGAAAAAATGGCTCCAAATGACACACTAGACTGGATGGAATTAACAGATATATTCAGAACATGTCATCCTATAGCAGAGGAATACACATTCTTTTC